>NW_026694586.1:967500-1535157 GCF_021218885.2 Marmota monax | reverse complement strand
GTAGCTCTAAGCAGAGGCAAGGAGCATACACTTTCATTTGAAAGCATTTGCAAAGCTTCCACAGAACTCTGAGTTTACTGGAATCTCAGCAAATATTTATTCACCCTATCTTCTTGGTACTTTGAAGGAATGATCAGCACTCAATTCACACTAGGTTCCCCCAATTTTTTTCTTCTGGGTTGGAGCGTTCCTTTACAGGAACACTTTGAATTTTAAGGGTTCACTTCATTTTCCCATGTAGGGATATATGCATTTGGAACTCTAAATCAAACATGGTTTGTACTAGATGCTTGAAATTTGACTCACTCAATTAGTTCTCAGTGTGCTCTCTATATTTTGACCCCTATTGAAGTACCCCTAAGCAGAGGCAAGGAAAATACCCTTTCATTTAAAAGCATTTGCAGAGCTTCCACAGAACTCTGCCTTTACTGGAATCTCTGCAAAGATTTTTTCAACCCAACTTGTTGATACTTGGAGGGATTTATTGGGACTCTATTCATCCTTTGTCTCCCAAATTTCGTTCTTCCAGGTTGAAGTGTTCATTTGCAGGAATACTTTGAATTTTTAGGTTTCACTTCGTTTTCCCATGTAGGGATACATGCATTTGGAACTCTAAATCAAACAAGGTTTTTCCTAGGTGCTTGAAACTTGTATCACTCAATTAGTTCTCTGAGTGATCTCTCTGCTTTATTCCCTGTTGAAGTAGCCCTAAGAAGAGGCAAGGAAAATACACTTTCATTTGAAAGCGTTTGCAAAGCTTCCACAGAACTCTGAGTGTACTGGAATCTCAGAAAATATTTTTTCACCTGATCTTGTTGATACTTTGAACTAATAACCAGTACTCCAGTCCCTTTTGCCTGCCCAAATTTTATTCTTCTAGGTTGAAGCGTTTGCTTGTAGGAACACTTTGAATTTTGGGGTTTCACCTTGTTTTCCACTATTGGGATACAGGCAGTTGGAACTCTAAATCAAACATGGTTTTGCTAGCTGTTTGAAACTTGAAACATTCAATTAGTTCTCAGTGCACTATCTCTGCTTTTTTCCCTGTTGAAGTAACACTAAGCAGGGGCAAGAAAAAAACTCTCATTTGAAAGCCTTTTCAAAGCTTCCACAGAAATCCGAGTGTATTGGAATCTCAGCAAATATTTTTCACCAGATCTTGTTGATACTTTAAAGAATGATCAGTATTCCAGTCCCATTTAGCCCCCCAAATTTCATTCTTTGAGGTTGAAACGTTTGCTTGTAGGAACACTTTGAATTTTTAGGTTTCACCTCGTTTTCCCCTATTGGGATAGAGGCAGTTGGAACACTAAATCAAACATGGTTTTGCTAGCTGCTTGAAATTTGAAACACTCAATTACTTTTAGTGCACTTTCTATGCTTTGTTCCCTGTTGAAGTAGCCCTAAGCAGAGGCAAGGGAAAATACTTTCATTTGAAAGCTTTTGCCAATCTTCCACAGAACTCTGAGTTTAGTGGAATCACAGCAAATATTTTTACACCAGATCTTGTCGATACTTAGAAGGAATGATCAGTGCTCCATTCGACTTGCCCCCCTAAATTTCATTCTTCTATGTTGAAGTGTTTGTTTGCAGGAACACTTTCAATTTTTAGGTTTCACTTCATTTTCCCCTATAGGGATACATGCATTTGGAACTCTAAATCAAACATGGTTTGTGCTAGGTGCTTACAACTTGAAACACTCAATTAGTTCTCTGTACGTTCTTTATGCTTTGTTCCCTGTTTAAGTAGCCCTAAGCAGAAGCAGGGAAAAAACACTTTCATTTGAAAGCGTTTGCAAAACTTCCCCAGAACTCCAAGTTTACTGGGAACTCAGCAAAAATTTCTTCACCCTATTTTGTTGATACTTGGAGCGAATGATCAGTACTCCATTCGTACGTGGTCCCCCAAAATTTCTTTCTTCTAGGATGAAACTTTCGTTTGCAGGAACACTTTAAATTTTAAGTTTCACTTCATTTTCCCCTATAGGGATACATGCATTTGGAATGCTAAATCAAACATGGTTTTTTGCTAGCGGCTTGAAACTTGACTTATTCCATTAGTACTCAGTGTGATCTCTATGCTTTGTTCTCTTTTGAAGTAGCCCTAAGCAGAAGCGAGGAAAATACACTTTAATTTAAAAGTATTTTCAAAGCTTCCACTGAACTCCGATTTTACTGGAATCTCTGCAAAGTATTTTGCAACCAATCTTGTTGATACTTGGAAAGAAGGATCAGTACTCCATTCTCACTTGGTGCCCCAAATTTCATTCTTCTAGGTTGAAGTGTTTGTTTTCAGGAACACTTTGAATTTTTAGGTTTCACTTTGTTTTCCCCTATAGGGATACACACATTTTGAACTCTAAATCAAACACGGTTTGTGCTAGCTGCTTGAAACTTGACTCACTAAATTAGTTTTCAGGCCAGTCTCTGTGCCTTCTTCCCTGTTGAAGTAGCACTAAGTAGAGGCGAGAAAAATACACTTTCATTTGAAAGTGTTTGCAAAGCTTCCACAGAACTCTGAGATTACTGGAATCTCAGCAAAGATTTAATAAGCCAATTTTGTTGATACTTGGAGAGAATGATGGGTTCTCCATTCATACTTGGTCCCCCAAATTTCGTTCTTCTTGGTTTAATAAAGCATTTGTTTGCAGGAAGACTTTGAAATTTTCGGTTTCACTTCATTTACCCCTATAGTGATACAGGCATTTGGAACACTAAATCAAACATACTTTTGCTAGCTGCTTGAAATGTGATTCACTCAATTAGTTCTCAGTGTGTTATCTATGCTTTGATCCGTGCTGAAGTAGTCCTAAGCAGATGCTAGGTAAATACACTTTCATTTCAAAGCGTTTGCAAAGCTTCCACAGAACTCCAAGTTAACTCTAATTTACACAAACATCCATCTTTTTGATACTTGGAGGGAATTATCAGTACTCCATTCGTAGTTGGTCCCTCAAATTTCATTTTGCTAGGTTGGATATTTCGTTTGCAGGAAAACTTTGAATTTTCAGGTTTCACTTCGTTTTCCCCTATAGGCATACAGGCATTTGGAACTCTAAATCAAAAACGGTTTGTGCTAGCTTTGAAACTTGACTCACTCAATTAGTTCTCAGTGCTCTGTCTATGCTTTGTTCCCTGTTGAAGTAACCATAGCAGAGGCAAGATAAAGACACTTTTATTCTAAAGCATTTGCAAAGCTTCCACAGAACTTCGAGTTTACTAGAATTGCAGCAGACACTTTTTTACCCAATATTACTGATACTTGGAGGCAATGAACGGTACTCTATTCACACTTGGTCTCCCAAATTTCGTTCTTCTGTATTGAAGCACTCCTTTGTAGGAACACTTTGAAATATTAGGTTTCACTTCATTTTTCCCTATAAGGGTATATGCATTTGGAACTCTAAATCAAAAAAGGTTTGAGCTAGCAGCTTGAAACTTGACTTGCTCAATTAGTTGTCAGAGCACTCTCTCTGCTTTGTTCCCTGTTGAAGTAGCCCTAAGCAGAGGCAAGGAAAACACATTTTCATTTGAAAGTGTTTGCAAAGCTTCTACAGGAATCCGAGTTTACTGGAATCTCATCAAAGATTTTTCACCCAATCTGATCTTGTTGATACTTGGAGGGATTGATTGATAATCCATTCATACTAGGTACTCCATCTTTTTTTCTTCTAGGTTGAAGTGATTGTTTGCAGGAATACGTTGAATATTTAGGTTTCACTTTGTTTTCTGCTATAGGGATACATGCATTTTGAAATCTATATCGAACATGGTTTGTGCTAGCTGCTTGAAACTTGAATCACTCAATTAGTTCTCAATGAGCTCTGTATGCCTTGTTCCCTATTGAAGTAGCCCTAGCAGAGACAAGGAAAATTCACATTTATTTGAAAGTTTTTGCAAATCTTCCACGGAACTCCAAGATTAGTAGAATTTCAGGAGAGATATTTTTACCCAATCTTCTTGATAATTGGAGGGAATGATCAGTACTCCATTTAACCTTGGTCCCCCAAACTTCGTTTTTCTAGGTTAAAGCGTTTATTTGCAAGAAGACATTGAATTTTTAGGTTTCACTTCTTTTTCCCCTATAAGGAGGGATACATGCATTTACAATTCTAAATCAAACACGGTTTGTGCTACCTGCTTGAAACTTGACTCACTCAATTAGTTCTCAGTGTGCTCTGTATGCTTTTTTCCCTGTTGAAGTAACCCTGAGCAGAGGTGAGGAATATACATTTTCATTTGAAAGTGTTTCCAACGTTTCCACAGAACTTTGAGTTTTCTGGAATCTCAGCAAAGATTTTTTCACCCTATCTTGTTGGTACTTTGAAGAAATGATCAGTACTCAATTAGCACTTGGTCCCCCAAATTTTGTTTTTCTAGGTTGAAGTGTTTTTTTTTTTTCAGGAACAATTTGAATTTTAAGTTTCACTTTGTTTTCCCCTATAGGGATACATGCATTTGGAACTCTAAATCAAACATGGTTTGTGCTAGCGGCTTGAAACTTGACTCACTCAATTAGTACTCAGTGCAATCTCTATGCTTTGTTTCCTTTTGAAGTAGCCCTAAGCAGAGGCAAGAAAAATATACTTTAATTTAAAAGCATTTGTAAAGCTTCCACTGAACTCCAATTTTACTGGAATCTCAGCAAAAAATTTTGCAACCAATCTTGTTGATACTTGGAGGGAAGGATCGGGACTCCATTCTCACTTAGTGCCCCAAATTTTATCCTTCTAGGTTGAAGCATTTGTCTTCAGGAACACTTTGAATTTTTAGGTTTCACTTTGTTTTCCCCTATAGGGATACACACATTTTGAACTCTAAATCAAACACGGTTTGTGCTAGCTGCTTGAAACTTGACTCACTAAATTAGTTCTCAGGCCAGTCTCTGTGCCTTCTTCCCTGTTGAAGTAGCACTAAGTAGAGGTGAGAAAAATAAACTTCCATTTGAAAGCGTTTGCAAAGCTTCCACAGAACTCCGAGTTTACTGGAATCTCATAAAAAATTGATTCACCCATTTTTGTTGATACTTGGAGGGAATGATGGGTACTCCATATGCACTTGGTCCCCCAAGTTTTGATCTTCTAGGTTTAAGCGTTTGTTTGCAGGAAGACTTTGAAATTTTAGGTTTCACTTCATTTTCCCCTATAGGGATACATGCATTTGGAACTCTAAATCAAACATGGTTTGTGCTAGCTGTTTGAAACTTGATGCACTCAATTAGTTCTCAGAGAGCTCTCTCTGCTTTGATCCATGCTGAAGTAGCCCTACGTGGATGTGAGGAAAATAAACTTTTATTTAAAAGCATTTCAAATCTTCCACAGAATTCCGAGTTTACTGAAATCTCAGCAAAGATTTTTCACCTGATGTTGTTGATACTTGGAGGGAATTATTAGTATTCCATTTGCATTTGGTCACCCAAATTTTGTTCTTGTAGGTTGAGGCATTCTTATGCTGGAACACTTTGAATATTTAGGTTTCACTACGTTTTCCCCAATAGGGATACATGCATTTGGAACTCTAAATCAAACAAGGTTTTTGCTAACTGCTTGAGTCTTGACTCAATTATTTCTCAGTTTTTTCTCTATTCTTTGTTCTTTGTTGAAGTAGCCCTTAGCAGAGGCAAGGAATATACACTTTCATTTGAAAGCATTTGCAATGCTTCTACAGATCTCTGAATTTACTGGAATCTCAGCAAAGAATTTTTCACCCAATCTTGTTAATACTTAGAGGGAAATATCAGTACTCCATTCATACTTGGTCCCCAAATTTCATTCTTCTAGGATGAAGTGTTCATTTGCAGGAACACTTTGAGATTTTAGGTTTCAGTTTATTTTCCCCTATAGTGATACATGCTTTTGGAAGTCTAAATCAAAGACGGTTTGTGCTAGCTGCTTGAAACTTGACTCACTGAATTAATTCTCAGTATGCTCTCTATGTTTTGTTTCCTAGCCCTAATTAGAAAGAAGAAAAAAGCACTTTCATTTGCAAGTGTTTACCAAGGTACCACAGAACTTCGCGTTTACTGGAATCTCAGCAAATATTTTTTCACCCAATCATGTTGACAATTTGAAGCAATGATTGGTACTGGAGTCGCACTTGCCCCCCAAATTTCACTGCTCCAATTTTAAGCATTTGTTTGCAGGAACGCTTTGAATCTTTAGGTTTCACTTCATTTCCCCTATAGGCATAGAGGCAGTTGGAACTCTAAATCGAACAGAGTTTGTGCTAGATGCTTGAAACTTGACACACTCAATTAGTTCTCAGTGCTCTCTCCTATGATTTGTTGCCTGTTGAGGTACCCTAAGCAGAGGCAAGGAAATAAAACACTTTCAAGTGAATCCATTTGCCAAGCTTCCACAGAACTCAGAGTTTACTGGAATCTCTGCAAATATGTTTTCACCTGTTGGCCCTAAGCAGAGACAAGGAAATACTCTTTAATTTAAATGTGTTTTTGAAAAGGCCCAGTGGCCCGCTGCGGGACAGAGCTTCCAATCACTCCTGCAAGGTAGGCGGGCCTGTGACCCACTGGCAGAAGAGGAGCAGCGGCCTGCTGAGAGGCAGAGCCGCCCCCTCCCCATGCACCGGCAAGGTAGACGGAACTCTGACCACCCACAGAGCAGGCCCAGCAGCCTACTGAGGGGCAGAGCCGCCCCCCACCCCCCGCGCCTGCCATGTAGGCGGAACTGTGACCACCGACAGAAAAGGCCCAGTGGCCCGTGGCGGGACAGAGCTTCCAATCACTCCTGCAAGGTAGGCAGGCCTGCGACCCACTGGCAGAAGAGGAGCAGCGGCCTGCTCAGAGGCAGAGCCGCCCCCTCCCCCAGAGCTGGCAAGGTAGAGGGAACTGTGACCACCGACAGAGCAGGCCCAGCGGCCTGCTGAGGGGCAGAGCCGCACCCCACCCCCCGCGCCTGCCAGGTAGGTGGAACTGTGACCACCGACAGAAAAGGCCCAGTGGCCCGCGGCGGGGCAGAGCTTCCAATCACTCCTGCAAGGTAGGCGGGCCTGCGACCCACCAGCAGAAGAGGAGCAGCGGCCTGCTGAGAGGCAGAGGCGCCCCCTTCCCCCGCGCCTGCAAGGTAGACAGAACTGTGACCACCATCAGAACAGGCCAGACCTGCAACCGAGAGACAGAACAGGCCCAGTGGCCTGAGGAAGGGTAGAGCTGCCCCCCCCACGCCTGCAAGGTAGGCGGACCAGCGACCCACTGGCAGAACAGCCCCAGAGGACTGCAGAGGGGCAGTGCCGCTGCCTGCGCCTGCAAAGTAGGCAGAACTGTGACCACCAACAGAACAAGCCTAGTGGCCCGCAGAGGGACAGAGCCACTGCGCGCGCATGCAAGGTAGGCGGACATGCTACTGACCGGCAGAGCAGGCCCAGTGGCCTGCCGGCGTGGTAGGCACATTGCCCCAATTGGAGGAGGGGCAGAGCCGCTGCCCACACCTGTGAGGGAAACTTTGCAACTATACAAGACCAATATAAATATATAGGGGGAAAATTCAATAGCACAACAGTTTCACCAAGTAGAAAGGAATGCGAACAGTATGAAGAGACAAGGAAAGAAAGGACCACAAGCAATTCAGGTCAACTCAACGTTAGAAGAGGTAATAGCTGCAGCAGATGGAATGTCAGATAAAGAATTCAGGATATACATGCTTCAGATGATCTGGAGTCTCAAGGAAGACATCAGACAGCAAAATCAGACAATGAAAGATCACTTCAACAATGAATTACATAAACAAATCCAAGAAGCAAAAGATCAACTATACAGGGAAATAGAGGTTATAAAAAACAAACAAACAGAAATCCTAGAAATGCAGGAAGCAATAAACCAACTTAAAAACTCAATTGAGAATACTACCAGCAGAGTAGAACACTTAGAAGATAGAACATCAGACAATGAAGATAAAGTATTTCATCTTGAAAAGAACATAGACAGCTCAGCAAGACTGTTAAGAAACCATGAGCAGAACATCCACGAAATATGGGATAACATCAAGAGACCAAATTTAAGAGTCATTGGGATACAGGAAGGGACAGAGTTTCAAACCAAAGGAATGAGCAATCTATTCAATGAAATAATACGAGAAAACTTCCCAGACTTGAAGAATGAGACAGAATCCCAAATCCTAGAAGCCTACAGGACGCTGAATGTGCAAAATCATAAGAGACCCACACCTAGACACATTATAATGAAGATGCCCAACATACAGAATAAGGAGAGAATTTTAAAAGCTACAAGAGAAAGGAAGCAGATCACATTTAGGGGTAAGCCAATCAGGATAACAGCTGATCTTTCAACACAGACTCTGAAAGCTAGAAGATCCTGGAATAACATATTTCAAACACTGAAAGAAAATGGGTTCCAACCAAGAATTGTGTTTCCAGCGAAATTAAGCTTCAGGATGGAAGATGAAATTAAAACCTTCCACGATAAACAAAAGTTAAAAGAATTTGCAGCTAGAAAACCAACTCTTCAAAACATTCTTGGAAAAACATTACAGGAAGAAGAAATGGAAAATAACAATGAAAACCAACAGTGGGAGGTAGGACACTAAAGGGGGGAAAAATAATCAAAGAGGAAAACAAACCATGTTTAGTAACATAAATAAACAAATATGGCTGGAAGAACAACCCATATCTCAATAATAACCCTAAATGTTAATGGCTTAAACTCACCAATCAAGAGACACAGGCTAGTAGAATGGATCACAAAACAAGACCCAACAATATGCTGCCTACAGGAGACGCATTTGATAGGAAAAGACATACATAGGCTGAAGGTGAAAGGTTGGGAAAAATCATATCACTCATATGGACTTCAGAAACAAGCAGGAGTGTCCATACTCATATCAAATAAAATAGATTTCAAGCCAAAGTTAATCAAAAGGGATAAAGAGGGACACTACATACTGCTTAAGGGAACCATACACCAACAAGACATAACAATCCTAAATATATATGCCCCAAACAATGGTGCAGCTATGTTCATCAAACAAACTGTTCTCAAGTTCAAGAGTCTAATAGACCACCATATAATAATCATGGGAGACTTCAACACACCTCTCTCGCCACTGGACAGATCTTCCAAACAAAAGCTGAATAAGGAAACTATAGAACACAATAACAAAATTAATAACCTAGACTTAATTGACATATATAGAATATACCACCCAACATCAAGCAGTTACACTTTTTTCTCAGCAGCACATGGATCCTTCTGAAAAATAGATCATACATTATGTCACAGGGAAACTCTTAGACAATATAAAGGAGTAGAGATAATACCATGCATCCTATCTGATCATAATGGAATGGAACTGAAAATCAACGATAAAAGAAGGAAGGAAAAAGAATACATCACTTGGAGAATGAACAATAGGTTACTGAATGATCAATGGGTTATAGAAGACATCAAGGAGGAAATTAAAAAATTCTTAGAGATTAATGAAAACACAGACACAACATATCAGAATCTATGGGACACATTGAAAGCAGTTCTAAGAGGAAAATTCATTGCTTGGAGTTCATTCCTTAAAAAAAGAAAAAACCAACAAATAAATGATCTCATACTTCATCTCAAAATCCTAGAAAAAGAAGAGCAAAACAACAGCAAAAGAAGTAGAAGGCCAGAAATAATTAAAATCAGAGCTGAAATTAATGAAATCGAAACAAAAGAAACAATTGAAAAAATTGACAAAACTAAAAGTTGGTTCTTTGAAAAAATAAACAAAATCGACAGACCCTTAGCCATGCTAGCGAAGAGAAGAAGAGAGAGAACTCAAATTACTAGCATACGGGATGAAAAAGGCAATATCACAACAGACACTTCAGATATACAGAAGATAATCAAAAATTATTTTGAATCCTTATACTCCAATAAATTAGAAGATAGTGAAGGCATTGATAAATTTCTTAAGTCATATGATCTGCCCAGATTGAGTCAGGAGGATATAGACAACCTAAACAGACCAATATCAATTGAGGAAATAGAAGAAACCATCAAAAGACTACCAACTAAGAAAAGCCCAGGACTGGATGGGTATACAGCAGAGTTTCACAAAACCTTTAAAGAGTAACTAATACCAATACTTTTCAAGCTACTTCGGGAAATAGAAAAAGAGGGAGAACTTCCAAATTCATTCTACGAGGCCAACATCACCCTGATACCTAAACCAGACAAAGACACTTCAAAGAAAAAAAACTACAGACCAATATCTCTAATGAACCTAGATGCAAAAATCCTCAATAAAATTCTGGCGAATCGGAAACAAAAACATCTCAAAAAAATTGTGCACCATGATCAAGTAGGATTCATCCCTGGGATGCAAGGCTGGTTCAATATACGGAAATCAATAAATGTTATTCACCACATCAATAGACTTAAAAATAAGAACCATATGATCATCTCGATAGATGCGGAAAAAGCATTCGACAAAGTACAGCATCCCTTTATGTTCAAAACTCTAGAAAAACTAGGGATAACAGGAACATACCTCAATATTGTAAAAGCTATCTATGCTAAGCCTCAGGCTAGCATCATTCTGAATGGAGAAAAATTGAAGGAATTCCCTCTAAAATCTGGAACAAGACAGGGATGCCCTCTCTCACCAGTTCTGTTCAACATAGTTCTCAAAACACTGGCCAGAGCAATTAGACAGACGAAAGAAATTAAAGGCATCAAAATAGGAAAAGAAGAACTTAAATTGTCACTATTTGCAGATGACATGATTCTATACCTAGCAGACCCAAAAGGGTCTACAAAGAAACTATTAGAGCTAATAAATGAATTCAGCAAAGTGGCAGGATATAAAATCAACACGCATAAATCAAAGGCATTCCTGTATATCAGCGACAAATCCTCTGAAATGGAAATGAGGACAACCACTCCATTCACAATATCTTCAAAAAAAAAATAAAATACTTGGGAATCAACCTAACAAAAGAGGTGAAAGACTTATACAATGAAAACTACAGAACCCTAAAGAGAGAAATAGAAGAAGATCTTAGAAGATGGAAAAATATACCCTGTTCATGGATAGGCAGAACTAACATCATCAAAATGGCGATATTACCAAAAGTTCTCTATAGGTTTAATGCAATGCCAATCAAAATCCCAACGACATTTCTTGTAGAAATAGAGAAAGCAATCATGAAATTCATATGGAAAAATAAACGACCCAGAATAGCAAAAACAATGCTAAGCAGGAAGTGTGAATCAGGTGGTATAGTGATACCAGACTTTAAACTATACTACAGAGCAATAGTAACAAAAACAGCATGGTACTAGTACCAAAACAGGCGGTGGACCAATGGTACATAATAGAGGACACAGAAACCAATCCACAAAACTACAACTACCTTATATTTGATAAAGGGGCTAAAAGCATGCAATGGAGGAAGGATAGCATCTTCAACAAATGGTGCTGGGAAAACTGGAAATCCATATGCAACAAAATGAAACTGAATCCCTTTCTCTCACCATGCACAAAAGTGAATTCAAAATGGATCAAGGAGCTTGATATCAAATCAGAGACACGCCGTCTGATAGAAGAAAAAGTTGGCTACGATCTACATATGTGGGGTCGGGTTCCAAATTCCTCAATAGGACACCCATAGCACAAAAGTTAATAACTAGAATCAACAAATGGGACTTACTCAAACTAAAAAGTTTTTTCTCAGCAAAAGAAACAATAAGAGAGGTAAATAGAGAGCCTACATCCTGGGAACAAATCTTTACTCCTCACACTTCAGATACAGCCCTAATATCCAGAGTATACAAAGAACTCAAAAAATTAGACAATAAGAGAAGAAACAACCCAATCAACAAATGGGCCAAGGACCTGAACAGACACTTCTCAGAGGAGGACATACAATCAATCAACAAGTACATGAAAAAATGCTCACCATCTCTAGCAGTCAGAGAAATGCAAATCAAAACCACCCTAAGATACCATCTCACTCCAGTAAGATTGGCAGCCATTATGAAGTCAAACAACAACAAGTGCTGGCGAGGATGTGGGGAAAAGGGTACACTTGTACATTGCTGGTGGGACTGCAAATTGGTGCAGCCAATTTGGAAAGGAGTATGGAGATTTCTTGGAAAGCTGGGAATGGAACCAGCATTTGACCCAGCTATTCCCCTTCTCGGTCTATTCCCTAAAGACCTAAAAAGAGCATGCTACAGGGACACTGCTACATCGATGTTCATAGCAGCACAATTCACAATAGCAAGACTGTGGAACCAACCTAGATGCCCTTCAATAGATGAATGGATAAAAAATTGTGGCATTTATACACAATGGAGTATTACTCTGCATTAAAAAATGACAAAATCATAGAATTTACAGGGAAATGGATGGCATTAGAGCAGATTATGCTAAGTGAAGCTAGCCAATCCCTAAAAAACAAATGCCAAATGTCTTCTTTGATATAAGGAGAGTAACTAAGAACAGAGTAGGGTCAAAGAGCATGAGAAGAAGATTAACATTAAACAGGGATGAGAGGTGGGAGGGAAAGGGAGAGAGAAGGGAAATTGCATGGAAATGGAAGTAGACCCTCAGAGTTATACAAAAGTACATACAGAGGAAGTGAGGGGAAAGGGAAAAATAATACAAGGGGGACAAATGAATGTCAGTAGTGGGGGCAGAGACAGAAGAGAGGAGGGGAGGGGAGGGGAGGGGGGATAGTAGAGGATAGGAAAGGCAGCAGAACACAACAGACACTAGTATGGCAATATGTAAATCAATGGATGTGTAACTGATGTGATTCTGCAATCTGTATATGGGGTAAAAATGGGAGCTCATAACCCACTTGAATCAAATTGTGAAATATGATATATCAAGAGCTATGTAATGTTTTGAACAGCCAACAATAAAAAATTAAAAAAAATATATGTTTGACAAACTTCCCCAGAACTCCGAGTTTACTGTGTACTCATCAAATATTTTTTTTTTACCCAAACTTGTTGATAATTGGCAAGAATGATTGGTACTCCAGTAGCTTGTGGGCCCCCAAATTTCGTTCTTCTAGGTGTATGTGTTCGTTTGAAAGAACACTTTGAATTTTTAGGTTTCACTTCCGTTTCCCCTATAGGGTTACATGTATTTGGAACTCTACGTCAAGAATGGTTTCGCCTAGCTGTGTGAAACTTGACACATTAATTAGTTCTCAGTGCCCTGTCTATGTTTTGTTCCATGTTGAATTAGCCCTATGCAGAGGCAAGGAAAAAATAATTTGAAAGCATTTGCCAAGCTTCCACAGAACACCTAATTTACTGGAATATCATCAAATATTTATTCACGCCAACTTGTTGACACTTGGCAGGAATGATTGGTCCTGCTTTCACACTTGCCCCCACAAATTTCATTCTTCTAGGTTGATGTGTTCATTTGGAGGATTTTTGAATTTTTAGGTTTCACTTTGTTTTATCCTATAGGGATAGATGCAGTTGGAACTCTAAATCCAACACAGTTTGGGCTAGCTGCTTGAAACTTGAAACATTCTATTAGTTCAAAGTGTGCACTCTATGCTTTGTTCCCTGTTTAAGTAGCTTTAAGCAGCAACAAGGAAATACACTTTCCTTGAAAGCATTTCTCAAGCTTTCACAGAACTCTGAGTTTACTGGAAACTCAGCAAATATTTTTTCAACCAAACTTGTTGACACTTGGCTGGAATGACCAGTCATCTTCTCTCACTTGGCCACCTAAATTTCATTCTTCTACATTGAATATTTTGTTTGCAGGACCACTTTTAATTTTTAGATTTCACTTTGCTTACCCCTATATCAATACAGGCATTTGGAACTCTAAATGATAATGGTTTGTGCTAGTTAATAGAATCTTGACAGCCTCAATTATTTATCACTGCACTCTCTATGCTTGCTTCCCTTTTGAAGTAACCCTAAGCAGAGGCCAAGGAAAATTTCTTTCATTTGATAGCATTTGACAACTTCCACAAAACTCCGAGTTTACTGGAATATCAGCAAATACTTTTTCACCCAATCGTGTTGATACTTCGTTTGTGCTAGCTGCTTGAAACTTGACACACTCAGTTAGTCCTCAGTGCACTCTTTATGCTTTGTTTCCTGTTGAAGTAGCCTTCAGAAGAGACAAGAAAAAAACACTTCTTATGAAAGTCTTTGACACACTTCCTCAGAACTCTGAGTTTACTGTAATCTCAGCAAATATTTTTTTTCACCTGATATTTTGATACTTGGCAGGAATGATTGGCACTGCAGTTGCACTTGGCCCCCCAAATTTTATTCTTGTTCCTTGAAGCGTTAGTTTGTAGGAACACTTTGAATTTTTAGGTTTCACTTCTTTTTCTCCTATAGGCATAGATGCAGTTTTAACTCTAAATCAAACACGGTTTGTGCTAGCTGCTTGAAACTTGACACACTCAATGAGTTCTCAGTATGCTGTCTAAGCTTTGTTTCCTTTTTAAGCGGCCCTAAGCAGAGGCAAGAAAAAAACACTTTCATTTTAAAGCCTTAGCAAAGATTCCAAAAAACTCTAGGTTTACTGGAATCTCCGTATACATTTTTTTTTACCTGATTTTGTTGATACTTGGCAGGAATGATCAATACTTCAGTTTCACTTGGTCACTTAAATTTTGTTAATCTAGTTTGAAGCATTAGTTTGCAGGAACACGTTGAATTCTTAGGTTTCACATCATTTTCCCCTATAGGGATAGATGCAGTTGGAACTCGAAATCCAACACTGTTTGTGCTAGCTGCATGAAAGTTGACACACTCAATTAGTTCTCAGTGTGCTCTCTATGCTGTCTGCCTTGTTGAAGTAGCTGTAAGTAGAGGCAAGGAAAAAAACACTTTCATTAGAAAGCGTTTGCCAAGCTTACAAAGAACTCCAAGTTTACTGGAATCTCAGCAAATATTTTTTTCACCTAATGTTGTTGATACTATGAAAGAATGATCAGTACTCCAGTTGAACTTGGCCCCCAAATTTCATTCTTCTAGGTTAAAGCGTTCGTTTGCAGGGACACTTTGAATTTTTAGGTTTCATTTCATTTTCCCCTATAGGGATAGATGCAGTTGGAACTCATAATCAAACACGGTTTTTGCTAGCTAAGTGAAACTTGACACATTCAATTAGTTCTCAGTGCAATCCCTATGCTTTGATCCCTGTTGAAGTAGACTTAAGCAGAAGCAAGGAAAAACACTTTCATTTAAAAGCGTTTGCCAAACTTCCACAGAACTCTGAGTTTACTGTAATCTCAGCAAATATTTTTTTCACCTGATCTTGCTGATAGTTGGCAGGAATGATCCATACTACAGTTGCACTTGGCCCTCCAAATTTCATTATTCGCTGTTGAATGTGCATTTTTTAAAATTTTTATTGTTGGTTGTTCAAAACATTACATAGTTCTTGATATATCATATTTCACACTTTGATTCAAGTGGGTTATGAACTCCCATTTTCACCCCGTATACAGATTGCAGAATCACATCAGTTACACATCCTTTGATTTACATATTGCCATACTAGTGTCTGTTGTATTCTGCTGCCTTTCCTATCCTCTACTATCCCCCCTCCCATCCCCTCCCCTCCCCTCCCCTCTTCTCTCTCTACCCCTCTACTGTCATTCATTTCCCCCCCTTGTATTATTTTTCCCTTTCCCCTCACTTCCTCTTGTATGTACTTTTGTATAACCCTGAGGGTCTCCTTCCATTTCCATGCAATTTCCCTTCCCTCTCCCTTTCCCTCCCACCTCTCATCCCTGTTTAATGTTAATCTTCTTCTCATGCTCTTCGACCCTACTCTGTTCTTAGTTACTCTCCTTATATCAAAGAAGACATTTGGCATTTTTTTTAGGGATTGGCTAGCTTCACTTAGCATAATCTGCTCTAATGCCATCCATATCCCTGCAAATTCTGTGATTTTGTCATTTTTTAATGCAGAGTAATACTCCATTGTGTATAAATGCCACATTGTTTTATCCATTCGTCTATTGAAGGGCATCTAGGTTGGTTCCACAGTCTTGCTATTGTGAATTGTGCTGCTATGAACATCGATGTAGCAGTGTCCCTGTAGCATGCTCTTTTTAGGTCTTTAGGGAATAGACCGAGAAGGGGAATAGCTGGGTCAAATGCTGGTTCCATTCCCAGCTTTCCAAGAAATCTCCATACTCCTTTCCAAATTGGCTGCACCAATTTGCAGTCCCACCAGCAATGTACAAGTGTACCCTTTTCCCCACATCCTCGCCAGCACTTGTTGTTGTTTGACTTCATAATGGCTGCCAATCTTACTGGAGTGAGATGGTATCTTAGGGTGGTTTTGATTTGCATTTCTCTGACTGCTAGAGATGGTGAGCATTTTTTCATGTCCTTGTTGAATGATTGTATGTCCTCCTCTGAGAAGTGTCTGTTCAGGTCCTTGGCCCATTTGTTGATTGGGTTATTTGTTATCTTATTGTCTAATTTTTTGAGTTCTTTGTATACTCTGGATATTAGGGCTGTATCTGAAGTGTGAGGAGTAAAGATTTGTTCCCAGGGTGTAGGCTCCCTATTTACCTCTCTTATTGTTTCTTTTGCTGAGAAAAAAACTTTTTAGTTTGAGTAAGTCCCATTTGTTGATTCTAGTTATTAACTCTTGTGCTATGGGTGTCCTATTGAGGAATTTGGAGCCCGACCCCACAGTATGTAGATCGTAGCCAACTTTTTCTTCTATCAGATGCCGTGTCTCTGATTTGATATCAAGCTCCTTGATCCATTTTGAGTTAACTTTTCTGCATGGCGAGAGAAAGGGATTCAGTTTCATTTTGTTGCATATGGATTTCCAGTTTTCCCAGCACCATTTGTTGAAGATGCTATCCTTCCTCCATTGCATGCTTTTAGCCCCTTTATCAAATATAAGATAGTTGTAGTTTTGTGGATTGGTTTCTGTGTCCTCTTTCTGTACCATTGGTCCACCCACCTGTTTTGGTACCAGTACCATGCTGTTTTTGTTACTATTGCTCTGTAGTATAGTTTGAAGTCTGGTATCACTATACCGCCTGATTCACACTTCCTGCTTAGCATTGTTTTTGCTATTCTGGTTCTTTTATTTTTCCATATGAATTTCATGATTGCTTTCTCTATTTCTACAAGAAATGCCATTGGGATTTTGGCAGGATATAAAATCAACACGCATAAATCAAAGGCATTCCTGTATATCAACGACAAATCCTCTGAAATGGAAATGAGGACAACCACTCCATTCACAATATCCTCAAAAAAAAATAAAATACTTGGGAATCAACCTAACAAAATAGGTGAAAGACTTATACAATGAAAACTACATAACCCTAAAGAGAGAAATAGAAGAAGATCTTAGAAGATGGAAAAATATACCCTGTTCATGGATAGGCAGAACTAACATCATCAAAATGGCGGTATTACCAAAAGTTCTCTATAGGTTTAATGCAATGAATGTGCATTTGTAGGAACATTTGAATTGTTGGGTTTCACTCTATAGGAATTGATGCATTTGGAACTCTAAATAAAACACAGTTTGTACTAGATGCTTGATACTTGACAAATTCAATTAGTTATGAGTGCACTCCCTATATTTGTTCCCTGTTGATTTAGCCCTATGCATAGGCAAGGAAAAAAAAAACACTTTCATTTGAAAGCTTTGGCCAAGTTTCCAAAGAATGTCGAGTTTACTGGAGTTTAAGCAAATATTGTTTTCACCCGATCTTGTTGAAAAAGCAAGAGGGGAGGGAAGTAGGGAAAAAGCAAGAGGGGAGGGAAGTAGGGAAAAAGCAAGATGGGAGGGAAGTAGGTCCTCCGTGAGGTCCAGGACACATAGGAAAGCACAGGAGACACCTATGGGAGACCGCTGGAGGGCCCACACAAGGGGGTCCAACACGAAGAGACTCCATGCTATGCTAAGGGACATGAGGAATGTGATCAGGGGCTCTGGTGAGCACCCAGGCCTGGAAACTGGAGCACAAATGTTCATAGATAGGGAGTGCTGGGTTGGGGTAGGGGCAGCATGCAAGGCATCTCTCAGGGCTGAGGTGGAGAAAGTCCCATGTTAACTGCCAGGCCTCAAGTTTCAAGCAGTGATGGGGACTCAGGAGAGTTGTGGGGCTATGTTTCCCATAGGGAGCATTCAGGGTGCAGAGGCGAGCCAATTCCCCTCCTCTGTCCCAGGTGAATAGATCCTCAGAGAAGGAACAGGAAAAAAGGAAGGCCAAAGAGTGTACTTTGAGAGGATACCTGATGTGCATAAGTGGGGGGATCAGGCTGCCAAGACCCATTTGAGCAACATAGGCTAGGAAGAAGCAGGGGGAGCAGTGGGTCTGGGCAGTGACAGGATACCACAGCATGAGGGGATCAGATGGAGGCACAGGAAGGGGTCTATAAAAAGAGGCCTGAAACCAAGGTAAGGGAAAGGGTCCACGAGAAGAGCAGCCAGGAGCTCAAGCAAGGAGCCATGCCCAGTAATGGAGAGTCAAGTGCTAGCTCCTGAGGCAGGGTGAATGAAAACGTATATGGATGGGGAGGGGAGGGAGGAGAGAAATCTGAGCAGGTGGTGCATGGGGAGGAAGACTGAAGGACCAGGTACACTGCAGGGTGTCAGGATTGGGTAACAGGGACCTACAGTCCCCTAGCCTGGATGCCAGCCTGAGCTCCTTATTGCATTACTCAGGTTGTGTTGCTTTCTGTGGTGTCTCTTCCTGTCATGTCTGACCTGGGCACCCCTTGATTTGGCTGCTGTTGTATAATAGCTCCCCACCCCACACACAGGTGGAAGGGGTCTCTTGCTTGGAGTCTTCTCTACTCTGGCTGTACGCTGGCTGGGGCAGAATACTAACTCCCCCTGACACCCAGGTTGCAGGGATCTCCCTCCTAGATTGGGGAATCCCCTCTATCCTGGCTGAAGCTGTGTTTGAGGTCCAGCAGACACCAAAGTGGGAGAGGTCCCCTGCATGGAGGGACAAGTCCCCTCTACCCTGGCTGTGGAAATAAAGGAGCTCCCCCTACACCCATGTGGGAGGGGTCTCCTGCTTATAGGGGGGAGTCCCCTCTACCCTGGCTGCAGTGTTATAAATATTCCACACAACACCCAGATGGGAGGTGTCTCCCACCTGGAGGGGCGAGTCCTGTCTATCCTGCCTGTGGCTGTATATGAGCCCTTCTATAAATCAGGTGTGAGGGCATTCCCACCTAGTGGGGCAATTCCGCTCTATCCTGTCTGCTGCCATATTCGAGCTCCACTCACCCTCACAGCCAGATTGGGGGGTCTCCCGCCTGGAGGGGAGAGTCCCTTCTAGCCTGACTGCTATGGTGTAGGAGTTCCTGCAGACACCCAGATGGGAGGGGTCTCTTGCCTGGAGGAGCCAGTCCCCTCTACCTGGTCACAGTGGTATATGAGCTTCTCTGACACACAGGTGGGAAGAGTCTCCCGACTGGAGGACAGAGTCACCTCTACTCTGCCTGTGGCAGTATAAGTGCTCCCCCTGACACCCAGGATGGGTCTCCAGCCTGGAGGGTTGGGTCACCAAACTGGCTGCGGCCATAAAGGAGCCCCCCCCAACACCCAGGTTACTGGTTCTCTTGACTGGAGGGGCGAGTCCCCTCTACACTAACTGCGGGGAATCAGAGCTCCCCCTGGCACTCAGGTGGGAGGGGTATCCCGCCTGGAGCAATGAGGCCCCTCTACCCTGGCTGTGGCTGTATACAAGCTCACCCAGACACCCAGGTGGGAGGGTGAGCTTGTATATTTGCCTCTCCTACATGGAGGAGAAAGTCTTCTCTATCCTGGCTAAGGTGGTATACAAACACCCCCCTACACACAGATGGGGGTTGTCTTCCACATGGAAGGGCAAGTGGCCTCTACCCTGGCTTTGGTGGTATACAAGCTCCCCCGACAACCAGGTGGGAGGGGTATCTCTCCTGGAAGAGCGAGTCCCCTCTACTATAACTCTTGCCATATAAGAGCTCCCAGTATACCCAGGTGGGAGGGGGCTTCCACCTGCAGGAGTGTGTTCCCTCAACCCTGGCTGTGGCAATTTAGGAGCTCCCCTCGACACCCAGGTGGAAGGATTATCCTGCCTGTAGGGGCGAGTCCCCTCTACCTTGGCTGCAGAGGTATAGCAGCTCACCCAGAAACCCACACAGAAGGGGTCTAACGACTGGAAAGGCAAGTCCGCTCTACCCTGGCTGCAGCAGTATAGGAACTCCCTCTGACACCCTAGTGGGAAGGGTCTCCCGCCTAGAGGTGTGAGTCCCCACTACCCTGTCCTCAGCAGTACAGGAGATCCCCAGGACACCAAAGTGGAAGGAGTCTCCCACCTGGAGGGGCGAGTCCCCTTCTACCCTGCCTGTGGTGCTATAGGATCTCCCCCACACACATCCCAGGTGTGAGGGGTCTCAGGACTGGAGCAGCGAGTCCCATCTACCCTGGCTGCGGAGTTATACAAGCTCACCCAGACACCCAGGTGGAGGCGTCTCCTGCATGGCCGGGTGAGTCCCTTCTATCCTAGCTGTGGCAATATATGAGCTCCCCCTGACACCCTGGTGGGAGGGGTCTCCCGCCAGAAAGGGAAAGTACTTTTTACCCTGGCTGTAGTGGTATATAAGCTCCGGCTGAAAGCCAGGTTGGAGAGGTCTTCCACCTGGATGGGCGAGTCTCCTCTACCATAGCTGAGGTAGTATACAAGTTCCTGGCGACACCCAGGTGGGATGGTCTCCCACCTGAAGGGGTGATTCTGCTCAACCCTGTCTGCGGGGTATAAGAGCCCCCTCCTACCTCCAGTAGGGATGGGTCTCCTGCCTGGAAAAGCTGTATATGAACCCTCCCCTCACCAGACACCAATGTGGGAGGGGTCTTCCACATGGAGGGGCGTGTCCCCTCTACCCTGGCTAAGGAGGTATAGGAGTTACTTCCATTCTCAAGTGGGAGGTGTCTGTCGCCTGGAGTTGTGAGTTGCCTCTACCCTGGCTGCTGGGGTATATGAGCTCCACCTGAAACTCAGGTGGGAGGGATCTTCCGCCTGGAGAGGAGAGTCCCCTCTACACTGGTTGTGGGGGTATAAAAGCTCCCCCAGACACCCAGGTGTTAGGGATCTCCATCCTCGAGCAGTGAGTCCCCTTTACCCTGGCTGTAGCTGTGTACAAGCTCTTCCAGACAACCAGGTGGGAGGGGTATCCAACATGGAAGGCGAGTCCCCTCTACTTTAGCTCTTGCCATATAAGACCTCCCAGTACACCCAGGTGGGAGGGGTCTTCCGTCTGCAGGGGCCTGTTCCCTCTACCCTGGCTGTGGTAGTATAGGAGCTCCCCAGGACACCCAGGTGTTAGGGGTTTCCCGCCTGTTGGGGCAGGTCCTCTCTACACTGATAGCTGCAGTAATCAAGCTCCCCCAGACACCCAGGAGGGAGGGGTTTCCTAATTGGATGGGTGAGTCACCACTACCCTTTCTGTGGAGGTGTAGGAGCTCCCCTGACACCCAATTGGGATGAGTCTCCCCCCCCCCAAGAGGCTAGAGTCCCCTCTATCTTGCTACAGTTGTATAGGAGTTCCCCAGGACCCCAGGTGGAAGCTGTTTCCCGCCTGAAGGGGAAAGTGCCTTCTACCATGGTTCTGGTGGTATAAGAGCTCTCCCTGACACCCAGGTGGGAGGTGTCTCCCATTTAGAGGGGCCAGTTCCCTCTACTCTGGCTGCTGCATTGTAAGAGCTCACCCTGACACCCTGTTGGGAGGAGTCTCCCACCTGAAGGGGAATGAACCCTCTACCCTGACTGCGGTGGTGTATGAGCTCCCCTGGACACCTAGTTTGGAGGAGTATCCCGCCTTGATGTGGGAGTCCATCTACCTTGGGTATGGTGATATTCAAGCTCCCTGCAAAACCAAGGTGGGAGGAGTCTCCTGCCAGGAGGGGCAAGTCCCCAATAACCTGGCTACAGCAGTATAGGAGCTCCACCTCCCACACCCATATGGGAGGTGTCTCCCACCTGGAGTTGCTACTTCCCTCTACCTTGGTTGTAGGTGTATAAGAGCTGCCTTTGATACCCAGGTGGGAGGGTTCTCTTGCCAGGAGGGGCTAGTCCCCTCTACCTTGGCTGCTGCAGTTAAGGGGTTCTCATGACATCCAGATTTGAGGAGTCTCCTGCCTGGTGGGTAGAGTCCCCTCTACACTGCCTGCGGTTGCATAGGAGTTCCCTAGAAACCCAGGTGGGAGGGGGTCTTCCGCCTGGAGGGGTGAGTCCTTCTACCCTGTCTGTGGTGGTTTAGTATCTCCCCTCACACACCCAGGTGGGAGGGGTCACCCACCTGGAGGGGCAAGTTTCCTCTACCCTGTCTGTGGCAGTACAGGAGATCCCCCTGACACACAGGTGGGAAGGGTCTCCTGACTAGAGCAGCGAGTCCCCTCTACCCTGGCTGGGAAGGTATACAATCTCCCTCAGACACCCAAGTGGGAGGGGTCTTCCACATGGAGGAGTGAGTCCCCTCACAGTCCTGTCTGTGGCGGAATATGAGTTGCCCCTGATACCCTGGTGGGAGGGGTCTTTGCCAAGAGGTGCAAGTACATTCTCCTGTGGCTTTGGTGGTGTATGAGCTCCCGCAGACAGCCAGGTTGGAGGGACCTCCTCTCCCCTAGTTAAGGTGGTACACAAGTTCCCTGTTCCACACAGGTGGGAGGGGTCTCCTGCCTCAAGGGGCAAGTCCCCACTACCCTGGTTGCAGGGGTATAGGAGCTACCCCCCTCAGGTGTGAGCATCCCCTGAAGGGGTGAGTCCCCTCAACCCTTGCTGTGGGGATATAAATGCCCCCTCCTTCCCCCAGGAGAGAGGTATCTCCCACCTGGAGGGGTGAGTCGCTGCTACCCCAGCTGCAGCTGTATAGGAACCACCCCCTGCTTGCCAGACACACATGTGGGAGGGTTCATCTGCCTGGAGGGGCATGTCCCTTCTACCCTGGCTAAGATGGTATAGGAGTTACCCCTATTTCCAAGTGGGAGGTGTCTCTGGTCTGGAGGTGTGAGTCACCTCTACCCTGGCTGCTGGGGTATATGAGCTCCACCTGACACCCAGGTGGGAGGGGACTTTCACCCAGAGGGGTGAGTTACCTCTAACCTGGCTGCAGCGGTATACAGTTCCCACATATACCCAATTGGGAGGGATCTCCCGTGTAAAAGGGTGAGTCCCCTCTATCCTGGCTGCTATGTTATAGGATCTCCCCTGACAATGAGGTGGGAAGAGTCTCCCGCCTGAAGGGGAGAGTGCCTTTTACCCTTCCTGCAGTGGTATAGGAGCTCATCAGGACACCCAGGTGGAAGGGGTCTCCCGCCTGGAGGGGAGAGTCCCCTCCATCCTTGCTGTGGTGATGTATGAGCTCCCACAGACACCCAGGTGGGACGGGTCCCCTGCCTGGAGGGGCTTCTTCAATCTCTCCTGGCCTTGGCAGCATATGAGCTCCCCCTGACACCCAGGTGGGAGGGGTCACCGGCTTAGAGGGGTGAGTCCCCTGTATCCTGGCTGCAGCAGTATAGGAGCTACTCTGACACCCAGGTGGGAGGGGTCTCCTGCCTAGCTCACCTTCCCTACCCAGATGGGAGAGGTCTCCCTGCTGAAGGGTCGAGTACCATCTACCCTGGCTTAGGTGGTATATTAGCTTTCCCTGACACCTAGGTGGGAGGGTTCTTCTGTCTGGAAAGGGAGTCCCCTCTAACCTGGCTGAGCCATTATACAACCTCCCCCTGACACCCTGGTGGGAGGGTTTTTGCCTGCTGCAGCGAGTACCCTCTACCCTGGCTGAAGAGGTTTATGAGTTCCCCTGATACTCAAGTGGGAGGGGTCTCCCGTCTGGAGGGGTAAGTTGCTTCTACCCTGGCTAAGGTGGTATACAAGCTCCCTGAGAAACCTAGGTGAAAGGGGTTTCCTGCATGGAGGGGCGAGTACCCTCAACCCTGGATGCTGCAGTATAGGAGTTCTGCTGACACCCAGGTGGGAGGAGTCTCCAGCCTGGAGAGTAGAGTCCCCTGGATACTGCCTGTGACAGTATAGGAGCTCCCCTGACACTCAGGTGGGAGGGGTCTCCTACCAGGAGGGGAGAGTCCCCTCCACCCTGGCTCTGAAATATAGGAGCTCCCTCCCACACCCAGTGGGGAGGGGTCTCTTGCCTTCAGGGGTGTCACCTCTACAATGTTGTAGTGGGATAAGAGGTCCCCCTGACAAACAGGTGAAAGGGGTCTCCTGCCTGTAGGGGCAAAGCCCTGCTACCCTGGCTAAGGAAGAATACAATCTCGCCCTGGCACCAAGATGGGAGGTGTCTCTTGCCTGGAGTAGCATGTCCACTCTACCAGCCTGCTATAGTATATGATCTTCCCTTGACACCAAGGTGGGAGGGGTCTTCCACCTGGAGGGGAGAGTCTGCTCTCCCCTGGCTGCTGCTGTATAGGAGATCTCCAAAACACCCATGTGTGAGGGGTCCCCAGCAAGGAGGGTCGAGTCTCCTCTACCCTGGCTATGTAGGAAGGTATACGAGCTTGCCCCCCCCACACACACACCATACCCACGTGGAAGTGGTCTCCAATATGGAAGGGCGAATCCCCTCTACCCTGGCTGCTGCAATATATGAACTCCACCTGACATCCTGGTGGGAGGGGTCTCACGCCTGGAGGGGCAAGAACCCTCTACCCTGGCTGCTGTGGTATATGACTTCCTCTGACATCCGGGTGGAAGGGGTTTTTCGCCTGGAGGGGTGAGTCCCCTCTATAATGTCTAAGGTGATATACCAGCTCCCAATGACACCCAGGTGGGAGGGGTCTCCTCCCTGGAGGGGCGAGTCCCCACTACCCTGGCTACAGTGGTATATGAGCTCCCCCACCCACACCCAGTGGGTGGGGTTTCCCACCTGGAGGGGCAAGTCCCCTCTACCCTAGCTAGGGCAGTATATAGGCTCCCCCTGACACCCAGGTGGGAGGAGTCTCACGCCTGGAATAGTAAGTTTCCCCTACCCTTCCTGTGGCATATAGGAGTTCCCCTGGACACCCAGGTGGAAGTGTTCTCCCTCCTGGAGGGGAGTGTCCCCTCTACCCTGGCTGTGGCAGTATAAGAGCTCCCTCTGGTACCCAGGCGGGAGGGGTATTCTGCCTGGAGGGATGTATTCTTCCCTGGCTGTGGCATTATAAGAGCTCCTCCTGACACACAGGTAGAAAGGGTCCCCCTCCTAGAGCAGTTAATCCCCTCTACCCTAGCTGTGGACGTGTGCAAGCTACCCAAGACACACAGGTGGGAGAGGTCTCCCACCTGGAAGGGCAAGTACCCTCTATTCTGGCTTTGGTGGTGTACAAGCTCACTCCAGCACCCTGGTGGGAGAGGTCTCCCACCTGGAGGGGTGAGTCCCCTCTACTTTGGCTGGTGCCATATAGAGCTCCCAGGACACCCATGTGGGAGGCATCTCCCAACCGGAAGGGCAACTCCCCTCTAACCTGGCTGAAGCAGTATAGGAGCTCCCCTGACACTCAGGTGGGAGGGGTCTCTCAACTGGAGGGGTGGGTCCCTGTTACCCTGGCTTTGGTGGTATATGAGCTCCCCTTGACACCCAGGTGGGAGGGGTCTTCACTTGGAGTGGTGAGTCCCCTCTACCATGGCTGGGGCAGTAAACAATCTCCACCTGACACCCTGGTGGGAGGTGTCTCTCACCTGGTGTAGCAAGTACCGTCTACACTGGATGCAGCGGTATATGAGGGGCAAGCCACATCTACCCTGGAGGGGAAAGCCACATCTACCCTGGCTAAGGTCCTATACAAGCTCCCTGAGACACCCAGTTGGGAAGTGTCTCCAGCCTGGAGAGTAGAGTCCCCTGGACCCTGCCTGTGGTGGTATAGAAGCTCATAGTAACACCCAGGTTTTAGGTGTCTCCTGACTGGAGAGGCTAGTCTCCTCCATCATGGCTTTGGAGATATAGGATTTCCACCCCACACCCAGGGGTAGGGTTCTCTTGCCTTGAGGGGGCGAGTCCCATGAACAATGGTTGTGGTGGGATAAGAGCTCCCCCTGACAACCTGGAGGGGCCAGTCTCTGCTACCCTGGATGCAGCTGTATACCTACCCTGCTCCAACACCCAGGAGGGAGGGGTCTCCCGCTTGGAGGGGTGAGTCCCCTCTACAAGGGCTGAGGCAGAATACAAGCTAGCCTGGACACCAAGGTGGGAGGGCTCTCGTCTGGAGGAGCCAGTCTGCTCTACCCAGGCTGCAGAGGTATAAGAGCTCCCACAGACAACCATATCCCTTTTCATTCACCCAGGCCCAGGTGTTAGAGCTTGGCTCTACATTACTGGGCATGACTCCTTGCTTGAGCCCCTGGCCGCCCTTCTTGAGGACCTTGTCCCTGTCCCTTGGTTTCGGGCCCCTTTTACCGGCCTCCTCCTGTGACTCCCCTCTGTCCCACTTATGCTGAGATATCCTGGCACTGTCCACACCCTCTGCTCCCCCTGCTTCTTTCTAGCCTGGGCTTCTCAAACGAGTCCTGGCTGCCCACTGACCTCACCCCAAACTCTGCACCACAGGTATCACCTCACAGTGCCCACGTTTGCCTCTCCTTTGGTCCAGGTCCCTCTCTGAGGATCTACTCACCTGGGACAGAGGAGTGGAATTGGTTGGCTTCTGCACCCTGAATGCTCCCAGTGGGAAACACAGGCCTGCCACTTTCCTGGGTCCCCTTTGCCACCTGAACCTTTATGCCTGGCAGTTAACATGTGACTTGCTCCAACACAGGCCTGAGAGATCCCCTCCCTTCTCTCCAGTGCCCTCTTGCCTTGCATACTGCCCCTACCCCAACCCATCCTTCCCTAACCTTGGTCCGTTGCACTCCATTCCCAGGGCCTGGCTGCTTGCCTGAGTACCTGACCATTTTCCTCGTGTCCTTTAGTATAACATGGAGTCTTTTTGTGTTGGGTCTCACCTGGGGGCCTCTTGCTTGTGCCCCCCAGTGGGTTCCCCTAGGTGTCCTTGCACTTTTCTCTGTCTTCTGATGCTGGTGCAACCCCTTCCTCACCTTACCCTCACGAATTCCCCTGGCACTTGTGGGTCTACTTCTCTATGGGTCTCTCATTCATGATTGGTCAAGTGGGTCCCTTTCCTGGGCTGTTGGCTTGGTTCCTCGGTCTTGCCCCTCTGAGCACCCACCAGAAACCCCTTCCATGCCCTCCCATCACCCTCCTCCTCTCCCCCTTCCATTGACAGGTTTCCTTTGCCAGGTCCCTGGCCCTGGATTCTAATCTGGATCAGGGCCCCTTATGGGAAACAGAGCCCTGCCTCTAACCTGGGCCCCTTGCTCTTTCTGGGTGCTTGGTCCTGCACCCAGAACCCTGACACCTGGCAGTGGCCCTGGGCTTATACCTGCCTGCCCCTGTTGGATCCCCTGCCTTTCCACCCAAGTCTTGTGCACTGTCCTGAGCCCCCTGCCCCAGCCCCAGCCCTTGGATTTCCATTCCCTATCCTGGCTCCTTGCTTGAGCCTCTGATGGCCATTGTTGCCCAAAGCGTGCCTGGTCATTGACTGTGGGCCCCTTGCTTGGGCTGCTTCCCTACTCCCCTTGTTCCTGCATTGCAGTCCACTAGTGCTGCCTGCCTGCCCAGCCCAGCCCTTCCCTGTTCTCCCCTGGCGTGGGCCCTCTTCTAGGTCCCTACATTGGGCTCCTTGTTGGGGTCCAGGCCCTACCCCACCAGCCCCTGTCCTCTGGCCCTTCCTGCTGTGCTCTTCTTTGGCCCTTCTATTGTTCCTGTCCCTGTCAAGCCTCCTTTCTTTATCCCTTTCCCAGGGTTCACACCCACGCCAAGAAGGTGGACCTGGTCTATTGGTCCTCCTGGCTCCATAAGAAAAAAAGTAGTCCTGCCCCTTGCCTGGGCCTTTTGGCCTCCTTTGGCCCTGGTCCTGCTCTCCAACCCTGACACCTATCTGTGAACCTGGGCCTTGAGCCTTCCTCCCTGTGCACCACCAGCTCCCCTTTCTCCTCTCCCTACCCTCCCCAGCCCTGCTCTGGTACAGGTGCCTCCCTGAGGATCTTTTTACCTGGGTCGGAGGAGTGGAATTGGATGGCCTTTGCACCCTGAATGTTCCTATGGGAAACAGAGCCGAGTCCCTTGCCTGGGCCCCTTTGGCTTCCCAAATCCTGACACCTGGCAGTGGATGTGGGCCTTATGTAGACCTTGCTCTGCTTGATCCCCTCCCTTCCCTCCCCTGTCCTCTCCCCTTGAATGCTGCCCCTACTCTAACCCAGCCCTCCAGAACCCTGACCCTTTGTGCTTCAGTTTTGGGGCTTGGCTCCTTGCCTGGGCCCCTGACTGCATTCGTTCATCATGTGGGGTAGTGTCGCATGGCTTTGCGAGGCGTCTCTTTGAGTGGGGTTTGTCACGGGGGCACCTTTCTTGTGACCCCTACCTCACTCCACTCAGTGCCCCTTGTGACACCAGCCCGTCGTCTGTCTCCTCATCTTTGCATCGCCCCTTCGTCCCTTTTCCTGCTTTCCAATTGTGCGATCCCCTGCTTCTTGGGTCTCATCATCTTGGGTCAGATCTATCCCTTGCCTGGACTCCTTGCTTGATTCCTGGCTCTCGCCTCTCTCCACACCCACTGTGACCTCATGTGGAGCCCTCCCCTCCCCTTCCTCCTGGCCCCCTTCGCTTGCCAGCAAACTTTGTCCAGTCCCTGTCCCTGGATTCTCATCTGTGCCAGTATGCCTTATAGGAAACAGAGACCTGCCCCTGGCCTGGGCCCTTTGCTCTCCCTAGGTCCTTGGTCCTGCCCCCAGAACCCTAAAACCTGGCAGTGTTCCTTGGCTTAAAGCCTGCCTCCACCCTTCTGGATGCCCTGCCTTCTCTCTCAACCCTTGTCCACTTACTGAGGCCCCTGCCTCAGACCTTGGCTCTCCATTCCCTGGCCTGGCTCCTAACTTGAGATTCTGGTAGCCCTTCTTGCTCAGTGTTTCCCTGGGCTTGGTGTGCAGGCCCCTCTCTAGGGCTGCTTCTCTGCTCCCCTTGGATTCCCTGTATGCAGTACCCTAGTGCAGCCCCACATTACCAGCCCCGCCCTTCCCTGCTCTCCCTTGACCTAGGCCCTCCTCTAGGTCTCTAACCTGGGTTCCTTGCTTGAATTCTGGCCCACATTCCACCCACACCAGTCATCTGGCCCTTCAGGCTGTGCCCTACTTTGGCCCTTCTTTGGTCCCTGTTGCTGCCAGGCCCCTTTTCCTGAACTCTTTCCCAGTATACTCTCCAAGGCCAGGAGACTGGACCTGGCATCTTGGCCCTGAGGGCTCCATTTTGTTAACATAGCCTTTCCCCTTGCATAGGCCATTTGGCCTCCCTCAGCCTGGGCCCTGATCCCAGACACTGACACCCTGCAGTGGGCCTGGGACTTGAGCCTCCCTCCTTTGTGCCACAAGCTCCCTGCGTTGCCTCCCTCCCCTCACTAGCCCTGTCTGTTTTCATGCACCTCTGTCCCAGCCCTTGCTCTTTTCTCTCCATTCCACGGCCTGACACCTAGCCTGAGACCCTGGCCACTCTTCTAGAGGACCCTGCTCATGTACCTTGATTTCAGGCCCCTTACATGGGGCACTGATATGCCTCCCCTATGTTTTCCTTGTTCTGTGGTATTCTGGCACTGCCTGGAAACTTTCCTCCACTGCTTCTGCCTAGACTGGGCTCTGTGATTAGGTCCTTGCTCCCCACCTACTCCCTCGATGTTCAGATGAAAGGCTTTTCCTCACAGTCCCCACCTTTGGCCCTCCTTTGCTTCTAGTCCCTCTTTGAGGATCTACTTATGCAGGGCAGACTACTGGCCTCTATGTCCTGAAATCTCCCTATGGAAACACAGCCCTACCCCTCGCCTGATCCCCCTCGCTGCCAGAAACCTGACACCTGGAAGTGTGCTTTGTGCCAGATATGCCCTGCGCCATTCCCTCCCTTTTCTCACCTGCCCTCTGTCCTTCAATGCTGCTACAACCCCAACCCAGTGCTCCCTGACCCTGAACCTTCAACTGACCCCCTGACTGCATGCCCCAGTCACATGGCATTGTGTGGCTTTGACTTGTGTCATTACATTTTGGGACCCCTAGTGTGCTTCTCTTGGTTTGCCCTGTGCTTCCAGCTGACTCCTCTTTCTTGTGTCATCCCTTTCTTCTCATCCCCTTGTGATTTACCGGGCGTACCCGGGAGCATCCTGCTCTTTGAGTCCCTCATTTTTGGTCAGTCGGGTGAGACCGTTGCCTGGGTTCCTTGCTTGGGTCCTGGCTATGGGCCCTCTGCACACCAAAAGCAACCCCGTGCCATGCCCCCCCCGTTGCCGTCTTCCTGGGCCCCCTCCATTGCTAGTCCCCCTTTGCCCATTCAATGGCCCTGGATTCTCATCTGGGCCAGAGAATCTAATGGGAACAGAGCCTGGCACCTTTCCTGGGCCCCTTGCTCTCCCTTGGCCCTCGATCCTGAACATGGAACTTGGACACCTGGCAGTAGCCCTGCATCTCCAGCCTTTGTGTTGCCTCTCGGATCCCCTGCCTTCCCTCCCCAGACCTGTATACTGTCCTGAGCCCCCTGCAACAGCCTTGGCCCTCGGCTCTCAAATCCCTGGCCTGGCTCCTCCAATGGAGTCTTTGGTGCCCCTTCTTGCTCCCAGCGTCCGTGGGCTTTGACTTTGCCCCCTCGCTTGGGTTGATTTTCTGCTTCCCTTGGCTTCCTTTCCTTGGAGAACACTAGTGCTGCCCGCCTGCCTGGTCCTGTCTTTCCCTGCTCTGCCCTGGCCTGGGACCACACCTAGGTCTCTAGCCTGATCTCCTTGCTGGGGTCCTGGCCCCCCAACCCAACAACACACATCCTCTGGCTTATTCTGCTGTGCCCTTCTTTGGACCTCCTGTTGTCTCTGACCCTGCTGAGCCACTTTTCCTGATCCCTTTACTAGGATACACACCAGGGCCGGGAATTGACCTGGCCTTTTGGTCCTTTGAACTCCCATTGGGAAAATGTAGCCCTGCCCTTTGCCTGGGCATTTTGTCCTCCATCAGCCCGGGCCCTACTCCCCAACCCTGACACCCAGCAGTGGACCTGGTCTTTGAGCCCTCCTCTCCTTGTGCCACCCACTCCCATTTCTATTCTGCCCCCACCCTCCCCAACCTTGTCCATTTTCATGAGACACCAGCCTAGGTCCTGCCACTTGTCTATGCATACCTTGGTCTCGTCCCTTGCTTGAACCCCTGGCTGCACTTATTGAAGATCCTGTCACTGTCCCGTGATTTCAGGCCCATTTTTCCAGGCCCCTCCTGGGCTTCCCTCTGTTTCCCTTGTACTGTGGTATCCTGGCACTTCCCTGACCCGACCCAACCCCTGTTTCTCTCTAGTTTGGAATCCTCAAAGGGTTCCTGGATCCCCACCGACCCCTCCCCAATTCTGGAAGCAAGTTATCCCCTCAGAGTGCACTCCTTTAGCCCTCCTTTGGCCCTGGTCTCTCTGTGAGGTTCTCACCTGGAGCAGAGGACTGGAATTGGCTGGCCTCTGGGCCCTGAAGGCTCCCTATGGGAAACATAGCCCTGCCCCTCACCTGGGCCCCCTTTGCCTTCCAAACCTTGACACCTGGCAGTGGCCTTAGGCCTTCTGCTGACCTCGCCCTGCGTGATCGTCTCCCTTCCCGCCCCTACCATCTAGCCATGCATGGTGCCCCTACCCCAACCCAGCCCTCCCTAACCCTGAGGTTTCATGCTCCAGTTTCTGGACCTGGCTGGTTGCCTGAGTCCTGGACCTCGTTCCTCCTGTTGCATGGCATTGCAAGGCGGCATTTCGCATTGGGGATTAACTGGGGTCCCTTGCTTGGGCCTCTTATGTTGACTCCACTGGGTGCCCTTTGCTCTGCCCTCTTTCCACATCCTAGTGCCAACCTTTCCTCTCCTTCCACTTGCACTTTTCCCTGGAGTGCTGCCTTCATGCTGCTTGGGTTTCTAATTCTCTGTTGGTGGGATCAGTCCCTTTCCTGGGATCCTGGCTTGGGTCCTTGATCTTGCCCCTCTCCTTACCCACCACAACCTCCCTCCCTGCCCTCCTGTCATGCTCCTCATGACTTCTATCTCTTTCCAGGCCCCTGTCTGGGAAGGGCACCTCATGGGAAAGAGGACCCTGTCCTTAGCCTGTGCCCCTTGCTCTCCCTGGGCCCTTGGTCCTACTCTTGGAAACCTGAATCCTGGCAATGGCCCTGGGCCTGGAGCCTGCTTCCCCACTGCTGTATCCCCTGCCTTTCCTCCTCTTCCGTGTCCACTGTCCAGATCTCCTGGCCCCAGCCCTGGCCTTTGTCTCTCGATTCCCTGGCCTTCTCCTCACTCGAGCCTCTGGTGGCTCTTCTTGCTCGGTGCTTCCCTGGACTTGCACTGGGGGCCCCTCATTTGGGTTGCTTCCCTGCTCCCCTTGGCTTCCCTTCTGAGCAGAACTCTAGTGCTGCCTGCCTACCCAGCTCTGCCCTTCCCTGCTCTTTCAGGATGGGGCCCTCCTCTAGGTCGCTAGCCTGGTATTCCTGATGGTGTCCTGGCCCCCACCCCATCAACAGGCATTCTCCAGCACTTCCTGCTGTGCCCTCCTTGGGACCTCCTGTTGTCACTGTCCATGTGGTGCCCCTATTCCTGATCGCTTTACCAGGATGCTCACCAGGGCCAAGAGACTGGCCCTGGCCCTTGGCCCTGTTTGCTCTCTTTGGGAAAATGTAGCCTTTCCCCTTTTTCTGGACCCTTTGGCATCCCTCAGCCTGGGCCTTGCTCCCCAACCATGATACCCATCAGTGGACCTGGACCTTGAGCCTTCCTCTCCCTGTGCCACCTGTGCCCCTTTCTCCCCTCCCTCCACTCCCTAGCCCTGTCTGTTTTTATGGCCCCTGATCATGGGACTTGGATCTCCATTCCTGGGTCTGGCTCCTTGCTTGAGACCACCCTTTTCCAAGACCTTGTCCCTTTCCCTTGATTTCAAGCCCCTTTATCGGGCCCCCTCCTATGCCTCCCCTGTCTTCTCCTTTTATTGAAGTGTCAACCCATCCTCCACAGAAAAGGTTTAAATGGGCTTCTCCAGAATTCTTCACCATGGCTGTTTTTAGGACTGTCTGCAAAAGAGTCTCTGAAAAAGAGTTCAATGTTGATTAACTTCCTACTTTCCTATTGCCCTGTTTACTTGGCCACTGGCCGAGAAGATACCACCATTCCACATGCTGGGCACCCCTTACTAGTTTTTCCACAAACATATCCAGTATAGTAGTTTCTAGAAATGTGCAAACAAGCCCTCTGGCCTTGAGGTGGGCTTCACGGAGATTTTTCAGATATGTTACCAACTGGGCTCCATGGTAACATCTGGCAGGGAGAGGAAAAATGAAGAACAGAAACTCTCCCTTTTTCAGGAGTTGTCTTTGAAGAGTTAACTTGCCCAAAACAGTGAAAGAAAAAGCTGATTTTATGTGAACTTTTTCAGACTGTGAACTTCTGAACCCTCCCCTTACATGCTGGGTATAAAATTCTGAAACTACCTGAACTCAGGTTTCATGGGATTGATTGATTATAACAAAAGCTGTACCCTCTGAGCCTGGCTGCAGGAATATAAAACTGTTTCCTGCTATGTTCAATGCCTTGCCTCATTTGTCCCTACAATATTTGTGGGGTCCCAGATGGGACAGAAGAAGTATGGAAAGGCTACTGTACCTCTCTTGTCTCTGGGGACCCCATTCTCTGGGGCGGTGGGGGGGACAGCGTTCCACTTGGTACACCCAGGCCACTCTTGGCCTGAAGGAGGATCAATTCACCCAGTGCCCTGGGGTTGCCACCCCAGAGCACAAAGGGACCCACAGGGAGCAGGAAAGAGAATTATGCTTTAGGAGCACTGCCCAACTGAACAGTTATGACCTGGGTCCATTTGTTTTTGAAGCCCACCTGACTTCCCCTTCAAGGCCTATGAAGGTGAAAGAGAGGCTTTATGAACCTCTGTTGGGTCCTGAGTATTCTCCAAAGTGGTTGGAGCTGAAACAGACCCAGGGAATTACCTGAGTAGACTGTGTTTGGGGTCAGCAGAGGGGAAACTGTGACACCCTTTTTGTTTGGTTTGGAATTGTTGGAATTTGGGCAGTATAGAAATTTTTCTCTGACCATGTCTGTGGGAAAAGTGTGCGAATGAGATGGACAAAGGGAAGGTTTCCTACCCAACCCCAGGGCTAAAGTGAACGTGCAGTCCTGAACTGAGGGTCCATGGCACCTCTTACAGTCTGGGTGGAATTTCACAAACCAATATCTAGGTGAAAGCTCCAAGTCGAGGGTTGATGGTGACCCACAAGGATAAGAGGGCCATAAGTCCCTGCAAGGGGAACAGCTGGAGATAAACAAAGCAAATATTGTCCTAAATGTGAGACAGCAATGCAGGGTGGATCATGGGAGGCACACAAAGTGAGTCTTGTCCTAAATGTGCAAAGCTGATGCAGGGTGGAACATGGAAGGCACACAAAGAAAACTGTGCCTTCTAAAATATTTGTTAGAAACCTTTATAAAGGTTTTCCTGGTAAATGTGGGGTGAAACTCGCTGCAGAAAGTTAGCATACTCTCTGAATTAGAATGGCCCACAAAAGATGTGGGCTGGCCACCAGAAGAATCTTTAGATGAGAGAGTCATTGCTGAGATCTTTTTGATTATTTTTGGAGTCCCTGAAAACATTCCTCTTACATTGATTGCTGTCAACAGACAGTAAAGAAACAGCTAACTTGGTTGAGAACCTGTCTAGATGGACAGTCCAAGCTGATGTTAGCCAGGAGCCTAGTGGTCTCTAACACCCAGTGGAAAGCAGATAACCAGAATACCTGATGGAGGAAAACAGGAAGAGAAACAGTTTTCCCCATGAGCTGGAAGAGGACCCACCACATTATGTGCCACTCTACCAAACTTTGCCAAGACCACTGGGACAGAAAGCTGTCCCCTCAGCCCCATTATCCTCAGAAGCAACAAAAGATGACCCCCATTACTGGCTATTCCTTCCTTTTTGGTGTCCTCAGAGCCAAAGTCTTCCTAGAATGAAACACTCTTTCACCTCCCAAGATTAATATGGGAGATTTGTCCCAAGACCAGAGCCACAACCCAGATGAGAGCACTACAGTTTCCCCTGCAAAGGACTAAAGGACCTGCCCATATTGACCAGATGGAAGCACCTGAGGGAGACAATGCAAGTTTGTATGCCACCCTTTCACCACCATTGCGCTCATAAGCTGGAAAAATTATTCTTCCTCCTACATGAAGAAACCCTGGACCATGAATGATCTTATGCAGCCCATTATCCAAACCTAGGATTGGGCCCCAACAAAGAAGGAGGGATAAAAATAAAGAGATATCAAGAAGCCCTCATAGGAAGTCTAAGCAAAAAATAATAAGAAGAAGAAGAAGAAGAAAAAAAATGTGCCCAAGAGTTAGAAGGAATTGAAGGTGGCCCTAAGCCTTAGCCTAAGCCAGAGCACATATGCAAACAAACAGAGCTGAGCAAAGCCTCCCACTCCTCCAGCATCTCCCCTCTTGCATCTTTGATAGCCCTGAACATTTCTCTGGACCCCACATCTTCCTAAGACCCCTGTGCCTTATGAAACTGGCAGCAATGATCAAAAGAGTTGTGCCCAACTGTCTCAGAACTAAGTGTCCTGTCCACTGCCACTGCTGCCCCTCTCCTTACCCAGAGGTGCCCCAGGAGAGGAGGTGCACCATACAAGCATAGCTTCCACAATGCAATTTTGTCAGGGAAGAGATGCAGAGGTTCAAGCAACAGGGGACCAATGCAGCCTTTGTGGAACAGGCTCAGAATGACATTTTCCAAAAATTACAAACTGGCTTTACTGAGAAGTGTGCCAGAGAGCTGACGAAGATGGCCACCACAGTTTTCCTCAATGGAGACCCAGAGGCTCAAAGAGAGGCAGATGAAAAAGATAAAGAGGAGGATGGATCTCCTTATATCTGTCCTCACCACAAACCCCGAGTTCACTCAAAGGGGGGTGTCACTAGAACAAAGCCAATGATCCAAATGTTTATAAGGAAAAAAAGTGTGGCCAGACAAAAGGGAAAGGCTCCAGTGGACCTGGTGGGCAAGCACACACTGCCATGCTCAAATGCTAAGCCTTGAACAGAGAAAGAGCGAATGTTTTACCCCATCCTTTGGCCCCAAACCCTCCTTTCAGTTTCTTCCCACTTGATCGGAAGTTGACGATTGTTGAATATAGCAGGGGTCTTATAGACACATACAACTGCATCAGATGCATGGGACCAAGCACCTCAGGAAGGTTCAGCTGCTGCAAACCCCAAAATGAAACAGAAATATATTTATGTTAATACCCTATAGTGGACCATAGGGTGAAAACTCCAAAAGGAAATGCCACCCTGGTTCCAAGCCACATGCTGTGAGCCACGAACAGGAAGGGACTCAGAGCCCCATGCACCAAGGCATAGCTTACAAAAACACATGTGGGGAAGCTACTATATACAATTATAGCAGGCTCCCACCTGTCAAGAGAAGAAAGCCAGGCAGACAAAGAGCAACACCTAGGTAGCACAATGTGGCTGCCACACTAGGACCTGCAGGCAACCTGCCCTCCTATCTTGGCAGACGGCCCACAGTGAGATTGACCTAGATGCCCTAGATACAAATGAGATTTGTGATTTAGAAAATCCCAGCAGCCAAGATCCTAACACTGGCAGATTACAAAAAAAAAAAAAATTCTGCTTCTTAAAGCACCAGAGAATCTATGTACAATCCCCTTCCCTAAATGACAGTTCCTCCAGGGGCTTGAGGACACCATCCTTGGGACAGTACTGGACTCTGACTTAAAAGCCCATATCTATCAGGAACAGAAAAGACAATATCTCCTGGGCTTCAAAAGAAATAGGAAATCTGGTTCAATTCCATTCCTTTCAACCTTCCAACAGACTAGAGAATTCTTGCAGGCTACCAGGTTTATCCATATATGGATCCCCAATTTTCAGTTATAGCTAACTCCTCTGTGAAGCCACAATGGGGGGAGAATGGGATGCTGTATTATGGGGGCCACCTAAGCAAAAGACCTTTGAGAACATTAAACAAGCACTCCCTTAAACTAGGGCTCCCTGACCTCACAAATCTTTACTTTCTGTACATCCAGGAACAGTCTGGAATGGCTGTAGGAGTCTTGATATGGACATCTGTCCAAAGAGCTGGGCTCAGTAGCCCAAGACTGGCCACCTTGTTTACAGACCCTTGCAGCCACAGAGCTTCTGGTGTTGGAAGCTGATAAACTGGCTATGGGACAAAAATTGGTTTTCAGGGTTCCTCATCCAGTGTTGACACTGGTAAATTACAAAGGACATTATTGGTTGACTAATGGTCAATACCAGGCCATGTTATGTTAAAACCCATGTATCCATGTGGAAGTCATCCAGACTCTGAACCCAGCAACCTTGTTGCCCATTGGACCTGTACAACCTGATCACAACTGTATTGAAGTTATAGATGAAATGTTCTCCAGCAGACCACACCTGGCAGACCTGCCCTCAGGGACCCTGATGTGGAGTATTTCATAGCTGGATGCAGTTTTATAAAAGATGAGGTATGTTTTGCAGGATATGTAGTTGTTACTCTGGACACCACTGTTGAGGCAGAACCTCTGCCTCAGGGAACCTCAGCACAAAAAGTAAAACTTATTGCTTTGACTCAAGTACCTCAGTTGACAGCAGGAGTCTGTGTGGATATTTACATAGAATCAAAATATGTGTTCGCTATCCTTATGTTCTTAGGCCTTTATGTAAGGAAAAGGGGCTCATTAACTCATGAGAAAAAAAAGGCAAGAAATTATTAACCTTTTGGATGCACTGGGCTTCAAGGAAATTTGTGATTATATATTGCCAAGGTCATTGAAAGGGAAACACTGTGGTTTCTCAGGGAAAATGGAGAGCTGACAGAGAGGCAGGTTAGCTGTCTGCAAGAAAGGAGAAAAGCTGACAGAGAGGCAGGTTAGCTGTCTGCAAGAAAGCGGAAGAAAATCCAGTTCCAGTTTTAAAGGCTGCCCTTCTGCCTGGCCAACTTTTTTTTTTTTTAATAAAGTTTGTAATCCAATGGACACACAAAACAAAACTGTGCTGAGAAAAACAGTTTCATAAATTAGTAAGTGCTAGGAAGTTGGGGAGAGACCCGGGTCACAGGAGGAGGGGACTGGCCAGTCTTTGTACAGGTGCTGTGTGACACTTCCATGTTGCGGGAGCAGGGCCTGTGCTGTAACGAAGTGCACTTATACAAATGAGTGATGATACAAAGTCTGAGTATGAAAATGATATTTTCTCTGAAAACACATTTTTGGCACAGATTAAAAAATGTATCTTGGGGAATTTTGATTTTTTAAAGTCAGTATTATATATATTTATATACATAGTATATATGTATATATACACACATCTGAGTTCTGCATATCCCACTAAGGAAGAAAATCCTTCTGTTTGCTCTTGTTGACTGTGAACCATGCACCCCAGTGAGTCAAAGGTGGTGGCAGCAGGAGAATTAAGAAAGGCAACAGGTCCAGTGAGCTGGGGAAGGGAGGAGGTGGGGCAAAAACAACCAGTGAAATGTTCCTTGACCCCAAAGTTTCAGCAGAAGTTCTGAGTCCTGCAGGAGAGTCCATGTTGTGTGTTCACACACCACACATCCAGAGCATCACAGCCTGTCTCACTGTGCAGAAGTCCAAGTCACTAATTTATTGCAAAGGCAGTTCTGTTTTCTTGTTTCTTAAAAATAAAAAAAGAGGAATTCTACTGCCCTGTTCCTTTTATCTAAAAAAAAAAAGGAGAGAAACAGCCCCAAGGTGACTGAAAGTCTGTCAGTCGGTGGTCTGTCCTGGACTAAAGCATCCTGTAAACATACAAGGTAGCAGCACCACCACCCAGAGGTCTGTCCCGCAGAGCTAGGCAGGTGCTCGGGCATAGGAGGGTGGTGTCTGTCCCTCTGCAGCTTCTCCTCTGCCTGGTTGAGTTGTCTGGTGTTCATTTTTTTCAGCAGAGCCTTGGGAAAAATGCCCTTAGTTGATGACCATTCCACAGCTCACACAGAGGCAATGAAAATCATGAGGTGAGGAGAGATTTTGGAGATGCTGGCAAGGAGGTCAGGAGCCAGGCAGGACAGGTGGCTCTTGGAGAATTCACACGGTGGGAACATCTGTAGCACATAGGCGGGCTGATTGGACCCAGGATTGGGGACATTAATGATCCCAGCTGCCTGCTTGGCCTGTAGGTAAGTGATGAAGGCAGCCTTAAGGGACTCAGTCTGGCTCACCACATCCTCTTGATCACGACCACAGGGCAGAGCCAGCAACAAACAGTAATCAGTCTTCACTGTCATTCTTCGGGCAACCCCCTCCAGCTGCGAAGCTTCTAGCCACTTTCTCTGGGTGATCCTCAGAGGGGGGCCTCCTTCAGAGAGGGGGAGGGACTGGTGGGCCAGGACATTGTTGCCAGAGACAAAGTGGAGCTGCACAGCAGCTGTGTTATTCTTGAGGGCCGGCAGGCCTTGCCACACAATGGGATACTTCTTCAGAATCTGGACCATATCCACAGGCCTCTGGGAAGTCAAGTGTGGAGAGAAATCTTGCTTGGATGCTGGCTGGGCTTCAGTGTGCGTCAGAGGCAGCCCTGGTGGGGTGCCAGGGCCCAAGGTTGTAGGAACAAACAATGGCTGCTTTGGGGCAGCCTGAGAGGGAGGAGGGGCTGGGAGATCAGGCTTCATGGAGACAGACACAGGGGATGGGTAGGACGACTGGCTGGCTTCCACCTGTGCCCTCTGAACCTAGGCATGGGGCTCAGGTGGCCTGCTGGCTGGGACAGTTTGGAGGCAAGGCTGCTTGAGTTCTCCTGTCTGGGTCCCCTTTGCCTCTTGGGAGACCTGAAGCACCTTGCTATTTGGTGGCTGGCCAGCCCGGCTGTGTGGGGAGGGCTGGCATGGTGACACAGGAGGGGCAGGCTGCGAGGGCTGCAATGGCTAGGTGTTGGGGATCGCAAATCAAGTCAAGATGGTGCCTGGCAGTTTGTCAGGAGGAGTAGTTTGTGAGGCAATGCCACTGAGCCATTAAGATGGTGGAGATTCCTTATTGGCTGATTGCTGTATCTGGATGATGCTAATTGATCAAGCTGTGTGTAATCGGTTAGGTATATATAAAGCTGTTGTTCCGTAATAAAGCAGTTCCCGCTTCAACCTTCAAGTGTCTGGTCACCTCCCAGTTATTTTGCCCAGCCAGACTGCAGCAGCTGGGTAGGCTGCATAGACTGAGAAGGCTGCGTGGACTGCAAGGCCTCACCTTCAGGAGGGCCCTGGTCTGGGTCTGGAGCCCAATTGAGGAAGCAGCAGGAAACTGAGTGTGTGTGAGCTGGGCCGAGCATAATAGATCCGGATGTCCCTGTATCTGTACTCCTGGAACAACTCTCCACTGGAGTGCACAATCTGCACCCCATGGGTCACCACCAAAGGTGGGGTCATAGGCAGACCTTGGAGTTGGTTGCTGGGGGTGACTGTGAGGATGCGGGCCTTCATGTGAGGGGCAGGGGCGTGGACAGGTGTGGTCTTGGCATCTGAGGTATTGGCAGTCTCTTTCCCTGGGTTTTGAGGGGCCTTGCTGGCTGGGGGCACCTTCAAGACCCCCTCTGCTGGTCTGGACTGCTTACTGATAGCCATCACGTGTGGGTGTACCATGATTTTCATGTCACGGGGCACTGTGTATGGGTGCAGCCAGTACTCGGACTGCATGACCAGCACCTCTGACTGCACAAGGGCTGCATCTCGAGCCACAGGGAGGTGGTAGTGCACCTCCTCCTCAGGAGGGTGCTGGGGGGCCAGGGCAGGCACCCCAGTCATGGCAGGCTGCGGAGTGCCAGCATGCTGTGGGACCCTGACTTCTATCTGTTGGGGATGCAGGGGGGCCCGAGGAGAGTGCAGTGTCTCTGGCCGGATGCTATAGTTGATGCTGGGCAGTGTGGGTGTGATCATTTTCACCTCCCCCTGGGACAGGTTTCCCAGGGACACTGTCTGGGTGATGCTGTGTGGTGGCATGATGACAGACTGCTCCGGGTGTATGCTGGAGATGAACTGTGGCACTGGGATGCCTGCAACCAGCACGACTGTGGCATTGGTTGAGAGCTCTGTGGAGGTGGTGCTGTTGGGGTGGCATGCCCTTGGGAACGAGGACGGCATGGGCCCGCTGGGTTGAAGAGAATGCACGTCTAGCTTTGTGACTGCCAAGTGGGAGACAGTTCGATCTGTCAGGGTGCTGGCTGGCTATTTAACAGAATTTGAGCCAATATACTCACAACATGAATATAAATGGTTTAATACTGAAAAAGAAAATTTTCTCCCAGGAGAAAAGAATATCTTCTGATGGCCAAAATAGCCATCCCAAGATTCTAGCCCCAGCCTTTAACAAATAGTTGCACAGCAGAACACATTGGACATACAGCACTTGAGACAGTTATGAGTCAACATTTCTATGTCCCCTGGCTCACAAACTTCACCTGGAAATTCTGAAAACAATGTGAGGTTTGTGATCACAACAATCCTTGTCAGGAGCCAGAGCTCCCACCAGGAAGCCAAACTAGAGGAGGTGCACCTTTTGAAGACTTGGAAGTAGACTTCACTGAACTACCATGTTCACAGGGCTATAAGTAACTTTTGGTTTTTGTGTGTTTCTCCTCTGACTGGGTGGAAGACTTTCCCACCAACCCTGAAAAGGCTATGGAGATAACCAAAATGATTCCAGATTTTTTATCCCAATCACTACTGGCTCAGACAATGGGCCAGCTTTTGGGCAGAGATTATGATTACTGACCAAGAGTTTAAACATCAGATGGAAGTTATATACTGCATATAGGTTGTGGAGTTCTGGTAAAGATCAAAAGATGAACAGGACTTTAAATCTCAATTTGTTAGGCTGTGTCAGGAGATTCACTTACATTGTGATGAACTTCTCCCTACTACACTGTTGAGGATTAAATCGACTCACAATAGAAGGACTGGATTCTCTCCTTATAAGATAATGCACGTGAGGCCCCCCTCTTTTTAGGTGACCATTGGGGAAACTTAAGAGAGATAGGAAAATTCACCCTGAGATGACAGCTTCAGGCCTTAGGGAAAACTTTACAGGTTCTCAACCAATGGTTTAGAGAGAGATTGACACTAATTTTGACCACAGGTACACACTCCTTCAAACCTGGAGATTGATTCTGGGCCAACAAATGGAATATTCAAACACCTAAACTTCTTTGGAAGGGCCCTTTCCCTGTTATTTTATTCACCTCAACTGTAGTCAAGTTTTCAGGATATGTCACTTGTTTGACTACACCAGACTCAAGCCTGCAGCTGCGGACAGGGTGTGCACTCCAGATGCTGCTATACCCTTAAAGCTGACCATCTAGAAAAAAAATGGAGCACCAGAGAAGCTTGAGGGTCAGAAGGACAACAGCCCTACTCCAGTCACTCTGGCAGTTGACTGGTGTATGCGCAGCTGAAGTTGAGGAGATTATTGCCCTGCTTCAGCCACATGGGAGGGACTGGCTGGTCAATGCACCATGAAAGATAAACTTCTCCCCAGGGCTAATGAATGCTTTCAACCCCTAAGATAGTTCTTATACTATGATGCATTGCCACCACTTGCTTCTAGATATATACATAATTCTCTGGTTTTTGCTAGTGGTTTGATAACTGTAACTCCTAGTGACAGGACACTGGGTAAAAAAATTCATTTATACTTTTATATCTTGCTTATATAAATTTTCTAGGATTTGTTTGGTGTTTTCGTTTTGCTTTGTTAATTTATGCTGTTTAACCTATGCTAACCAAAAATTTTAGTCTATTATTTAGTTTGGTTTCATTTGATAACTTTAAGAGGTTCTGTTTTACTCTTATTCCAACCATGGAGATCATGTGAACCATATGTCAAGACAATCCAATATAACCAAGAGGTGGTAAAAGATATTTAGGACCTGTCATGACAGAGGAATGCAATGAATGGATGACTGTTTGGAAAGACAAAAGAGGTCCATTGGGAAGTAACTTGATTTAGGAAGTCACCGATCTTGGGGTGAAGATAACTGGCCACCCCACAAGATTATTGCCACTTATGGTCCTGCTACCTAGGCAAAAAAATGGCAGTTGGAGTAATAGAAATCCTATTTACATGTTAAACAGAATTATTCACTTACAAGCTGTACTAGAAATTATTATTAATCAGACTGCCACAGCCTTAGACCCCCTAGCCTCCAAACAGACCCGAAGCGAGTGGCTAATTATCAAAACTGCTTGGCATTGAATTACCTACGGGCTGAGGAAAGAGAAATATGTGGAGTTCAACAGCTCAGATTGTTGCATCCAAATGGATGACAATCGACAGTTAAGAATATAGCCAACAACACAAGGGAACTAGCACATGTGCTTTGTATACCTAGAAGGACATTCAACATTGGGTCTTAAACATGCCTTTGGGAGATGGTTGTCAATCCTTGGTAGATTACAAAACTTAACTCCTATAGTGGGTATTGTGCGGTTAACCTGTTTATTGCTCCCATATTTGGCTCCACTATGCATTAAAACTTATGCATCCACTATGGAAGCTGCTTTTGAAAAGATGCCAACAACTAAGGTTTTGATATTATATAAGGCCTTAAGACAATATAATGGTAATGATGCTCTTAAATTTAAAGGATTAATTTATGGGAAGCATCATTAAAGTGGGTGAATTTAAGTGATACCCCCTTTCTCCACAGAAAAGTCTCACCTGGGATTCCAAAGAAATCTTCACCATGGCTGATTTTAGGAATGTCAGCAAAACAGTCTCTGCAAAAGAGTTCACTGTAGAAATACTTCCTATTTTCCTGTCACATTGTTTTACTTGGCCACGGGCTGAGAAGATACAACCACTCCTGGTGCTGGGCACCCCCTTACTAGTTTTTCAAAAATATGTCCTGTATACTAGTTTATAGTAATGTGCAAACAAGGCCTCTAGCCTTGAGCTGGGCTTCACAGAGATGTCTACATTTTTAAGATATGTTACCAACTGGGCTCCATGATAACAACTGGCAGGGAGAAGTAAAATGGGGAAAAGAAGCTTTCCCTACTCAGGTGTTGTCCTTGAAGAATTCACTTGCCTAAAACAGTGAAAGAAAAAGCTGCTTTTATGTGAACTTCTGCAGACTGTAAATTTCTGAGCCCCTCCCCTTACATGCTGGGTATAAAATTCTTAAAGTGCCTGAAATAGGAGTTCAAGGGATTGATTGATTACAGCAAAAGCTGTGCCCTGTGAGCCTGGCTGCAGCCAAATAAAACTGTTTCCTGCTATGTTAGGTTCCTTGCCTCATTTGACCCTACAACAGTACTGTGCTATCCCGGCATGCCTGGACTCTCCCATCCCACTGCTTCTCCCTAGGCTGAGCTCCAAGAATGGGTCCTGGCTCCCCACCAACCCCCCAATTCCGGAGAGAAGTTTTCCCCTCAGAATGCCCTCCTTTGGCACTCCTTTGATCCAGGTCCCTCTCTGAGGACCTACACTTCTGGGGCAGAGGAGTGGAAATGGCTGTCCTCTGCCCACTGAAGGCCTAGTGACAACCTTCCCCTGCCCCATCCCTTCCCTTCAATCTCCTGCCCTCTAGGCTTGCATTCTGCCCCTACCCCAACCCAGCCCTCTTAACCCTGATATTTTGCGCTCCAATTCCAGACCCAGGCCTCTTACCTGAGCCTCTGATCAAGTTCCTTCTATCGTGGGGCTTCCCGTGGGGTCTCTTGTTGTTGGGACAGACCTGGGAGTCCCTTCCTTGGGCCCCCTATTGAGCTCCCCTTTTTGTCCTTTGTGCTGCCCTCTGTCTCCTCATCCTAGCACCACCCCTTCCTCTCCTTCCCCTAGGGCTTTCCCCCGGAGTGAAGGCCTCCTACTCCTTGGGTTCCTAATTCTCTTTTGGCAGGTTGATCTTGGCTCTTTCCTCCCTCTGCACCCATTGTGACCCTGTGCCATGCCTTGTGGTTGCTGTCCTCCTGGACTTGTCCCTTGCCACTCTCCTTTGGCCTGGTCCCTGGCCCTTGATTCTCTTCTGTGCCAGGGCATCTTGCCAGAGCCATGCCCCTCACATGGGCCCCTCGCTCTCCCTGGGCCCTTGGTCCTACACCAGGAACCATGACACCTGGTAGGGGTGCTGGTACTTGTACCTGGCCCCCACTGACTGGATCCCAGCTTTCCCTCCCCAGCCCTGTCCACTGTCATGAATCCCCTACTCCAGCCTTGGACCTTAGCTCTCTGTTCCCAGGCCTGGCTTCTCTCTTGAGACTCTAGTGGGCATTATTGCTCAGTGCTTTCCTGGGCATTGTCTGAGGGCCCCTCTCTGGCACCAGTTCTCTTCTCCCCTTGGCTTCCCTGTACTATAGTACCCTAGTGCAGCTCTGCCTTCCCAGCCCAGTGTTCCCTGCTTTCCTCTGGCTTGGGCTTTCATCTAGGTCACTTGCCTGGGCTCATTGCTGGTATCTGGTCGCCCACTGCACTCACACCCATCCTGCAGTCCTTCAGGTTGTGCCTTCCTTTGGCCCACCAATCCTCCAATGGATCCTGGCAGCCTAACACCCCCACCTGCACAAACCAGGTATCCTCTCACAGAACACTCTTTGGCCCCTCCTTTGGTCCAAGTCCCTCTCTGAGGATCTACTCACCTGGGGCAGAGGAGTGGAATTGGCTTGCCTCTACATGCTGAATGTTCCCTATGGGAAACACAGCCCTGCCACTTTCCTGAGTCCCCTTCAGTGTCTGAAACTTGAGGCCTGGCAATTAACATGGACTTGCTCCAACCTATCCCTGAGTGATCCCCTTCTTTCCCTCCCCTGCCTTTTTGCCTTACATGCTGCCCCTACCCCAACCCAGTGCTCCCTAACCCTGAACCTTTGCGCTTCAGTCCCCAGGCCTGGGTAGCACATGAGCCCCTGACAGAATGCCTCACGTCACTTGGCATAGCATGGAGTCTCTTCCTATTGGGTTTGACCTGGGGGCCACTTGCTTGGTACTGCCAGCTTGCTCCCCTATGTGCCCATGGCACATTTCTCTGTCTCCTGATCTTTGTGAAGCCCTTCTCCCCTTGCACTAGTGCTATTCCCTGGTGCTTTCAGGTCTCCTGCTCTTTGGGTCCTTCATCCATGTTTGGTCAGGTGGGTCCTTTGCCTCAGCACCTGGCTTATGTCAGACCCGCTGACAATCTGTAATTGCTGGTACAGCAGGGATGCTTAAGAAAGACACGCACACACACACGCATTCGGTAGAAAATGAGCACCGTCTTTACTTTTTTCTCTCCTTCTTTTATACAGCATTGTTAATTAAAACAAGGGAAAAGAAAAAGCATCCTTTCATCAGCTTAATCCTTACAAGCATGGATAAACATTCTCCAGAAAACATTGTTTATGGTCACAGTGCTCCTTATTTCTTATCAATTAACTTGTGGTTAGTTATTCCCAGGCAAACACACACACACACACACACACACACACACACACACACACACACACATATATATATATATATATATATATATATATATATATAAATTTTACTCTTGGCAGAACATTCTTTTCTCCTATCTTCTTAAGACAGCAACACAGTTCAAAGAGTTCATACTTTCTCACAGACTGCCTTGTTTTGCTAAGCACAGCAAAACTTAACTGTTTGTGTGCATGAGCTCACAGGCTTGGGTCCTGGATCTTGCCCCCCATGCACTCACTGAGACATCCCGCCGCCATACTCTCCCATTGCCCTCCTCCTGGCCCCTTTAATTGCCAGGCCTCCTTTGCCAGGTCCCTGTCCTTGGATTCTCATCTGGGCCAGGGCTCCTATGGGAAACTGATTCCTGCCCCTCGCCTAGTTCCTTTGTTCTCTCTGGGCCTTTGGTCCTGCACCCAGAATACTGACACCTTGGAATCGCCCTGGGCCAGGAACCTGCCTAACCCCTGCTGGATTCTCTGCCGTCCCTCCAAAGTCTTGTCCAATTTCCTGAGCCCCCTGCCCAAGCTGTGGTGCTTGGATCTCCATTCCCTGGCCTGCCACCTCTCTTGAGCCTCTGGGGGCCCTTCTTGCTTCATGCTTCCATGGGCTTGGACTGCAGGCCTCGCTGGGGCCAGAACCCTCATCCCCTTGGTTTCCCTGAACCTCAGAGACCTACTGCCACCTGCCTGGCCATGCCATCACTGTCCTTTCCTGGCCTGGGGCCTCCTGTTGGTCCCTAGGCTGGATTCCTTTCGAGAGTCCTGGCCTGCACCCCATCAACACCCTTCCCCTGTCATTTCACATTGTACCCTCCTTTATCCCTCCTGTTGTTCCTGTCCCTGCTGGGCCCCTTTTCAAGATCCCTTTCCCATGATGCTCACCACATCCAGGGGACTGGAACTGGGCATTTGGGCCTGTGGACTCCCTTTGGGAAAACATAGCTGTGCCCCTTGCCTGGGCAATTTGGACTCTCTCATTCCCGGCCCTGCTCCTCGATCCTGACACCCAGCAGTGAACCTGGTCCTTGAGCCCTCCTCTCCCTGCTTCACCCACTACCCCTTCATCCAGGTGGGAGAGGTCTCCCTCCTCAAGGGGTGAGTACTCTCTACCCTGCCTGTGGCAGTATATAAACTCCCCTGACAACCAGGTGGAAGGGATCTTCGGCCTGGAGGGTCAAGTCCCCTCTCCCCTGGCTCTGGCAGTAAAAGAGCTCCCCCAACATCCAAGTTATGGGGTCTTCTGACTGGAGGGACAAATCCTTATACATTGGCTGCGTGATTATATGAGCACCCCTGACACCCAGGTGGGAGTTATTTCCCGCCTGGAGCAATGAGTCTCCTCTACCCTGGCTGTGGCAGCATACAAGCTCTCCCAGACATCCAGGTGGGAGGGTTCTCCCTCCTTGAGGGGCAAGTCTTCTCTACCCTGGCTAAGGTGGTATACAAGTGACCCCTACACACAGGTGGTCTTGGTCTCCTGTATGGACAGGCGAGTCCCCTGTACCCTGGCTTTGGCAGTATACAAGCTCCCCCAATATTAGGAGGGAAGGGTATCCCACCTCTAAGGGCAAGGCCCCTATAATTTATCTCTTGACATATAAGAATAACTAGTGCACCCAGGTGGAAGGGGTCTTCAACCTACAGGGGTGTGTTCCTTATACCCTAGATGTGGCAGTATAGGAGCTCTCCCCCACACTCAGATGGGAGGGGTTTCTCGCCTAAGGGGGTGAGTCCTGGGACCCTGGCTGCTGCAGTAATCAAGCTCCCCTGGACACCCAGGTGGGAGGGGTGTCCCGATTGGAAGGGTGAGTCCCTTCTACCTTGGCTGCGGATATTAGGAGCTCACCCAGACACCCAGGTTGGAGGGGGTCTCCCAATTGGAAGGGCAAGTCTGCTCTACCATGGTTGCAGTGGTGTATAAACTCCCCCTGACACCCAGATGAGAGGGGTCTCCCACCTAGAAGTGAGAGTCCCCTCTACCTTGGCTGCTGTGGTATAGGACCTCCCCTGACACCCAATTGGAAGGAGTCTCCAGCCAGAGGGCTAGAGTACCCTGTACCCTGCTACAGCAGTATAAGAGCTCCCCAGGACACCCAGGTGGAAGCGGTCTCCCATCTTAAGGGTAGAGTTTCCACTACCCCACCTATGGAAGCAAAAAAGTTCCCCCGAAACCGAGGTGGGAGTGTTCTCCCACCTGAAGGGGAAAGTACCCTCTACCATGGCTGCAGTGGTATAAGAGGTCCCCCTGAAACCCAGGTGAGAGGAGTCTCCTGCCAGGAATGGCGAGTCCACTCTATCCTAGCTGTGGGGGTATATGAGCTCCCCATGAACACCCTGGTTGGTGGGGTCTCCTGCCAGGAAGGGCAAGTACTTTCTTCCATGGCTATGGTGGTATAAGAGTTCCTGCTGACAGCCAGGTTGGAGGAGTATCCCGCCTGGATGGGCAAGTCTCCTCTACCCTGGCTAAGGTGGTATACAAGTTCCCCATAACCACCAGGTGGGAAGGTCTCCTGCCAAAGGGGCAAGTCCCTTCAAACCTGGCTGTGGGGTATACGAGCCCCCTCATACCCTCAGTAGGTAGGGGTCTCCAACCTGGAGAGGTGGGCCACTGCAACTGCAGCTTCAGCTGTATATGCACCACCCCCCCTTCACCAGACACCCATGTGGGAGGTGTCTCGCAAATGGAGGGGTGAGTCTCCTCTACCCTGGCTAAGAGGGTATAGGAGTTACCCACATTCCCAGGTGGGAGGTGTCTTTTGCCTGGAGGTGCAAGTTGCCTCTATCCTGGCTGCTGGTGTATATGAGCTCCACCTGACACCCAGTTCCACCTGGAGGGGCAAGTCCCCTGTATCCAGGCTAAGGGGGTATAGGAGTAACTCTCATTCTCAGGTGGGAGGTGTTTCTTGCCTGGAGGGGCGACGTGCCTCTAACCTAGCTACTGGGGTATAAGACGTCCACCTTACACCCAGGGGGTAGGGGTCTTCCACCTGGAAGGGAGAGTTAACTCTACACTGGCTGCAGAGGTTAAGGAGCTTCCCTTGACGCCCAGGGTGGAGGAGTCTCCTGCCTAGAAGGGTGACTTCCTCTCTACCCTGGCTTTCCCAGACACCCAGGTGGGATGGGCCTCCTGTTTGGAGGGCCGAGCCCCCTATATTCTGGCTGCTGTAGTATACAAACGACCCCCCATACCTAGATGTGAAGGGTCGCCTGCCTAAAGTGGTGAGTCCCATTTACCCTTGCTGCAATGTTTTACTAGCTTTACCTGACACACAGGTTGGATGGGTCTCTTGCCTGGAGGGTCGAGTCCCCTCCACCTTGGCTGCAGAATAAACGATCTCCCAGTGACACCCAGGTGGGAGGGCCTCCATCCTGGAGAGGCAAGGCCCCTCTATCCTGGCTGCAGTTGTACAGCAGATCCCCCCTACACCCAGGTGGGAGTGGTCTCCTGCTTCCAGTGGCGAGTACCTCTACTCTGCTATGGCAGTGTATGAACTCTGCTGACAACCAGGTGGAAGGGATCTCCCACCTGGAAGGTCAAGTCCTGACTCCCTTGGATTTGGCTGTATAGGAGCTCCCCCAACACCCAAGATATGGAGTCTCCCAAATGGAGGGGCGAGTCTCCTAGACACTGGCTGCGGGGGTATAGAATATCCCCCAGACACACAGATGGGAACGGTCTCCCATCTGGAGCAATGAGTCACCTCTACCCTGGCTGTTGCTGTATAAAAGCTCTTCAGACACCCAGGTGGGATGGGTCTTCTGCCTGGAGGGGCGATTCCCCTCGACCCAGGCTAAGAGGGTATAGGAGTTACTCCCATTCCCAGGTGGGAGGTGTTTCTCACCTGTGCTACCTGGGCAAAAAAAATGGCAACTGGAGTTATAGAACTACTATTTACATGTTAAACAGAATCATTCCCTTACAAGCTGTACTAGAAATTATTATTAATCCGACTGCCACAGCCTTAGACCTCCTGGCCACAAAACAGACCCGACATGAGTGACTAACTATCAAAACCTCTTGGCATTAGATTACCCACTGGCTGAGGAAAGAGAAATATGTGGAGAGGTCAACAGCTCAGATTGTTGCATCCAAATGGATGACAATAGACAAAGAGTTAAGAATATAGCCAACAACACAAGAGAACTAGCACATGTGCTAGTGCAAACCTAAAACAATATTCAACTTTGGGTCCCAAACACGCTTTTGGGAGATGGTTGTCAACCCTTGGTAGATTTCAAATCTTAACTGGATATTCTGCTGTTAACCTGTTTATTGCTCCCATATTTGGTGCCCCTGTGCATTAAAACTAATGGGTCCACTATGGAAGCTGCTTTTGAAAAGAGGACAATAACTAAGGTTTTGACATTATATAAGGCCTTAAGCCAATAAAATGGTAATGATGCTCTTAAAGGTTTAATTTATGGGGAGCATCATTAAAGGGGGGAATTTAAGTGACTCCCCCTTACTCCACAGAAAAGTCTTACCTGGGATTCTATAGAAATCTTCACCATGGCTGATTTTAGGACTGTCAGCAAAACAGTCTCTGCAAAAGAGTTCAATGTAGATAAACTCCCTATTTTCCGTTCACCCTGATTTACTTGGCCACAGCCCGAGAAGATACCAGCACTTCATGTGCTGGGCACCCCTTACTAGTTTGTCACAAACATATCCTGTATAGCAGTTTGTAGAAATGTGCAAACAAGGCCTCTGGCCTTGAGATGGGCCTCACAGAGATGTCTACATTTTTAAGATATGTTACCAACTGGGCTCCACGATAACAACTGGCAGGGAGAAGTAAAATGGGGAAAAGAAGCTCTCCTACTCAGGTGTTGTCTTTGAAGAGTTAACTTGCCTAAAACAGTGAAAGAAAAAGCTGCTTTTATATGAATTTCTGTAGACTGTAAACTTCTGAGCCCCTCCCCTTACATGCTGGGTATAAAATTCTGAAACTGCCTGAAATTGGGGTTCAGGGGATTGATTGATTATAGCAAAAGCTGTGCCCTCTGAGCCTGGCTGCAGCCAAATAAGATTGTTTCCTGCTATGTTCTGTGCCTTGCTTCATTTGACCCTAAAACAATACTTTGCTATCCCAGCATAGCCCAGACTCTCCCCTCCCATTGCTTCACCCAAGGCTGGGCTCCAAGAATGGGTCCTGGTTCCCCATCAACCCCCCCCCCCAATTCCAGACACACGGTATCCCCTCACAGTGCCCTCCTTTGACACTCCTTTGATCCAGGTCCCTCTATGAGGATCTATCTACACATCTGGGGCAGAGGAAAGGAATCGACTGGCCTTTGCCCACTGAAGGCCTAGTGTTAATCTTGCCCTGCCGGATCCACTCCTTTCAATCCCCTGCCCTCTAGCCTTGCATGCTGCCCCTATCCCAACCCAGCCTGCCTAACCCTGATGTTTCATGCTTCAATTCCAGGAAAAGGCTGCTCACCTGAGCCCCTGATCGCATTTCTTATGTTGTGTGACTTCCTGACTCTTGTTGTGTGGACTGACCTGGGGGCCCCTCGCTTGGGCACTCAATGGAGCTCTCCTCCTTGCACTTTGCACTTACCTCTGTCTCTTCATCCTAGCACAGCCCCTTCCTCTCCATCCCCTAGTGATTTCCCCTGCAGAGAGGACCACCTGTTCCTTGAGTACGTAATCATCTTTTGTGCAGGTGGAATCCTTACTTGGAATTATTGCTTGGGTCCTGGCTCTTGCCCCTCTCTGCACCAACTGCGACCTTGTGTCATGCCTTGTGGTCACTGTCCTCCTGGACTTGTCCCTTGCCAGGCATGCTTGGCCTAGTCCCTGACTCTTGATTCTCATCTGTGCCAGGGCATCTATTGGGAAACAAAGCCCTGCCCCTCATGTGGGCTCCTTGCTCTCCCTGGGCCCTTGGTCATGCACCTGGAACCATGACACCTGGCAGGGGCACTGGCACTTAAACCTGGCCCCAAATGATTGGATCCCAGCCTTCCATCCCCAGCCCTGGCCACTGTCCTATATCCCCTACCCCAGCCTTGGCCCGTAGCTCTCCATTGACAGGACTAGCTCCTTGATTGAGCCTCTTGTGGCCATTCTTGCTCAGTGCTTTTCTGGGCATTGTATGATGGACCCTCGCTGGGGCCACTTCTAAGCTCCCCTTGGCTTACCTGCACTACAGTACCCTAGTGCAGGCCCGCCTTCCCGGGCTGGCATTCCCTTCTCTGACCTAGCCTGGGCCTTCATCTAGATCCCTTGCCTGTGCTCCTTGCTGGGGTCCTGGCCCCCACCCCACCCACATCCATCCTGCAACCTTTCAGGCTGTGCCCTGCTTCGGCCCTCCTGTCCTTTCTGACTTTGCCACACCCGCTTTCTTGATCCCCTTCCCAGGATGCTCACCCATGTCAGGCAACTTGACCTGGCCTCTTGGCCCTGGGGATCCCTTTGAAAAAACATAGCCCTGACCCTTGCCTGGGCCCTTTGGGCTCCCTCAGCCTGGGCCCTGCTCCTGAACCCTGATACCTAGCAGTGGACCTAGGTCTTGAGCCCTCTTCCCCCTGTGCTCGCCGTTCCCCTTTCTCCCCTACAACCCCTCACTATCCATGTTTTTTTTTTTTTTTCATTCACCCAGCCCAAGTGCTATCATTTGGCTCTGCATTTCTGGGGCTGGCTCCTTCCTTGAGCCCCTGGCCACCAGAGGATTTGACCTTTGGGAAAATGTAGCCCTGCCCCTTGCCTGGCAATTTCACCTTCCTCAGCATGGGCCCTACTCCTGAGCCTTGACACTGTGCAGTATACATGGGCCTTGAGCCCTTCTCCACTTGTTCCAGTCACTCCCCTTTCTCCCCTCCTGCCCCTTCTATCCATGTTTATTTTCATTAACCCAGGCCCAGGTGCTAGCATATGGCTCTCTATTACTGGGCCTGGCTCCTTGCTTGAGCCCCTGGCTGCTCTTCTCGAGGACCCTGTCCCTGTACTTTGGTTTCAGACCCCTTTTGCCAGCCCTCTCCTGTGTCTACCCTCTGATCTCCTCATGCTGTGGTATCCTGGCATTGCCCAGACACTCCATTACCCCTGCTTCACTCAAGTATAGGCTCCTCAAAAGGATCATACATCCAACCGACCCCCCCCCCCATCACCACACACCAAGTATCATGTCACAGTACTGTCTTTTGCCCCTAATAGGTCCAGATTCCTCTCTGAGGATCTACTCATCTGGGGAAGAGGAGTGGAATTGGCTGGTCTCTGCACCCTGAATGCTCTATATTGGAAACACAGCCCTGCCAGTCACCTGAGTCCCCTTCACCAAATATACCTTGAGGCCTGGCACTTAAAATGGGAGTTGCCCCAACCCAGCCCTGAGTGATCTCTTCCCTTCCCTCACCTGCCCACTGGCCTTGCATGCTGTCCTTACCCCATCCCAGCCCTCCCTAACACTGACCTATTGTGCTCCAGTCACTGGGTCTGGGTGCTCCCCTTAGCCCCTGAAAACAATCCTCATCTCCCTTAGCATAGCATAGAGTCTCTTCGTGTTGTGTCTGACCTGTTGTCCCCTTACTTGGGCCCCCCAGCTGGCTCACCTACGTGTTCTTTGTGCTTCCTGCTGTCTCCTGGACCTCACAAGCCCCTACCTCCCTTCCTCTTGCACTTTTTCCTGGAGCTTGCAGGTCTCCTGCTCCTTGGGTACCTCATTACAATCAGATGGGTGGGTCCCTTGCCTGGAGGCTGATCTTGGGTCATGGCTCTAGGCCTACAGTGCACCCACCATGACCCCTCACCCTGTCCTTCCTTTGTCTTACTTCTGGCCCCCTTCCCTTTTCTGGCCTCCTTTGCCAGGTCCCTGGCCCTGGATTCAAATCTGAGCCTGGGCACCTTATGGGAAACAGAGCCCCTTGTTCTCTCTGGGTGCTTGGTCCTCCACCAGGAACCCTGATACCTGGAGGTGGCCGTGGTCCTGGAGCCTGACTCCCCCCTGCTGTATCCCCTGCCTTCCCTTCCAAATCTTGTCCACTGTCCTGAGCCCCCTGCTCATGCCCTCGCCATTGGCTCTCAGTTCCCTGGCCTGGCTTCTCGCTTGAGCCTCTAGTGGCCCTTCTTGCTCACTGCTTTTCTGAGCATTGTCTGAAGGGCCCTCACTGGGGCAACTTCCCTACTACCCTTGGCATTCCTGGACTGCAGTAGCCTAGGGCATCCCTGCATTCCCAGCCCGGTGTTCCCTGCTCTCCCCTGGCCTGAGACCTCTTCTGTGTCCCTTGCCTTGTGAACTGGGGTCCTGGCTCCCACCACATCCACACCCATCCTGCGGCCCTTCAGGCTGTGCCCTGCTTCATCCCTTCCATCCTTTCTGTCTCTGCCATGCCTGCTATTCTGATCCCCTTACCAGGATGCTCACCTGGGCCAGGCGACTTGATTTGGCCTCTTAGCCCTTGGGGTTCCCTTTGGAAAATGTAGCCCTGCCCCTTGCCTTGGCCCTTTGGCCTCCCTCAACCAGGGCCCTGCTGCTGACCCCTGACACCCTGCAGTGGTTCTGGGCCTTGAGCCATTCTCCCCCTGTACCACAGACTCTTCTTTCTCCCCTCCCACAGCTTCCCTCCATGTTTCTTTTCATTCACCCAGGCCCAGGTGCTAGCACTTGGTTCTCCATTACTGGGCCTGGACCTTGCTTGAGACACTGGCTACACATCTTGAGGACCCTTTCCATGTCCCTTAGTTTCAGGCCCCTTTTTGCAGGCCCCTCCTTTGCCTCCCCTCTGATCCTCTCAAGTTGTGGTATCCTGGCAGTGCCTGGAACTTTCACTCCCATTGCTTCTCCCAAGCCTATGATGCTTGAATGGTTCCTGGAAGCCTGACCCGTCCCCGACTTTCACAGACCAGGTATACCCGCACAGTACCCTCTTTGGCCACTCTTTGGTACAGGTCCCTCTCTGAGGATCTACTCACCTGGGTCAGAGGAGTGGAATTGATTGCCTCTGCGCCCTGAATGCTCCCCATGGGTAAAACATCCCTGCCACTCGCCTGAATCCCCTTCACTGCCTGAACCTTGAGGCCTTGCAGTTAACATCAACTGGCTCCAACCGAGCCCTGAGCCATCCCCTCCCTTCCCTCCCCTGCCCTCTTGCCTTTCATGCTCACCCTACTACAACCCAGACCCCCTAGCTCTGACTCTTTGTGCACCACTCCCTGGGCCTGGGCATTCACCTATGCCCCTGACCGTGCTCTTCATGGACCTTGGCATAACAAGGAGTCTCTTCGTGTTGGGTCTGACCTGGGGGACCCTTGCTTGTGACTGCCAGTGGGCTCCCTTAGGTGCCCCTTCCCTTCGTGCTTTGTTCTGGTGCTCTCAGGTCTCATACTCCTTGGCTCCCCCATCACCATTGATTGGGTTGATCCCTTGCCTGGGCACCTGGTCTCGCCCCTACGTGCACTCACCCTGACCCCCTTCCATGCCTTCCCATTTCCCTCCTTCTGGCCCCCTTCCTGTTCCTGGCCTTTTTTTGCCAGGACCCTGGCTGTAGATTCTCATCTGATCCAGGGCGCCTTATTGGAAACAATGCCCTGCCCCTCACTTGGGCTCCTTTCTCTCCCTGGGTGCTTGGTCATGACCAGGAACCCTAAAAACTGGAGGTGGCCCTGGGCCTGGAGCCTGAATCCCTCCTGCTGGATCCCCTCCCTTCCTTCCCAAATCTTGTCCACTGTCCTGAGCCCCCTGCCCACATCAGAGCCCTTGGCTCTCAGTTCCCTGGCCTGGCTTCTTGCTTAAACCTCTATGGCCATTCTTGCTCACTGCTATTCTAGACATTGTCTGAGGGCCCCTCGCTGGGGCCGCTTCCCTGCTCCCCTTGGCTTCCCTGTACTACAGTATCCTACTGCAGGCCCACCTTCCAGGCCCAGTGTTCCCTACTCTCCCCTGGCCTGGGCCCTCCTTTAGGTCCCTTGCCTAGGCTGCTTGCTGGGGCCCTGCTTCCCACCCCACCCACACCAGTCCTGCAGGCCTTCAGACTATGCCCTCCTTCAGCCCTCCTGTCATTTGTGTCTCTGCCACACCCGCTTTCCTGATCCCCTTACCAGGATGCTCACCTGGGCGAGAGGATATGACCTTTGGAAAAATGTAGCCCTGCCCCTTGCCTGGGCACTTTGGCCTCCCTTAGCTGGGGCCCTGCTCCTGAACCCTGACATCCTGCAGTAGACCTGGACCTTGAGCCCTCCTCCCCATTTTTCAGCTGCTTCTCTTTCTCCCCTCTCGCCCCTCCATAATCCATGTTTCTTTTCATTCACCCAGGCCCAGGTGCTAGCACTTGGCTCTCCATTACTGGGCCCAGCTCCTTGATTGAGGCCCTGGCTGCCCTTCTCATGGACCCTTTCCCTTCCCTTAGTTTCAGGCCTCGTTTTACAGGCCCTATCCTGTACTTCCCCACTGTTCCACTGGTGCTATGGCATCCTGGCACTGCCTGGACCCTTCACTTTCCTTACTTCTCCCTGTCCTGGGCTCCTGGCTGCAAACCGACCACCCCACAACCTCCATACACCAATTATACCCTCACATTCCACTCTTTTAACCCTCCTTTGGTCCAGGTCCCTTTCTGAGGATCTACTCACCTGTGCAGAGGAGCCAAATTACTGTACTCTGCACCCTTAAGTTTCCCTATGGAAAACATAGCCCTGGCTCCTGCCTGAGTCCCCTTTGCTGTCTGAACCTTGAGGTCTGGCAATTAACATGCAACTTGCTTCAACCCAGCCCTGAGAGATCCATTCTCTTCCCTCCTCTGTCCTCTGACCTTGCATGCCACCCCTACCCCAACCCAGCCCTCCCTAACCCTAACCCTGACCCTTTGTGCTTCAGTCCCTTGGCCTGGAAGCTCACGTGACCCCCTGACAGTGTTCCTCATGTCACTTGGCATAGCATGGAGTCTCTTCCTGTTGGGTCTGACCTGGAGGCCCTTTGCTTGAGACTGCCATCTTGCTCCCCTATATGCCCATTGCACTTTTCTCTGTCTCTTGGTCCTTGTGCAGCCCTTTCTCCCCTTCCCCTTGTGCTTTCACCTGGTGCTTGCAGATCTTCTGCTTGTTGGGTCTTTCATCCATGGTTGGTCAGGTGGGTCCTTTGCTTGGGCATCTGGCTTGGGTCCTGGATCTTGCCCCCCAACACATCCACCGAGATCCCCCGCTGTGCCATCCCATTGCCCTCCTACTGGCTGCCTTCACTTGCCAGGCCTCCTTTGCAAGGTCTCGGTCCCTAGTTTCTCATCTGGGCCAGAGTGCCTTATGGAAAACTGAGTCCTGCTCCTCGCCTAGGTCCCTTGCTCTCTCTGGGACTTTGGTCCTGCATCCAGAACCCTGACACCTGGCAGTCGTCCTCACCAGCAACCTGCCTGCCCCCTGCTGGATCCCGTATCATCCCTCCAAAGTCTTGTCCACTGTCCTGAGCCCCATGCCCAAGCCCTGGCCTTTGCCTCTCCATTCTCTGGCCTTCCTCCTCACTTGAGACCCTGGGGCCCCTTCTTGCTTCGTTCTTCCCTGGGCTTGGACTGCAGGCCTTGCTGGGGCCAGTACCCTGCTCCCTTTGGATTCCCTGAACCTCAGAACCCTACTGTTGCCCACCAGCCTGGCCTTGACCTTCACTGCCCTTTCTTGGCCTGGGCCCTCATGTTGGTCCCTAGTTTGGGCTCTGTTCAGGAGTTGTGGCCCCACCCCATCAACACCCTTCCTGGGCACTTTGGCCTCCCTTAGCTGGGGCCCTGCTCCTGAACCCTGACATCCTGTAGTGGACCTGGACCTTGAGCCCTCCTCCCCCTTTTCCAGCTGCTCCTCTTCCTCCCCTCTAGCCCCTCCACAATCCATGTTTCTCTTCATTTCATGCTGTACCCTCCTTCATCCCTCCTGTTGTCCTTGTCCCTGCTGGGCCCCCTTTTAAGATCCCTTTCCCATGATTCTCACCACATCCAGGGGACTGGAACTGGGTGTTTGGCCCTGTAGGCTCCCTTTGGGAAAACATAGCTGTGCCCCTTGACTGGGCCCTTTGTACTCTCTCAGCTCAGGCCCTGCTCCCTGATCCTGACACCAAGCAGAGAACCTTTGCCTTGAGCCCTCCTCTCACTGCACGACCCACTACCCTTGCTCCCCTTTCTCCCTTCCCCAGTCCTGTCTGTTTTCATGGGACCCAGGACCGGGTCCTGGTACTTGGCTCCCCATTCTTGGGCCTGGCTCCTTTCTGGAGACCCCAGTCACCCTTCTCCAGGACCCTTTTCCTGTCCCTTGATTTCAGGCCCCTTGCTTGGCCCCCTTCCTGTGCCTCCCCTCTATTCCCCTTGTATTGTGGTATTTTGTCATTTCCAGTACCCTGCCATTCCCTTGCTTAGCCCTAGCCTGGTCTCCTCCAGTGGTTGCTGGCTTCCCACTGACACCCCACCCCCAATCCTGGACCAAAGGTATCCCTCACATTGCCTTCCTTTGGTTCTTGTACCTCTCTGAGGATCTACTCATCTGGGGCAGAGGAGTGGAACTGGCTGCCCTCTGGGCCCTGAAGGATTCCTATGGGCAACACAGCCCTGCCTCTTGCCTGGGCCCCCTTTGCCGCCCAAACTTGTCAACTGGCAGTGGACTTGGGCCTAGTGATTACCTTGCCCTGGGTGGTCCCCTACCTTCCCTTTCTTGCCCTCTAGCTTTGCAAGCTGCCCCTAAGCCAACCCAGCCCTTCCTTACACTGACCCTTCACCCTGGAGTCCCCTGGCCTGGCTGCCAGCCTGAGCTCCTTAATCCATTACTTGTGTTGTGTTCCTTTCTGTGGTTTCTCTTCCTATAGTGTCTGACCTGGGTGCCCCTTGATTTGACCCCCTAGGTCACTCCCCTCTGTGCCCTTTGTGCAGCCCTCTGTCTCCTCATCCTAGCGCTGATCCTACCTCTCCTTCCCCTAGTGATTTTTCCTGGAACAGGGGCCTCCTGCTTACTGGGTCCCTAATATATTTTGATGGGATCAGTTCCTTACCTGGGATCCTTGATTGTGTCCTGACTCTTGCCCCTCTCTGCACCCATCACGATGCTCACTGTGCCCTTACATCGCACTCCTCCTGCTCTCAGTCCCTTGCCAGTCCCTTTGGCCTGGTACATGGCTGTTGATCCTCATCTGTGCCAGGGCACCTTATTGGAAACTGAACTCTGACCCTCAACTGGGCTACTTGCTCTCCCTAGGCCCTTGGGGAAGCACCAGGAACCCTGACACCTGGCAGTGGTCCTGGGCCTTGAGCCTCCCTCCCCACTGCTGGATCCCCTGCCTTACCTCCCCAGCACTGTCCACTGTCCTGAGCCACCTGCCCCAGCACGGCCCTTGGCTCTCCATTCCCTGGACTGGCTCCTCTCTTGAGTCTTTCAGGGTCCTTCTTGCTCCTTGCTTCCCTGGGCTTGAACTGTGGGCCTTGCTGGGGCTGCTTCCCCACTCTCCTTGTCTTCCCTGCATCTCACAATCCTAGTGCATCCCCTGCCTGCCTGGCCCAACCCTTCCCTGCTCTCCCCTAGCCTGGGCCCTCTTCTAAGTCCCTAGCCTGGGCTCCTTTCTGCAGCCCTGGTCTGCACCCCCAAAATACCCTTCTTTCAGAACTTCTTTGGCCCTCCTGTTGTCCTTGTCCCTTCTGGGCTCCTTTTCCAAATCTCTTTCAAAGGATGATCTCCAGAGCCAGGGGCTTGAACTTGGGTGTTTGGTCCTGCGGGCTTCCTTTGGGAAAAGGTAGCAGTGAACCTTGCCTGGGAGCTTTGGCCTCCTTCAGCCTGGGGCCTGCTCCTCAATTCTGACACCCTGCAGAGAATCTAGGCCTTGAGCCCTCCTCTCCCTGTGCCACCCATTCCCTTACTCCCCTTTCTCCCCTTATACCACCACAGCCAGGAAAGAGGGGACTCTCCCTTCCATATGGGAGAACACTCCCACCTGGGTGTTAGGGAAGCTCTTAAACCCCAGCAGCCAGGGTAGAAGGGACTCCCTCTTCCATGTGGGAGACCCCTCCCACCTGGGTGCTGGGGGAAGCTCCTATACTGCTCCAGCCAGGATACAGGGCACTCACCACTATAGATGTAAGACCCCTCACATCTAGGGTAGAGGTGACTCGCACCTCCAGTCCACTCTACCCTGGCTAACTTGGTATACAATCTCCCTGTAACACCCAGGTAGGAAGGGGTCTCCCACCTGGAGGGGCGAGTCCCCTCTACCCTGCCTGTGGCAGTATATGAACTCCCCTGACAACCAGGTGGAAGGGATCTTCCGCCTGGAGATTCAAGTCCCCTCTCCCCTGGCTCTGGAGGTATAGGAGTTCCCCCAACACGCAGGTTATGTCGTCCCTGACTGGAGGGGCAAGTCCCCTCTACACTGGCTGTGGCAATATACAAGCTCACCCTGACACCCAGGTGGGAGTGAGCTCCCTCCTGGAGCAATGAGTCACCTCTACTCTGGCTGTGGCAGTATACAAGATCTCCCAGACACCCAGGTTGGAAGGTTCACACGCCTGGAGGGGCAAGTCTTCTCTACCCTGGCTAAGGCAATATACAAGTGCCCTGATACACACAAGTGGGAGTGGTCTACTGCATGGATAGGTGGGTTCCCTCTACCCTGGCTTTGGCAGTATACAAGCTCCCCCGACACCAGGTGAGAGGGGTGTCCCACCTGGAAGGACAAAGTCCCTTCTACTTTAGCTCTTGCTATATAAGAGTTCCCAGTACACCAAGTTGTAAGGGGTCTTCCAAATGCAGGGGCATTTTACCTCTACCCTATTTGTGGCAGTATAGGAGTTCCCCACAACACCCAGGTGGGAGGTATTTCCCACATGTAGGAGTGAGTCCCCTCACCCTGGCTGCTGCAGTAATCAAGCTCGCTTGGACACAAAGGTGGGAGGGATTTCCTGATTGGAGGGGCTAGTCCCCTCTACCATGGCTGCGGATGTATAGGAACTCACCTATACACCCAGGTGGGAGGGGTCTCCCAATTGGAAGGGTGTGTCTGCTCTACCATGGTTTCAAAGGTATATGAACTCCCCCTGACACCCAGGTGGGAGGGGTCTCCCACTTAGAGGTTCAAGTCCCTTCTACCTTGGCTGCTGTGGTATAGGACCTCCCCTGACACCCAATTGGAAGGAGTCTCTGGCCAAGGGCCTAGAGTACCTTGTGCCCTGCTGCAGTGGGATAAGAGCTCCCCAGGACACCCAGGTAGAAGAGGTCTCCTGTCTGGAGGGTAGAGTTCCCTCTACCCCACCTGCAGTAGTATAAAATCTCCCCAAAAAACGAGGTGGGAGGGTTCTCCAAAACTGAAGGGGAGAGTATGCTGTATCATGGCTGTAGTGGTGTAAGACTTCCCCCTGTCACCCAGGTGAGAGGGGTATCCTGCTTGGAGGGGCAAGATCACTGTATCCTGGATGTGGGGATATATGAGCTCCCCTGACACCCTGCTTGGAGGGGTCTCCCACCATGAGGAGCAAGTACTTTCTTCCCTGGCTATGGTGGTATAAGAGCTCCTGCTGACAGCCAGGTTGAAGGAGAATCCCGCCTGGATGGGAGAATCTCCTCTACCCTGGCTAAGTTGGTATACAAGTTTCCCGTGACACCCAGGTGGGAGGGTCTCCTGCCTGAAGCCTCAAATCCCCTCAACCCTGGCTGTGGGGGCATACAAGCCCCCTCCTACCCTCAGTAGAGAGGGGACTCCCACCTGGAGCAGCGAGTTGCTGCTACCCCAGCTGCAACTCTATATGAACCCTCCCTCCCCAGACACCCATGTGGGAGGTGTCTCCTAACTGGAGGGGTGAGTCTTCTCTACCCTGGCTAAGGCAGTATGGGAGTTACCCCCATTCCCAAATGGGAGGTGTCTCTTGCCTGGATGTGCAAGTTCCTCTTTCCTTGCTGCTGGGGTATAGGAAACTCCACCTGACACCCAAGTGGGAGGGGTATCCCACCTTGAGGGGCGAGTCCCCTCTACCCAGGCTAAGGGGGTATAGGAGTTACTCCTATTCTCAGATGGGAGGTGTTTCTCTCCTGGATGGGTGAGTTACCTCTAACCTGGCTGCGGAGGTTAAGGAAATTCCCCTGACCCCCAGGGTGGAGGGGTCTCCCGCCTAGAGGTGTGACTTCCTTCTTCCCTGGCTGAGAGGGTGTACCAGTGTTCCCAGACACCCACGTGGGAGGGGTCTCCTGCTTGGAAGGGCGAGCCCCCCTCTATTCTAGCTGCTGTGGTATATGAGCCCCCCGCCATACCCAGATGTGAGGGGTCTCCCGCCTGAAGTGACGATTCCCATTTGCCCTGGTTTCAGTGGTTTACTAGTTTCCCCTGGAGGGTCAAGACCACTCAACCCTGGGGGTCTCCAGCCTGGAGATACTAGTCCCCTCTACACTGGCTGCAGTGGTATAGGAGGTCCCCCCTACACCCAGGCGGTAGGGGTCTCCTGCCTCCAGTGGCGAGTCCCCTCTACCCTACTTGTGGCAGTATATGAACTCCCTTGACAACCAAATGGAAGGGAACTTTCACCTGTAGGGTCTAGTCCCCTCTCCCCTGGTTCTGGTGGCATAGAAGCCCTTCCGACACCAAGGTTATGGGGTGTCCAGACTGGAGTGGTGAGTCTCCTCTAACCTGGTGCAGAGATATATGAGCTTCACCAGACACCCAGGTTTTAGGGGTCTCCTGCCAGGAGCAATGAGTCCCCTCTACCCTGACTGTGGCTGTACACAGGCTCTCCAAGACACCCAGGTAGGAGGGGTATCCTGCATGGAAGGGCGAGTCAACACTACTCCAGTATACCCAGATGGGAGGGGTCTTCCACCTGCAGGAGCATGTTCTCTCTATTCTGGCTGTGGCAGTATAGGAGCTGGCCCCTCAGACCGAGGTGGGAGGGGTCTCTTTCCTGTTGGGGTGAGTCCCCTCTCCCTGGCTGCTGTGGTGTAGGAGCTCCCCTGACACCCAGTTAGGAGGAAACTCTGGCCAGGAGGCTAGACTCCCCTCTACCCTGCTGTAGCAGTATTGGTGCTCCCCAGGTGGAAGAGGTCTCACCTCTGGAGGATAGAGTTCCCTCTAACCCGACTGCAGGAGGAGCTCCCCACTACACCCAGGTGGGAGGGATCTCCCGCCTAGAGGGGAGACTTCCCTCTACTCTGCTGAGGGGGTGTACAGCTCTCCCAGACATGCAGGTGGGAGGGGTCTCCTGCTTGGAGGGGCAAGTCCCCTCTATTCTGAATGCTGTGATATAAGAGCTCTCCACCCATACCCAGATGGGAGGGGTCTCCCACCTGAAGGGGCTAGTCCTCTCTACCATGGCTGCAGTGGTTTAACAGCTTTCCTTGACAACCAGGTTGGATGGGTCTCACGCCTGGAGGGGTGAGCCCCCTCTCCCCTGGCTGCAGTTGTAAAGGATCTCCCCCTGACACCCAGGTGGGAGAGGTCTCCTGCCTGGAGCAATGAGTCCCCTCTACCCTGGCTGTGGCAGTATACAATGTCTCCCAGACACCCAGGTGGAAGGGGTCTCACTCCTGCAGTGGGGAGTCTTCCCAACCCTGGCTAAGAAGGTACATAAGTAGGCCACTACAAACAGGCGGGAATGGTCTTCTGCATGGACGGGCAAGTCCCCTCTACCCTGGCTGAGGCAGTATGCAATGTCTCCCAGACACCCAAGTGGGAGGGGTCTCCCTCTTGCAGTGGCGAGTCTTCCCAACCCTGGCTAAGAAGGTACATAAGTAGGCCACTACACACAGGTGGGAATGGTCTTCTGCATGGACGGGCGAGTCCCCTCTACTCTGCTTTGGCAGTATACAAGCTCTCAGGACACTCAGGTGGGAGAGGTGTCCCACCTGGAAGGGCGAGTCCCCTCTACTTTATCTCTTGCTATATAAGAGCTCTCAGTACAACCAGGAGGGAGGGGTCTTCTGCTGGAAGGGGCGTGTTCCCTCTACCCTGGCTGTGCCAGTATAGGAGATCCCCCAGACACCCAGGTGAAAAGTGTTTCCCACCTGTAGGGGTGAGTCCCCTCTACCCTGGCTGCTGCAGTAATCAAGCTCCTGAAGACACCCAGGTGGGAGGGGTCTCCTGAATGGAAGGGCAAGTCATCTCTACCCTGGCTTCAGCAGTATAGGAACTCCCCCTGATACCCAGGTGGGAGGGTTCTTCCTCCTAGATGAGGGAGTCCCCTCAACCCTGGCTTCAGCAGTATAGAAGCTCCCCAGGACACCCAGGTGGAAAGGGTCTCCCTCCTGGAGGGGTGAGTCTTCTCTACCCTGGCTGCAGCAGTATAATAGCTCCCCCTGAAACCCAGGTGGGAGAGGTCTCCCCCCTGGAGGGGAGAGTCCCCTCTACCCTGGCTGTAGCTATATAGGATCTCCCACACACACACCCAGGTGGGAGGAGTCTCCTGCCTGGATGAGCAAGTCCCCTGTACCCTTGCTGTGGTGGTATAGGATATCCCCCTGACACACAAGTGGGAAGGGTCTCCCGACTGGAACAGCAAGTCCCCTCTACCTTGGTTGTGGAGGTATACAAGCTTCCCCAGACACCCAGGTGTGAAGGGTCTCCTGCATGGAGGGGCATGTACTTTCTCCCATGGCTGGGGTGGTATATGAGCTCCAGATGACAGACAGGTTGGAGAGGTCTCCCGCCTGGAAGGGCAAAACTCCACTACTCTGGCTGCAATGATATAGGCACTCCCCGCCAACTCAGATGGGAGGGTCTCCGGCCTGAAGGGGAAAGTCCCCTCAACCCTGTCTTTGGTGGTATAAGAGCCCCCTCCTACCCCCACCCCTCCAAGTAGGAGGGGTCTCCGGCCAGGAGGGATGAGTCACTGCTACCCATGGTACAGGTGTATAGGATCCCCACTCTCCAGACACCTATGTGGGAGGAGTCTTCTGCCTGGAGGGGCGAGTCCCCTCTACACTTGCTAAGGCAGTATAGGAGTTAACCCCATTCCCAGGTGGGAGGTGTCTTTTGCCTGGAGGTGCAGCTATATACCCTAGCTGCTGGTGTATATAAGCTCCACCTGATGCCCATGTGAGAAGGGAATTCCGCCTGGAGGGGCGAGTCACCTCTAGCCTGGCTAAGGCTGTATAGGATTTATTCCCATTCTCAGGTGCGAGGTGTTTCTTGCCTGGAGATGCGAGTTGCCTCTACCCTTGGTGCTGGGCTATATGAGCTCCACCTGACACCTAGGTGGATGGGGTCTTCCTCCTGGAGGGGTGGGTCCACTCTACCCTGGCTGCAGTGGTTAAGTAGCTTCCCCTGACACCCAGGTGGGAGTGGTCTCCGGCCTAGAAGGATGACTTCCCTCTACCCGGCATGCAGACGTTTACCAGCTCTCCCAGACACCCAGGTGGGAGGAGGCTCCTGCCTAAAAGCCTATATTCTGGCTGCTGTGGTATAAGAGATTCCCTCTACATACCAAGATGGGAGGAGTCTCCCGCCTGAAGGTGCGTGTCCCCTTTACCCTGGCTAAGGCAGTATAGGAGTTACCCCCATTCTCAGGTGGGAGGTGTCTCTTGCCTGGAGGTGTCTCTACACTGGCTGCTGCAGTATATGAGATCCACCTGACACCCAGTTTGGAGGGTCTTCCGCCTGGAGAGGCAAGTCTCCTCTACCCTGGCTACAGCGGTCATGGAGCTCCATCTGACACACAAGTTGGAGGGGTCTCCAGCCTAGACTGTTGACTTCCCCCTACTCTGGCTGCGGGGGTTTACCAGCTATCCCAGGATCTGGGTGGGAGGAGTCTCCTGCATGGAGAGGCGAGTCCCCTCTATTCTGGCTGCTATGGTATAGGAGCTCCCCCCCATACCAAGATGGGAGGTGTCTCCCACTGGAAGCGGCGAGTCCCCTCCACCCAGGCTTTTGAGATACACAAGCTCCCCCCCCACACCCAGGGTGTCTTGCCTTGAGGGGCGAGTCCCTTCTACAATGGCTGCAGTGGGATAAGAGCTCCCTCTCACAAACAGGTGAAAGGGGTCTCCCGCCTGGAGCTCGAGTGCCCTCTACCCTGGCTGCAGCTTTATAGGAGCTCCCCAGGACACCCAGTTGGAAGGGGTCTCCTGTATAGAGGGTAAAGTTCCCTCTATACCCCCTGCCTGTTATTGGAGCTCCCCAGCCACCCAGGTGGGAGTGGTCTCCCTCTGGAGGGGAAACTGCCCTCTACCATGGCTGCTGTGGTATAAGATCTCCTCCTAAAACCCAGGTGGGAGGGATCTCCTGCCTGAAGAAGAAAGTCCCCACTACTCTTTCTTCAGGGGTATAAAAGGGTGAGTCCCCTCCACCCTGGCTGCTGTGGTTTAGGAGTTCCCCTAACAACCAGGTGTGAGGAGTCTCCATACTGGAGGATAGAGCCCCCCTCTACATTGCCTGTGGCTGTATAGATGCTCTCCTGGACACCCAGGTGGAATGAGTATCGCCTGGAAGTGTGAGTCCCCTCTACCCTGGCTGAGGCAGTATAAGAGCTCCATCTGACACCCACGCGGGAGGGGTCTCCTGCCTGGAGGGGTGAATCCACTCCACCCTGGCTATGGCAGTATATGAGCTACCCTGACACACGGGTAGGAGGGGTCTCTCACCTTGACAGGCTAGTGCCTGGTATCCTGGCTGTGGTGGTATAAAAGCTCACCTCCACACCCAGGTGGAAGGGGTCTCCCGCCTGAAAGGGCGAGAGTCCACTCTATTTAGGCTGGTGCCATATAAGAGCGCCTAGACATCCAGGTGGGAGAAGTCTCCCGCCTGAAAGGGAAACTACCCTCTACCATGGCTGCGGTGGTATAAGATCTCCCCAGGACACCAGGTGAGAAGGGTCTCAGGCTTAGCGGGGCGTGTCCCCTCTACCCTGGCTAAGGAGGAATACACCCTCACCCTGGCACCAAGATGGGAGCATGTCCACTGTACCCTGGCTACAGCAGTGTATCAGTTTCCTCTGACATCCAGGTGGGAGGGGTCTTCCTCCTGGAGGGGAGAGTGGGCTCTCCCCTGGCTGCTGCTGTATAGGAGCTCCCCCAGACATCCAGGTGCGAGGAGTCTCCTGCCTAGAAGGGCGAGTCCCTTCTACCCTGGCTGCAGTAGTTTAGGAGCTCCCCCAGAGACCCAGGTGGGAGAGGTCTCCTGAAAGGAGGGGAAAGTCCCCCCTACACTGGATATGGTGGTATATGAGCCCCCCACCCCCACCCTACCCACGTGGGAGGGGTCTCCAATAAATAGGGATGAGTCCCCTCTACCCTGGCTGCTGCAGTATGAGCTCCCCCTGACACCATGGTGGGAGGGGTCTCCCTCCTGGAGGGACAAGAACCCTCTACCTTGGCTGCTGTAGTGTATGAGTTCCTCTGAAACCCAGGTGGGAGGAGTCTCCCGCCTGGAGGGGTGAGTCCCCTCTACCCTGGCTAATGTGTTATACAAACTCCCAGATACACCCAGGTGGGAGGGGTCTCCCCCCTTGAGGGGTAAGTCCCCACTACCCTGGCTAAAGTGGTATATGAACTCCTCCAGCCACATCCAGGTGGGTAGGGTTTCCTACCTGGAGGGGAGAGTCCCCTCTACCCTGGCTGGGCAGTATACTAGCTCCACCTGACACCCAGGTGTGAGGCATCTTCCTCCTGGAGGGACAAGTTGGTTCTCCCTTGGCCATCACTGTATAGGAGCTCCTCCAGATATCCAGGTGCAAGGGGTCTCCTACATAGAGGGGAAAGTCCCTTCTACCCTGGCTGCAGTGAAGTAGGAGCACCCCAGACACCCAGGTGGGAGGGGTCTCCAGAAAGGAGGGGTGAGTCCCCTCTACCCTGGATATGGTGGTATACAAGCCCCTCTCCCACCATACCCACGTGGGGGGAGTCTCCAATATAGAGGGCTGAGCCCCCTCTATACTGGCTGCTGTAGTATATGAGCTCCCCTGACACCCAGGTTGGAGGAGTCTCCCACCTGGAAGGGCGAGTCCCCTCTACCCTGGCTAAGGTGTTATACAAGCTCCCAGCTATACCCAGGTGGGAGGGGTATCCTCACTCGAAGGGCAAGTCCCCACTACCCTGGCTATAATGGTATATGAGCTCCTCCACCCACACCCAGGTGGGTGGGGTCTCCCACCTGAAGGGCGAGTCCCTTCTACCCTGGCTGGCGCAGTATACTAGCTCCCTCTGACACCCAGGTGGAAGGGGTCTCTCGCCTAGAGTGGCGAATTTTCCCTACCCTTTCTGAGGCGGTATAGGAGCTCCTCTGGACACCCAGGTGGAAGGAGTCTCCCAACTGGCAGAGCGCATTCCCTCTACTCTGGCTGTGGCGGTATAAGAGCTCCTCCTGACATTCAGGTGGGAGGGGTATCCTGCCTGGAATGGCGAATCCCCTCTACCTGGGCTGTGACAGGATAAGAGTTCCCCCTGACACCCTGGTAGGAAGGGTCTCCCACCTAGAGTAGGGAATCCCCTGTACCCTAGCTTTGCAGGTATACAAGCTTCCCCAGACACCCAGTTGGGTGGGGTCTCCCGACTAGAAGGGCAAGTCCTCTCTACCCTGGCTTTGGTGGTATAAAATCTATACAAGACCCCAGCACCCAGGTGGGAGGCATCTCCCACCTGTAGGGGCGAGTCCCCTCTACTTTGGCTGGTGCCATATAAGAGCTCTCAGGACACCCACATGGGAGGCCACTGCGAACTGGAGGAACGAGTCCCCTCTACCCTGGCTGGGAGGTATAGCATCTGCCCCAGTCACCCAAGTGCTAGGGGTTTCCCTACTGGATGTTTGAGTCTGCTGTAACCTGGCTCTAGTGGTATAGGAGCTCCCCTGATACCCAGGTGGAAGGGGTCTCTCACCTGGACAGGTGAGTCCCTGCTACCCTGACTCGGTGGTATAAGACCCCCCCAGACACACAGGTGGGAGGGGTCTCCACCTTGGCAGGGCAAACGCCCTGTACCCTGGCTGTGGTGGTATATGAGCTGCCCTTGACACCCAGGTTTGAGGAGTCTTTACTGGAGAGGTAAGTCCCCTCTAACCTGGTGGCAGCAGTATACAAGATCCTCCCAACACTCAGGTGGAAGGGGTCTCTTGCCTGGAGGCACAAGTCCCCTCTAGCCTGGTTGGGGCGGTGTACTAATTCCCGGAGTTAATTTGGAAGGTGTCTCCTGCCTAGAGGGGCGAGTCCCCTCTACCTTGTCTGCAGATGTATAGGAGTTGACCCAGACATCCAGGTAAAAGGGGTCTCCCGCCTAGACGGGTAAGTCCCTATTACTCTGGCTCTAGCTCTATAGGAGCCCCTGTACAAATCCAGGTGTGAGTAGTCTCTTGCCTAGAGGGGCGAGTCCCTGCTACTCTGGCTGCACCTAGATACAAGCTTCCCCTGACACCCAGGTGAAATGGGTATGCCGACTGGAGGGGCGAGTGCCTGCTACCCTGACTGCAGATGTACAGGAGACCCCACACACACACTGTGCACCCAGGTGGAAGGGATCTCATGTCTGTAGGGGTGCATCCCCTCTACATGGGCTAAGGCAGTATACAAGGTAGCCTGGACACCAAGGTGGGACGGGTCTTTTGCCCGAAGGAGCCAGTCCAATCTACTCAGGCTGCAGAGGTATAAGAGCTCCCACAGACAACCATGTCCTTTTGCATTCACCCAGGCCCAGTAGCTAGCAGTTGGCTCTACATTATTGGGCCCAACTCCTTTCTTGAGGCCCTGGCTGCCCTTCTCAAGGACCGGTCCATTGGTTTCAGGCCCCATTTACCAGCCCGCTCCTGTGCCTCCCCTCTGATTCCCTCATGATGTGGTATCCAGGCAATGCCTGGACCCTCTTCCCCCATTGTTTTCCCTAGCCTATGCTGCTTGAATGGGTCCTGGCAGCCCAAGACCCCCACACACTTCCACACACCAAGTATCCCATCACAGTACCCTCTTTGGACCCTCCTTTGGTCCTTGTCCCACTTTTAGGATCTACTCACCTTGGGAAGAGGAGCAGACTTGGCTTACCTCTGCATCCTAAATGCTCCCTATGGGAAACACAGCCCTGCCAGTCACCTGAGTCCTATTCACTGCCTGAAGCTTGAGGCCTGGCATTTAACATGGACTTACTCCAACCCAGCCCTGAGCAATCTCCTCCCTTTCCTCCCCTGCCCTCTGGCCTTGCATGCTGCCGCTACCACAACCCAGCCCTGCCAAACCCTGACCCTTTGCCCTCCAGTTCCTGGGCCTGGGCTTTCTGCCACACCTGCTTCCCTGATCCCCTTTCTAGGATGCTCACCCAGCCAGGTGACTTGATTGGGCCACTTGTCCCTGAGGGCTTCCTTTGTAAAACATAGCCCTACCCCTTGCCTGGGCCCTTTGGCCTCCATCAGCAGGGGCCCTGCTCTGGAAACCGGACACCCTCATGTCCCTCATGGCCCTTTGCATAGCAAGAATTCTCTTTATGTTGGGTCTGACCTGGGGGCCACTTGAGTGGGATTGGCAGCTGGCTCACATAGGTGCCCCTTGGCTTCTCCTGGTCCTCACGCAGCCCCTTCCTCCCCTTTCCCTTGCACCTTTTTCTGGCACTCACAGGTCTCTTGCTCCTTGGGTCCCCCATCACCATTGATCGGGTGGGTCCCTTGCCTGGAGCCTGGCTTGGGTCCTGGGTCACATCCCTATGTGCACCACCCACCCCGACCCCCTTGCATGTCCTTTTGTCATCCTCCTCTGGCCCCCTTCCTTTTGGGGGCCTCCTTTGCCAGGACCCGATCCATAGGTTCTTATCTGATCCACAGCACCTTATGGGAAAAAATGCTTTGGCCCACGGCAGGGCCTCTTGCTCTCCCTGGGTATTTGGTCCGGCACCAGAAACCCTGAAACCTGGAGGTGGCCCTGGGCCTGGAGCCTGACTGCACCCTGCTGGATCACCTGCCTTCCTTCCCAAATGAAATCCACTGTCCTGAGCCCCTTGCCCAAGCCCTGGGCCTTGGCTCTCAGTTCCCTGGCCAGGCTCCTCACTTGAGCCTCTGATGGCCCTTCTTGCTCACTGCTTTTCTGGGTATTGTCTGAGGACTCCCCACTGGGGCCATTTCCCTGCTCCCCTCGACTTTCCTATACTGCAGTACCCTAGTGCAGCCCTGCCTTCCCAGACTGGCATTCCCTGCTCTCCCCTGGCCTTTGCCCACTTCTAGATCCCTTGTCTGGCCTCCTTGCTGGGGTCCTGGCCCCCACCCCACGTACACCCATCCTGGGGCCCTTCAGGCTGTGCCCTGCTTCAGCCCTCCTGTCCTTTCTGCCTCTGCCAGGCCCGCTTTCCTGATCCCCTTTCCAGCATGCTCACCAGGGCCAGGCGACTTGATTGGGCTCTTGGCCAATGGGGCTTCCTTTGGAAAACATAGCTCTGTCCCTTGCCTGGCCCTTTGGTTTCCCTCAGCTGGAGCCCTGCTCCGGACACCAGACACCCTGCAGTGGATCTGGGCCTTGAATCGTTCTCTCCCTGGGCCACAGACTCCACTTTCTCCCCTCCTGCTGCTCCCCCTCCATTTTTCCTTTCATTCACCCAGGCCCAGGTGCTAGCACTTGGTTCTCCATCACTGGGAATGGCTTCTTGCTTGAGACCCTGAGCCATTCTCCCTCTTCCTGAGGACCCTTTCTCTGTCCCTTGGTCTCAGGCCCCTGTTGTCTGCCCATTCCTGTGCCTCCCCTCTGATCCCCTCATTCTGTGGTATGCTGGCACCGCCTGGACCCTCCAATTCCTCTGATTCTCCCTACCCTGTGCTGCTGGAATGGGTCCTAAAGCCCACCCCCCCATTTTCACATGCCAAGTATCCCCTCACAGTACCCTATTTGGCCCCACCACTTTTGTTCCAGGTCCCTATCTGAGGATCTACACACCTGGGGCAGAGGAGCAGAATTGGCTCACCTGTACACCCTGAATGCTCCCTATGGGAAACACAGCCCTGCCACTCTTCTGAATCCCCCACACTGCCTGAACCTTGAGGCCTGGCAGTAAACATGGACTTGCATGAAACCAGCCCTGAGTGATCCCCTCCCTTCCTTCCAGCCTTCCATGCTGCCCCTACAGCAACCCAGCCCTCCCTATCCATGAACATTTGTGCTCCAGTCCCTGGGACTGGGCATTCACCTGAGCCCCTGACGGAGTTGATCATGACCCTTGGCATAGCAAGAAGTCTCTTCCTGTTGGGACTGACCTGGAGGTCCCTTGCTTGAACTTGCCAGTGGGCTCCCCTAGGTGCCCCTTGGCTTCTCCTAGTCCTCACGCAGCCCCTTCCTCCCCTTTCCCTTGTGCCTTTTTCTGGCACTCACAGGTCTCCTGCTCCATGGGTCCCCCGTCACCATTGATCGGGTGTGTCCCTTGCCTGGGTGCCTGGCTTGGGTCTTGGGTATTGCCCCTATGTGCACCCACCCGACCCCCTTGCGTACCCTCCCGTCACCCTCCTCTGGCCCCCTTCCTTTTCCTGACCTCCTTTGCCAGGACCCTTGTCGGAGGTTCTCATCTGATCCAGGGCACCTTATGGGAAACAATGCCCTGGTCCTTGCCTGGACCCCTTGCTCTCCCTGGGTGCTTGGACCGGCACCAGGAACCCTGATACCTGGAGGTGGCCCTGGGCCTGGAGCCTGACTGCCCCCTGCTGGATCCCCTACCTTTCTTCCTGAATGTAATCCACTGTCCTGAGCCCCCTGCCCAAGCCCTGGACCTTGGCTCTCCGTTCTCTGTCCTTTGCTTCTCATTTGAGCCTCTGGTGGTCCTTCTTGCTCACTGAGTTTCTGGGCATTGTCTGAGGGCTTCTTGCTGGGGCCACTACCCTGCTCCCCTTGTCATTCCTGTAGTGCAGCACCCTAGTGCAGCCTTGCCTTCCCGGCCCATCTTTCCCTGCTCTCCCCTGGCCTGGGACCATTTGTAGGTCCCTTGCCTGGGTTCCTTCCTGGGGTCCTGGCCCCTACCCCACCCACACTGTCCTGCGGCCCTTCAGGCTGTGTCCTGCTTAGGCCCTCCTGTCCTTTCTGTCTCTACCACGTCCACTTTCCTGATCCCCTTTCCAGGATTGCCGCAGTCTGGCTGGGCACAAAATCACGAGCCACTCACAGCCTTGTAGATTCAAACAGCAATTCTTTATTCCTGAACTCACACCGGCACTCTACAATCACGTTCTGGGGAAATCCACGTTCTGGGCAAAATCCACACACTCCACAGGGCTCTGAATCCCAAATACTCTCTGAATCCCATGAGAACTCAAGGGGAACTCAAGGAGCAGGCGTGCCTGAGGCAGCAGGATATGCCCTATTCCCAGCAGGGTACACCTTAAACCTGGAACTGCCCTAAACCCAAGGAGCAGGATACTCCCTAATCCCAGCAGGATCCTCCCTAAATCCGGATCCACCCTGGTCCTTGAGCAGGGTCACCTTACTCAAACATACATGCAATGTCACTGCAAATGATCTGGGTCCAAAGGCAAGCCCATTTCCACAATGGAGAGTCCTTCCTCTAAGCAACATGGAGTAGGCTGACAAAGAAATTCCCATGCGTCATTCCTACTTGGCAATGGCTCTCAGCACAGGATGCTCACCCAGGCAAGGTGACTTGAATTGTCCTCTTGGCCTGGGGGCTCCCTTTGGAAAACATAGCCCTGCCCCTTGCCTGGGCCCTTTGGCCTCCCTCAGACTGGGACCTGCTCTGGGCACCAGACACCCTGCAGTGGATTTAGGCCTTGAGCCATTCTCCACCTGGGCCACCAACTCCACTTTCTCCCCTCCCACTTGAGGCCTGGCAGTAAACATGGACTGCACCCTCCATGATTCTTTTCATTCTCCCAGGCCCAGGTGCTAGCACTTGGCTGTCCATTACTGGGCATGGCTCCTTGCTTGAGACCCTGAGCCATTCCCCCCTTCTTGAGGACCCTTTCCTTTTCCCTTGGTTTCAGGCCCCTATTGCTTGCCCCATCCTCTGCCTCCCTTCTGATCCTCTCATGCTGTGGTATGATGGCATGCCTGGACCCTCCATTCCCCCTGCTTCTCCCTACCCTGTGTTGCTGGAATGGGTCCTGCAGCCCACCCCACTACTTCTGCACACGAAGTAATCCCTCACAGTACCCTATTTGGCCCCAGACCTTTGGTCCAGGTCCCTCTCTGAGGATCTACTCACCTGGGGCAGAGGTGCAGAATTGGCTCGCCTATGTGCCCTGAATGCTCCCTGTGGGAAACACAGCCCTGCCACTTGCCTGAGTCCCCCTCACTGCCTGAAACTTGAGGACTGGCAGTTAACATGAACTTGCTCCAACCCAGCCATGAGCGATCCCCTCCTTTCCCTCCGGCATTCCATGCTGCCCCTACTGCAACCCAGCCTTACCTATCCCTGACCCTTTGTGCTTTAGTCCCTGTGCCTTGGCGTTTGTGACAACTTATTTACTTGATAAGAAATATGAATTTCTTTAACTAATGCCATAGTGGAAGCAACTATGGACCATATTATACAAATTAATGCTGAAATTCCTAAAATTTAGGCAGCTATAAAATGTTAATATTAATGTTAGTGCTTGATTAACTAAACATAATGCTTATAACCCAGGATCATCATACCAAACAGAATATACTTTAACAGGCAACATAATATAAGAAGTTTGATGTACAATTAAAATGGCATTAGAATATGAAATGCTAGGATCAATACAATTTGTTAATGTGCAACCTTCACAAACAACATCATTACTTTCATCCTCTTATTTTGAAATCTGTAGTGTTCCTTGATTTCTAAGTAATATTGCATAAGGGAATCCTACATAAGCCATAACAAAATGATTCTCATATGGTGAAAAAGGCCTATCCATATGTATTATATCTGAGGAAGCCAATTACATATAAAGTTCTGTATAAACCTGATAATGTTGTTTAAGTTTAGTAAAATATAAAGGGGTGACCCATCTAGCTGAATACCATATTTTCACAGGCTAAGTGGAACTCTCATAAGTTTGTGCTCGAGGCGTATTCCATGGATGTGATGATAAACATCCATGATCATCATAATCAGTTTCAGAAATAAAAAAATCATATATTGGAAAAGAAGAATTTTTTTTGGAAAGAGTTTAAATCTTCTTTCAAAAAACATACATTTTTTTCCAGATTGGAAATCCAAATTGTCTATTTACCCCTACCCATGAATAATTAAGATGGGAGTCAGTTTTTTACAATCTTGAAACATAGGAGGGGGCCTTTCTGGAGGTAAGATTTCTTCAAAATCAGGAAAACTTAAAGTTAAAATAGAAAGTGCCCAAAGATTCTTTACACATCTTTCCTCATTTGGAGAATTTGTTATAAAATTTCTATAATTAAGTGGTATACAGCCCACAGTTTGAATGACATTATGGCTAAAACAAAGAGGAGGTAAATGACTATGACCCTTAAAACTAAAATTATAAGTTGATATAGGGGTAATAAAAGAATCAGACTCACCCCCTAGGAGATCAGTATTATTGGTAAATACCTTAATATCTCCTTTTCCCCAAGCAGTAAGATAAAATAAAAGTGGATCAGGATAATATGCCCAGTAATATTCAGAAGATACATTGGTTATCTGACAGGCAAGAATAGCTAATATAGCAACAAACATACTCTCAGGAGTGCATGGATTTGACGAAGCAGAAATAAGTTCTCAAGATTGATGAGTAAATTGTTTTAATTGTCCCCAAGTTGGCAGTTCTGCAGATCTTCTAGAAGTTGCTCCTCTGGGTAAGGATCGAGGACTACCAAAGTTCATTCGGGAAAGTGATGGAATCAGGGTAGTCATCAAATTTTCCTCAGGCATCACGGTCAATGGTGGGGAGTACTGGAGACTCCGAGGGCACGATCTCTCCAGCTTTCTGGTCCGAGAAGCTGGACATTGGGTCGAATCAGTCTGTCAGGAATCCAAATGGGGGAATCTGTGTCCTGTGGAATGATACAAGCATATCCTTGACCACAAGTTAGTAATACATCAGGTCCATTCCATTTACCTATCAAGATATCTTTCAATATTACCAAGGGATTTGCTGATATTTTCTCATTTTCCCAGTGTCTTAGCATGGGAGTTACTCCTTTATAATCACAATTAATATGATTAATCACAAACAAGGCATGTTGTAGAACATGATGAGGAGAACTATATTTATATTCTCCTTCTTGAAGTTAGTAATTTGAGCTTTTAATGTTTAATGAGCTCTCTCAACTATAGCTTGTCCTTGAGGATTATAGGGTATTCCTGTAGAATGAGAAATTTTAAACATATCAAAAAATTTTTTGAAAGAATTTGAAGTATAAGCTGGTGCATTATCTGTTTTTAATGTTTTGGGCATCCCCAAATATGAGAAACAAATAAACAAGTGTTGCACTACATCTTTATAGGCTTCCCCAGTTCTTGCTGAGGCAATACTCACATGAGAGAAAGTATCAACAACAATATGAACATAACTTAATTTTCCAAATGAAGGAATATAAGTAACATCCATTTGCAATAAATCATTAGGTCTTAAACCACAAGGATTAACCCCCATGGGTAAAGTTGGCAATAATGATGGACAGGTTTGACAATTTCTGACAATAGTTCTAGCTGATTCCCTGGGATATGAAATTGCTGTCAAAGGGCAGAAGCATCTTGATGATGTAAAGCATGACTAGCTTTAGCTTCCTGAATAGTAAGAATTTGGGGTCTGGTTAATGAATCTGCCAAGCATTGCCTGTGATAATTCTCTTGATAAGTTAGAATGTCCTCGAATATGTCCTATAAAATAATATGTCTATCTAATCTAAAATCAACTTCTGTCAAAAATTTAAATAATGGAAAATTGTAGTCTTATGCTGAGGAAGAGAAGCTGTCTCTATATAAGGAAAAATGTTCACAATATACTGAAAATCAGTATATAAACATTTGATATTTTAATTGAATAAAAACCATAATTATTGCTATTATTTCTGCCCTCTGAGCAGAGGTTTTATCATTAATAACTAAAGATGCTCATCCATTTGGGGAGCCATCAGTGAAAACTAAGGCTTCTGGTTGAGATAAAGACTCAGAAGAAAACAATTTTGGAACATAACAGGGTGATTTTTAACTAAATATAACAAGGGATGAGATGGCAAATGAAACTTAATGTGACCACAATATCCTTGTAAAGCTATTTGCCAATCTTCAGAATGTTCCATAAGTGTATTTAATTGATCTCTAGAATAGGAAATCACCAAATTATGCATTTCTTTCCCAAATAACTATTTATTTCTATGTATTCCTCTTATTATTAATAAAGCAATCACAGTAGGGTATGAGTAAATAACCTTCTTAGAAGTAATTGCATATGTACCCACCCTAAAGGACCTGACTACCATAATACTCCTGTAAGTGTATGAGGAGTTGATAAAACAAGAAAATCCCAAGTTTGAGTATAATCAACTCTTTGCAATTGTTGTTTATTAATAGCTTCTTCTGCCTTATTTAAAGCCAGTTTAGGTTCTTCTGTCAAAATATGAGAAGAGCATGAGTTAGAGTCTCCTTTCAAAATATAAAATAATGGTTTAAGTTCTGCAGTAGTAAGTTTCAGAAAAGGATGAATCCAATTAATATCACCTAAAAGTTTTTGAAAATAATTTGAAGTTTATAAATGATCAGTCCATAATTTTAAATTTTGATGGAAAACAGTTTGAGTATTTATAATTCTACCCAAATAATTATAAGAAGGTGATTGATGGATTTTATCTGGGCCAATGATTAAGCCAAAATTTTGTAAGGACTGTGTCAACATTAATAATATATAATGAAGCAAATGAGCATCTTTATAAGCAATTAATATGTCATCCATAAATGAATAATATAGGCATTTTTATATTTATCTCTTATTGGTTGTATTGCTGATGCAACATATTTTTGACAAAGAATAGGACTATTTTTCATACCTTGAGGCAACACCTTCCATTGAAAATGTTGATATGGCCATTTTAAATTAACAGAGGGAAGGCTAAAAAGCAAACCTTTTACAATCATTAGGATGTAATGGAATAGTAAAAATGCAATCTTGTAGTCTATCACCATGACATGAGATCCTCTTGGGACAGCTACTGGAGAAGGGAGTCCTGGTTGTAGGAACCCATATCCTCCATAGTAGCATTTATAACTCTTAAATCTTGTAATAATCTCCATTTACCTGATTTCTTTTTAATAACAAATATAAGAGTATTCCATGGACTACTAGAAGGTTCTATAGGTTTTAAATTAACTTGTTCCTTAAACAACAAGTCTGCAGCCTGTATTTTTTCTGTTGTTAGGGGCCATTGTTCTATCCATATAGGCTCATCATTTTTTCAAGTCATTTTGTCTGCTGTTTCAACAATGGCCCAAATTAAAAATCCTGTTGATCCTCTTCTACAAGACCAGTATAGAGAGAGACTCCCGTTTTAAACATTATATCTCAGCAACATAAAGTAAAATGAAGAGAAAGAATAAAATATGGTTGAAAAGTTCCTGAATTTTTGTCATCAGCCCATTTAAGTATTTGAGTGCTTTTTCCCCATTAGTAGCAGTGCCAAGTCCCATAAGTGTTGAGGGAGTTACTGTTGTAGGCCAGGTTGAGGGCCAATCTTTTCCTGCTATAAAAGTAACATCTGCTCCTGTATCCAATAAACCTTCAATTGTTTTTCCCTGACTATCTAGTTTTTTCATGGGATGAGAATTTTGAATTTTTTGAACTGAGAATGCCATATCACTGGAAGAAAATCCTCTTGTGTGTCTTTTTTCATTTGAAATAGCTCAGTTTCTGATATTGGTTTCTGATAAATAAATAAGGGAGTAACAAGATTTGAGCAATTCTTTGGCCTTTAAGAATAATCAAGGTCTTTTAATATGAGGGTTCCATTAAAATCTTAATTTCTTCAGTATGATCAGAATCAACAACTCCAGGAATAACTTTGATTCCCTGTAGGGAAGCAGAGCTTCTTCCTAGAATAAGGCCAAAAGTTCCTTTAGGTAAAGGTCCATAAATTTTGGTAGGTATAGCTAGAACACAAGAATCTGAAGGAATAACTACAGATTCTGAAGATGCCAAATCTAATCCTGCTGAATATAGGGTGGCTCTTAATAAAGCCCTTACAGTATATCCTGTTGAAAAGGATTGTTGATGGCCTCCATTATTTAAGGGGCCCAAGGCTGGCCCCATTACTAGTTTCCTGGTAATGGATTGGCAGTCATTTGTGGAAATTTTTGATTTATTGGTCCACCTTCTAAAAGTCTTCCATCTCTATCAAATTTAGAGCAACATTCATTTGCCCAGTGAAATCCCTTATTGCAATGTGGGCATACATTTTTGGGTATAGATATCTGATTGGGAACTGTGTTTCCTTTATTTTGAAAGTTTTTATTAGGACAAATTTTACTAAATGACCTTTCTGTCCACAAGAAAAACGGCTATGATTTCCTTTATTTTGTCCTCTGTTTTGAAGCTTTTTAAGAAACTGAGCATTTGTTTGTCCCTGTAATGCTGTTACTATGGCTACACCTTGCAAATATTAGGGTGATATGTCAGCACAAACCTTAACAAAATCAGATAAATCTCCTTTCTAATACTTCTTAGGAGTGTCTGACATGCAGCATTTGCATTTTCAAAAGCTATTTGTTTGATTACAATTTGTGCAGCTTCATTATTACTTATAATTATTTCCACTGATTCTTTTAATTGAAACAAAAATTCCTCAAAAGTTTCTTCAGGCTTCTGTTTTATAGTACTTAAGCCAGAAGTTTTAACTCCTTTATTTTCCAATTGTTTCCAAGTATTAACTGCTAAATCTGAACACTGGACCAAAGCAGGACGAGGCAAATGTAATTGATCACTTGGCTGAGCCTAATCATTTTCTCCCATTAACATATCAAAAGTAACTTCACTGTTTACAGATATATTATATGGAGAGCATTCTTTAGCTCTATCTTCATAGTCTGTTTTCCATAATAAGAATGTCCCTCCGGGGAGACAAGATTTTGCAGTAGCAAACCAATCATATTGAGTCATCCATCTAGTGGCAATAATCTCTACTATCTGTAAAGTATAAGGAGAAATGTGTCCATAATCATGAACAGACTGTTTTAATTCTTTTAAAATTTTTAAAGGAAGGGGCTCCCATTGAGGCATATAGTGTTCATCATCTGAATCAACAAAAGTGATAGGGAGAGTAAAACTTAGATCTGCAGATTGTAGAGCCTCTCTCACAGCTCCTTTAAATCCTGCATTCAGTGATGGAGGAGGTAGGGTATTTTTTATTTTGGAACCTAATTCATTTTTGGTAGGAGAATATGTAAGAAGTCTACAAGGGCAGTATTTATTGGCAAAAAAATTCTTCATTATGATATTCAATAGCTGCTTCTTCTAAATTATCTTCATTTTCTGAACAAGACTGATCCTCCTCATCATCATATTTTTTGTAGGACATAAATTTCGCTTATAGTGTCCCTCCTTAGGAAAGTTTCTTCAGTAGGGACAGTTGAATTAATCTTATTTAAGATTTCAGGTTTATGAGCTGGATCTAACATATCTTTTAAAAGATTCCATAATGCCATAGCATCTACATCCATATTTTCTGGTCCCTAATCAGAGTAATGTGCTTTTAAAGCTTCTCCTGTTTTTGCCCATGTTTTTAAATCTAAGGTTCTCTCTTCCGGGAACCAAGGACAACATTCCTAAATAAAATGAAAAAAAAAAAAAAAAAAAAAAAAAAAAAAAAAAAACCTCTGTAATTGTGAAGTGGAAACCTTCTTTTTTTCTAAGCGTATGTTTAACAATATCAATGAATAATCTTCATTCCTTAGATTTTGTTTTACCCATTTTTCTTTTACCTAATTACCTACTCTTACCTGTTCTGCTAATAGGGGGCCTGTGAAACCCAGAGGTAATGGCCTATCCAATCTGAAAACAAGGGGGCAAATGTCTAGGGGACTTACCTTCAGTTACCTGGTTGGAGCACCATTTGCCCAGGTCCAGCCCTAGCCGGGTCCAGGGAGTCCTGAAGGATGTGTGGCATCAGCAAAAAGATGAGACAGGAGTTGTTTTGTTGGAGCAATCTCCAGAGAGAGAGAAAGAGAGCTCTAATGCAGCTTTCTTTGGGTCATCTTTTATTACAATTTTTCTCATCATTGTAGATTCAGAATACATCATTGATTATACAATTTCAAAACTTTGTCAAGACATAATGTTTCCTTAACCATAATTAGGGGTATAGAAAAATGTAACATCAATTTACATTTTCCCAGGATGTGACCTTTAGTTACCAAACATTAATAAAATGCATCACTAATTTACATTTTTTTTTCAGATTTTCCCAAGCAGTAATATTTTCTTGTTAACTAATGCCAAACTACGTAACCAGATTCTAAGTCCCCAACCTTTAAGTTTTAAAGTACACCTGCACTTTTATTTCTAATCTAAAATTCCCATCTAAAATGTCTCCTTAAATCTTATAATTAAAATATCCTAAAGTTTATAAACCATTCTTAAAACATATCAGAAACCAATATAGTTAAAAAAATTATGAATTCTAAACCCAAGAATCTAAATAGAATAATACTTCTAACATTATAAAAAACATATGTCTTATAAAGCTACTTTAATTATTTTCTAAATTTATTCTCATAAAACTGGTGAGCTGCTTTCTCAAAGAGTTTGTTTCTCAGTCAAGGTGCACTAGTTCTTACATCTTTATAATCTTTCTAAATAAAAAGTAAGTTCTAAACATCAGTCCACTTTCGGCCAATGTTAAGTATGCTCATCATAAATCCCTATGTAAAGTAAAGAGGATTTATAGAAATGAGAAAAATGTATCCTTATATGTATTAACTTTCCTAAGTATAAAACATAACTTTTCTTAATCAAGAATGACACTACGTATGGTGGGTTTTGTACAATGAGCATAATCATTAGGTTTTCTAAAAGGCCAGAAATATGGGCTTGGGATCTAGTTGATAAATTAATTTGCCTAAAATTCTCATGACCTTTTGGGAATGATTGTTGTCCATTATGAATTTTGTTATCAATCTACTGAGATAGTAGAACAGCTTTCCACTTTGTCCTTGATATGCTGAGGGGTAGTAGAACAGCCTTCAAGGCATGAAATACCTGTTATGTTCTTGCCATCTGAAATTTAATTTGGTTTGGCACTTAACATAATCATGCCTCCTGTCAGGAACATGACCATGAAAATGAAAAGTCCCAGTTACATAAAAAAGGATCTCATGGTTTCAGTTTCCCACCAACCAGCGTGGCTTTGCCAGCATTCATCCTCACTATGGCCTTGTCAAGACAGTGGGAAAGTGGCTTTGCCAGCACTTATATTCACTGTGAATACTGAACACCCTCACTACCTGAACCTTGAGGCCTGGCAGTTAACATGGATTTGCTCCAACCCAGCCCTGAGCAATCCCCTCCCTTCCCTCCGACCTTCCATGCTACCCATACCTCAACCAAGCCCTCCCTAACCCTGACCATTTGTGCTTTGGTCCCTAGGCCTGGGCATTCACCTGAGCTCCAGACCCCATTCCTCATGGCCATTGGAATAGCAAGGAGTCCCTTAGTGTTGGGTATGACCTGGGGGCCACTTGCTTGGGCCCACCGGCGGGATCCCCTAGGTGCCTCTTAGCTTCTCCTGGTACTCATGCAGCCCCTTCCTCCCCTTTCCCTTGTGCCTTATTTTTTGGTGCTCGCAGGTCTCTTGCTCCTTGGGTCCCCCATCACCATTGATTGGGTGGGTCCCTTGCTTGGGCACCTGGCTTGGGTCTTGGGTACCACCCCTATATGCACCAACCCTGACCCCCTTGCGTGTCTTTCCATCAGCCTCCTTCAGTCCTGTTTCCTTTTCCAGGCCTCCTTTGCCAGGACTCTGGCCATAGGTTCTCATATGATCCAGGGCACCTTATGGGAAACAATGCCCTGGCCCTCGTCTGGGACCCTTTCTCCCCCTGGGTGCTTGGTCCAACACCAGGTGCCGCAGTCTGGCTGGGCACAAAATCACGAGCCACTCAAGCAGGAACAAAGTTTATTTTTTGAAACTGCCGCCAATGTCCGGTACCACCCTGGCAGATTTTTTCCACCCACGCGGCCTCCTCCCGGACCGCAGAGAGAGCTCCTCCCCCAGAACTCCCTCCTACTGTACTTCCCCAATGGGAACTCTCCAGGAGTCCCGTAGCGGCCTAGGTGAACAGCAGGAGTCCAATATCCATATGAATGCAAATCTTAACATAATCATATCATCTCAATGGCTAGCTGGCATCACCTTTCGACCAAAAATGCCATGCATCATATACTTGGCTCTTAGCATCTCCCCCCTTCTGTTTAAGTAACAAGCAATCTGGCTAGGGACCGTGCCTGTTAGGTTTGTCCAATTCAACATATGGTTCTTACCCGTCATCGGAAAACTGACTTTTAGGCTCCCTGATGGATTTCCTGCCTTCCTTCCCAAATGCAATCGACTCTCCTGAGCCCCCTGTCCAAGCCCTGACCTTTTGCTATCCGTTCCCTGGCATGGCTTTTTGTTTGAGCCTCTGGTGGCCTTTCTTGCTCACTGCTTTTCTGGGAATTGTATGAGGGCTCCTCGCTGGGGTGGCTTATCTGCTCCCCTTTGCATTTCTGTACTGCAAAACCCTAATGCAGCCCTGCCTTCCTGGCCCAGCGTTCCCAGCTCTCCTCTGGCCTGGGCCCTCTTCTAGGTCCCTTGCCTGGGCTCCATGCTGGGGTTCTGACCGCAACAACACCCACACCTGTTCAGCGGCCCTTCAGGCTGTGCCCCAGTTTGGCCCTCTTGTCTTTTCTGTCTCTGCCACTCCCGCTTTCCTGATCCTCTTCCCAGCATGCTCACCTAGGCCAGGGGACTGGATTTGGCCTCTTGGCCCTGGGGGCTCCCTTTGGAAAACTTAGCCCTGCCCATTGCCTGGGACCTTTGGCCTCCCCCAACCAGGTCCTGATCCCAACCCCTGACACCCTGAAGAGGATCTGGGCCTTGAGCCATTCTCCCCCTGTGCCACCGACTCCACTTTCTCTCTCCCCGCTGTTTCCCCTCCATGTTTCTTTTCATTCACCCAGACCCAGGTGCTAGCACTTGTCTTTCCATTACTGGGCCCAGCTCCTTGCTTGAGATCCTAAGTGATTCTCCCCCATCTTGAGGAACCTTTCCCTGTTTCCAGATTTCAGGCCCCTGTTGCTTACCCCATCCTGTGCCTCCCCTCTGATCCTCTCATGCTGTGGTATGCTGGCACTGCCCGGACCCTTCAATCCTGCTGCTTTTCCCTACCCTGTGCTGTGGAATGGGTCCTGCAGCCCACCCCCCCTACTTCCGCACACCAGATACCCTTTATATTACCCTCTTTTGTCACTCCTCCTTTGTTCCAGGTCCTTCTCTGAGGATGTACTCACCTGGGGCAGAAGTGCGGAATTGGCTCGCCTCTGTGCACTGAATGCTCCCTTTATGAAACAGCCCTGCCACTCACTTGAGTCCTCTTAACAGCCTGGCAGGTAACATGGACTTCCTTCCACCCAGCCCAGGGCAATCCCCTCCCTTCCCTCCCCTGCTCTCTGGCCTTGCATGCTGCCCCTACTGCAACGGAGCCCTCCCTAACTTGACCGTTTGTGCTCCAATCTCCAGGCCTGTGTGCTTGCCTGAGCCCCTGACTGTGTTCCTCATATCCCTTGGCATAGTGTGGAGTCAATTTGTGTTGGTGCTGACCTGGGGGCCCCTTACTTGGCCCCACCAGTGAGCTCCCCCAGGTGCCCCTTGTCTTCTCCTGGGCCTCACATAGCCCTTCCTCCACTTCCCCTTGTGCTTTCTTCCTGGCACTCACAGGTCTCCTGCTCCTTAGGTCCTCCATCACCATTGACTGGATGGGTCCCTTGCCTGGGCATCTGGCTTGGGTCCTGGGTCTTGCCCCTATGTGCATCCAACCCGACCCCCTGCCATACCCTCCCATTGCACTCCATCTGGCCCCCTTCCTTTTCCTGGGTTCCTTTTCCAGGACCATGGCCGTGGATTCTCATCTGATCCAGGGTGCCTAATATGAAACCATGTACAGCACTTGCATGGGCCCCTTGCTCTCCCTGGGTGCTTGGTCCAGCATCAGGAACCCTGAAACCTGGAGGTGGCCTTGGGCCTGCAGCCTGACTGCCCCCTGCTAAATCCCCTGCCTTCCTTCCCAAATCTTATCCACTGTCCTGTGTCACCTGCCCAAGCCCTGGGCCTTGGCTCTCCGTTCCCTGACCTGGCTCCTCACTTGAACATCTGGTGGCCCGTATTGCTCACTGCTTTTCTGGGTATTGTCTGAGGGCTCCTCGCTGGGGCTGCTTCCCTGCTCCCCTTGGCTTTCCTGTACTGTGGTACACTAGTGAAGCCCTGCTTTCCCGGCCTGGCATTCCCTGCTCTCCGATGGCCTGGGCCCACTTCTCGGTCCCTTACCTGGGATCTTTGGTGAGGTCCTGGGCCCCATCCCACCCACACCCTTTCTGTGGCCCTTCAGGATGTGCCCTGCTTCAGCCCTCCTATCCTTTCTGTGTCGGTCATGCCCACTTCCTGATCCCCTTCCCAGGATGTTCACCTGGGCCAAGCGACTTGATTTGGCCTCTTTGGAAAATGCAGCCCTGTCCCTTGCCTGGGTCCTTTGGCCTCCCTCAGCTGGGATCCTACTCCTGAACCCTAACACTCTGCAGTTCATCTGGGCTTTAAGCTGTTCTCCACCTGTGCCACCTAATGCACTTTCTCCTCTCCCACTGCTCCTCCTTCATGTTTCTTTCATTCACCCAGGCCCAGATGCAAGCACTTGTCTCTCAATCACTGTGCCTGGCACTTTGCTTGAGATGCTGATCTGTTTTCCCTCTTATTGAGAACTCTTTCACTGTCCCTTGGTTTCAGGCCCCTGTTGCCTGCCCCCTCCTGTGGTTCCCCCTGAACCCCTCATGCTATGGTATGCTTCACTGTCCAAACCCTCTGTCTGCACCTGCTACTCCCTACCCTGTGCTGCTGGAATGGGTCCTGCAGCCCACCACACCCCACTTCTGCATACCAGGAATATCCTCAAAGTAACCTCTTTGGCCCCCTCTCCTTTGGTCCAGGTCCCTCTCTGAAGATCCATTCACCTGGAACAGAAGAGTGGAAATGGCTCGCCTCTGTGCCCTGAATGCTCCCTATGGGAAACAGCCCCGACACTTGACACTTGCTTGAGTCCCCCTCACTGCCTAAACCTTGAGGAGTGGCAGTTAACATGGACTTGCTCCAACCCAGCCCTGAGCGATCCCCTCCCTTCCCTCCACCCTTCCATGCTGCCCTGGGCACAACCCAAGCCTCCCTAACCCTGACAACCTTGACCGTTTGTGCTCTGGTCCCTGGGCCTGGGCATTCGCCTGAGCCCCTGACTGTGTTCCTCGTTGTCCTTGGCATAGCAAGGAGTCTCTTCATGTTGGCTTTGACCTGGGGGCCCTTTGCTTGGGACAGCCAGTGGATTCCCCTAGGTGCCCCTTGGCTTCTCCTGGTCCTCATTCAGCCCCTTCCTCCTCTTCCCCTTGCGCCTTTTTCTGGCGCTCGCAGGTACCCTGCTCATTGGGTCCCCCATCACCATTGATCGGGTGGGTCCCTTGCCTGGGTGCCTGGCTTAGGTCCTGGGTCTCGCCTCATGTGCACCCACCACAACCCCTTTGCACGCCCTCCCATTGCCCACCTTCTGGCCCCCTTCCTTTTCCTGGCCTCCTTTGCCAGGACCCAGCCTCAAGGTTCTCATCTGATCCAGGGCACCTTATGGGAAACAATGCCCTGGCCAGTGCCTGGGCCCCTTGATCTACCTGAGTGCTTGGTTCGGGACTAGGAACCCTGAAACTGGAGGTGGCATTGGGCCTGGAGCCTGACTGCCCCCTGTTGGATCCCCTGCCTTTCTTCCCAAATGTAATCCACTGTCCTGAGCCCCCTGCTGAAGCCTTGGCCCTTGGCACTCTGTTCCCTGGCCTGGCTTCTCGCTTAGGCCTCTGGTGGCCCTTCTTGCTCACTGCTTTTCTGGACATTTACTGAGGGCCCCTTGCTGGGGTCACTTCCCTCTCCCCATGGCATTCCTATACTACATTACCTTAGTGCAGCCCTACCATCCTGGCCTGCCTTCCCTGATCTCCTCTGGCCCAGGCCCTCTTCTAAGTCCATTGACTGGGCTCCTTGTTCGTATCCTAGCCCCCACCCCACCCACACCCATCCTGCAGCCCTTCAAGCTGTGACCTGCTTTGTCCCTCCTGTCCTTTCTGTCTCTTCCATGCTCGTTTTCCTGATGCCCTTCCCAGGATGCTCACCTGGTCTTGCACCAGGAACCCTAAAACCCAGAGGTGGGCCTCGGCCTGGAGCCTGACTGCCCCCTGCTGGATCCCCTACCTTCCTTCCCAAATGTAATCAACTGTCCTAAGCCCCCTGCCCAATCCCTGGCCATTGGCTCTCTGTTCCCTGGCCTGCCTCCTCGCTTGAGCCTCTGGTGGCTCTTCTTCCTCACTGCTTTTCTCGGTATTGTATGAGGGCTCCATGCTGGGGCACCTTCCCTGCTCACCTTGGCTTTCCTACACTGCTGTACCCTAGTGCAGTCCTACTTTCTTGGCCTGGCATTCCCTGCTCTCCCCTGGACTGGGCCCTCTTCTAGGTCCCTTGCCTGGGCTCCTTACTGGGGTCCTGGCCCCTAGCCCACCCACACCTCTCCTGCGGCCCTTCAGGTGGTGCCCTGCTTTGGCCCCCCTGTCCTTTTTGTCTCTGCCATGTCCAATTCCTGATCCCCTTACCAGGATGCTCACTCAGCCAGGTGACTTGATTTGGCCTCTTGGCCCTGGTGGATGTCTTGGGAAAAGGTAGCCCTGCCTCTTGCCTAGGCCCTTTGTCCTCCCTCAGCTGGGGCCATGCTCCTGACCCCTGACACCCTGCAGTGGATCTTGTCCTTGAGCTGTTCTACCCCTGTGCCACCAACTCCACTTTCTCCCTTCCCACAACTCCTCCTCAATATTTATTTTCATTCACCCAGGCCTAGGTGCTAACACTTGGCTCTCCATTACTGGGCCCAGCTTCTTGCTTGAGACCCTGGCTACCCTTCTTGAGGACCCTATCCCTGTTCCTTGGTTTCAGGGCCCTGCCTGTTGCCTGCCCTCTCCTGGCCCCCCCTCTGATCCCCTCATGCTGTGATCCTGGCACTTTCGGGACCTTCCATCTGGGCCAGGGTGCCTTATGGGAAACAGAACCCTGACCCTAGACTGGGCCCAGCTCCTCAATCCTCACACCCTGCAGTGAATCTGGGCCATGAGCCCTCCTCTCCCTGTGCCACTCATTCCCTTTACTCTCCTTTCTCCCCATATACCACCACAGCCAGGGTAGAGGAGATTCACACTTTCAGTCCCCTGTACCCTGACTAACTTGGCATATAAGCTACCTGCAACACCCAGGTGGGAGGGATCTCCTTACTGGAGGTAGGAGTCCCCTCTACACTGGATAGGGCTGTATACAAGCCCCACACCAGACACCTAGTTGGGAGGGGTCTTCCCCCTGGAGGGGGTGATTCCCCTCTACTCTGGCTGCCGTGGTATAAGAGCTCTCCCTGACCCCCAGGTGGAGGGGTCTCCAGTTTGGAAGGGCAAGTTCCCTCTACCCTGGCTGCAGGGGCATAATAGCCCCTTCCAACACTTAGGTGGGAGGCATCTCCAGCTTGGAGGGGCAAGTCCCTGTACCCCGGCTGCAGGTTTATAAGAGCTCCCTTTAACACCAAGGTGGGATGGATCTCCCAACTAGAGTGGCATATACCCTATACCATAGCTTTGACAGTATAGAAGCTCCCCACTGACACCCTGGTAGGAGGAGTCTCCCACCTGGAGAGGAGAGTTCCCTCTACCCTGGCTGTGGGGTTATACTATCCCCCTCCAACACCCATGTGGGAGGGATCTCCAGCTTGGAGGGGGAGTACCTGTACCCTGGCAGCAGCTGTATAGGATCTCCCTTTAACAACCAGGTGGGATAGATCTCCCACCTGGAGTGGCATATACCCTATGCCCTGGCTTCGACCTTATACAAACTCCTCCCTGACACCCTGGTGGGAGGGGTCTCCCACCAGAGTGGCGAGTCCTCTCTACCTTGGCTAAGGTGGTATACAAGCTGCCCACGACACCCAGGTGGAAGGGGTCTCCAGCCTGGAGGAGTGAGTTCCCACTACTTTGACTATAGTGGTATGAGAGCTCCCCCACTCACACACAGGTGGGAGGTTCTCCTGCCTGGAGTGGCGAGTTTCCTTTTCTCTGCCTCTGCAGTATATGAGCTCCCCTGAAAACTAGGGTTTAGGGCTCTCCCGCCTAGTGGGGCGAGTCCCCTCTCTCCTGGCTGCAGAGGTATAAAAGCTCCCCCCCATAACAAGATGGGGGGGTCTCCTACCTGGAGGAGTTAGTACCCTCCACAATTGCTAATGCAGTATATAAGATCCCAGACACCCAGGATGGAGGGATCTCCTGCCTGAAGGTGAAAATTTACCAGTACCCTGCATAAGGTGGTCTACAAGCTTCCTGTGACATGCAGGTAGGAGGGGTCTCCCAACTGAAAGTGCAAGTCCCCTTTCCCCTGGCTGAAGAGGTATACTAGCTTTCCCTGACAGCCAGGTGGGAGGGGTCTCCTGCTTGGAGGCATGACTTCCCTGGCTGTGGCAGTAAAGGAGCTCTCCCGGACACCCAGTTGGGAGGGTCTCTGGCCTGGAGCGCGGAGTCCCCTCTACCCTGGCTGCAGCGGTATAAGAGCTCCCCCTGAAAATCTGTTGAGATATCTCTCCTACCTGGAGGGTTGAGTCCCCTATACCCTAGGTGGGGTGGTATAGGAGCTCCCTTGACACCCAATTGTGAGGAGTCTCCCACCAGGAGGCTAGAATCCCCTCTACCCTGCTGCAGCAGTATTGGAGCTCCCCAGAACACCCAGGTGGGAGGGGTCTTCTGCTTTGAAGGGCGAGTCCCCTCTTCCTTGGCTGGGGCGGTATATGAGCTCCCTGCAACACCCAGGTGGGAGGGGTCTCCACCTAGAGAGGGTGTCCCTGGTACCTTGGCTGTGATACTATAGGAGCTTTCCCTGACACCCAGGTAGGAGGGGGTCTCCCACCTGGAGGGGCAAGTACACTCTATCTTGGCTACATCAGTGTAAGAGCTCCCCCCCCCATACACCCAGGTGGGAGGGGTCTCCCACCTGGAGGGGTGAGTCCACTCTACCATGGCTGCTTTGGTATTAGAGCCCCACCATACTGAGGTGGGAGGAGTCTCTTGCCTGGAGGGGCGAGCACCTTTACCATGGTTGCAGGTATAGGAGCTCCCCCGACACTCAGGTGGGAGAGTTCTCCTGCCTGGAGGGGTGAGTCCACTCTAACCTGCCTGCAGTGGTGTAGGAGCTCCCCCTGACACCCAGTTGGGAGGGGTCTCCAGAGGGGCAAGTCCCCTCTACCCTGGATTCGGGGGTGTACGAGCTACCCCCAGACACCCAAGTCGGAGGGGTCTCTTTCATGGAGGGGCGAGTCCCCCTACCGTAGCTTGGGTGGGATATGAGACCCACACCATACACCCAGGTGGGAGAGGTCTTGGAGGGGTGAATCCACTCTACCCTCGCTGTGGCGGTAAAGGAGCTCCCCTGACACTCCACAGGGAGGGGTGTCCCAGCTGGAGAGGAGAGTCCCTTCTACCCTGGCTTCTGCTGTGTACATGCTCTCCCAGACACCCAGGTGGGAGGGGACTTTTCCTGAAGGGGCAAGTCACCTCTACCCTGGCTAAGGTGGTATGGAACCCCCCCCCCTACACTCAGGTGAGAGGGGTTTCCCGCTGGAGTCGCGAGTCCCCTCTACCCTGGCTGGTGCTCTACAAGACCTCCAGGAACACCTAGGTTGGAGGAGTCACCCGCCTAAGAGGCAAACCCCTCAACCCTGGCTGTGGCAGCATACTAGCTCCCCCGACACTCAGGTGGGAGGGTCTCACTCCTGTAGGGGCGAGTCCCCTGTACCCAGACTAAGGAGTTATTTGAGCTCCCCCCCAATACCCAGGTGGGATGGGTCACCCTAGTGGAGGGGCGAGCCCCCTCTACCCTGGCTGTGGAAGTGTAGGAGCTCTGTCGGACACCCAGGTGTGAGGGGTCTCCAGCCTGTAGGGGCGAGTACCCACTCTCCTGGCTGTAGCGGTATATGAGCTCCCGTGACACCTAGGTGGGATGGGTCACCCGCTTGGAGGGGAGAGTCCCCTGTACTTTGGCTGGTGCCTTATAAGGGTTCCCGGAATAACCAGGTGGGAGGGGTCTCCCATATGCAGGGGTGAGTCCCCTCTACCCTGGCTATGGGGGTATATGAGCTGCCCCCCATACCCAGATGTGAAAGGTCTCCCGCTTGAAGGAGCCAGTTGCCTCTATCCTGGCTGCGGTGGGATACGAGCTCCCCATGACACCCAGGTGAAAGTTTTCTCCCGCTTTGAGGGGCCAGTTCCTGCTATTCGGCTGCAGTTGTATATTAGTCCCCCCACACACACACACACACTCACACACACCCAGGTGGGAGAGGCCTCCCGCCTGGAGAGGTGAGTCCCCCATACCCTGGCTAAGGTGAAATACAAGCTCACCCTGACATCAATGTGGGAGGGGTCTCTCGCCTGGAGGGGCGAGTCTCCTCTACCCTGGTGGTAATTGAGCCCCTCTCACACCCAGGTGAGAGGGGTCTCCTGCCTGGAGGGGCGAGTCCCCTCTACCCTTGCTGCAGCGGAATACATGCTCCCCCACACACCAATATGGGAGGGGTCCCAAGCCTAGAGGGGCGAGTCCCTTCTAACCTGGCTAAGGTGGTATACATTTTCCCCACTACACCCAGGTGGGAGGGGTCTTCCTCCTGGAGCAGAGAGTCCCCTGTACCAAGGATGAGGAGGTATACAAGCTCACCCAGACACCCAGGTGGGAGGGGTCTCCCGATTCTCCTCCACTTTGGGTGGGGCGATTCTCCTCCACTTTGGCTGGTGCCATATAAGAGCTCCCAGTACATCAGGTTGGGAGGGGTCTCCCGCCTGCAGGGGCAAGTCCCCTCACCTTGGCTATGGCAGTATGTGAGCTCCCCCTGTCACCCAGGTGGGAGGGGTCTCCTGCCTTGAGGGGCCAGTCTCCTCTACTTTTTTGGTGGCATATAAGAGCTCCCTGGACATCCTAGTGGGAGGGATCTCCCTGGCTGCGGTGGTATTCAAGCTCCCCCGGACACCCAGGTAGGAAGGGTCTCCTGCATGGAGAGGCAATTCCCCTCTACCTTGGCTAAGGCAATATACAACTTCCCCCTGACACATAGGTTGGAGGGGTCCCCCACCTGGAGGGGTGTGCCCCCTCTACTTTTGCTGGTGCCCTATAAGAGCTCCCTGGATACCCAGGTGGGAGGGGTCTCCTGCCTTTAGGGGCGAACTCCTCTATCCTAGCTGTGGCAATATAGGAGTTTCCGCTGACACCTGGTGAAAGGGGTCTCCCACCTAAAGGGGTGAGTCCCCTCTAATCTGGCTGCAGCAATATTTGAACTCCCCCCGCAAAAAGGTGGGAAGGGTCTCCGACTGGAGGGGTGAGTCCCCTCTACCCTGGCTGCTGAGGTATAGAAGCTCCCCCAACACCCAGGTAAGAGGGGTTTCTCCCCTGGAGTGGCGAGTCCCTGCTCCTCTAGCTGTGGCTGCATATGAGTACCACCTCCCAACACCCAGGTGGGAGGGTTCTCCCAGCCTGGAGGGGCAAGTCCCCTCTACTCTGGCTGCGGAGGTACAGGAGCACTCCCAACACCCAGGTGGGAGGGGTGTCTCCCCTGGAGGGGCAAGTTTCTGCTACCCTGGCTGCACCATATAAGAGCATCCCCCACACACAAGCAGGTGGGAGAGGTCTCCCACTGGAGAAGCGAGTTGCCACTATCATGGCTGCTGGGGTATATGAACTCCCATGACTCCCAGGTGGGAAAGCTCTTCCTCCTGGAGGGGCAGGTTCCCTCTACCGTGGCTTCAGTGGTATATGAGCTCCACATGAAACCCATGTGAAAGGGGTCAGCCACCTAGAGGGGTGAGTATGCTCTACCCTAGCTGCAGCAATACACAAGCATCCCCTGTCTCATGCCTTCCCTGGTGAGTCCCCTATACCCTGGATGTGGCTGTGTATGAGCTCCCCCAGAAACCCAGGAGGGGAAGGGTCTCTACTCTGTAGGGAAGAGTCCCTGCTACCCTGGCTGCCATCATATACAAGCCCCCTCTGACACCCAGGTGGGAGGGGTCTCCCGTCTAGACTGGGATATCCTCTCTTCCCTGGCTGGGGGTTATAGGAGCTCCTCCCGATGTATGGACTGGAGAGGCCAGTTCCTTCTACCTTGGCTGCAGCTGTATAGGAGCTCCCTCCCCCATACCCAGATGGGAGGGTATGCCGCCTGGAGGGGCTAGTCCCCTCTACCCTGGCTTTGGTGATATAAGAACTCCCTCTGACACTCAGGTGGGATGGATGTCCCGCTTGGAAGGGTGAGTCCCCAGTACCCTTGCTTCAACAATATAGGAGCTTCCCAGGACATTCAGGTGGGAGGGGTTTCTCAACTGGAAGAGCAAGTCCCCTCTACACTGGCTATGGCAGTATATGAGCTCCCTAGGACACCCAGGTGGGAGGGGTCTCCCTCCTAGAGGGGCAAGTCCCCTCTCCCCTGCGTGCAGCGGTATGTGAGCTCCCTCTGACACCCAGATGGGAGGGGTATCTTGACTGGAGGTGCGAGTCCCCTCTACCCTGGTTTGGACCAATTCAAGCTTCCCCTGACACCCAGGTGAGAGGTGTCTAATGCCTGGACAGGCATGTTCCATCTATGGTGGCTGCAGTAGTATAGGAGCTCCACTGGACACCCACGTGGGAGGAGTATCCCACATGGAGAGGCAAGTTCCCTCTACCCAGCTGTGGTTGTATACAAGCTCCCCCTGACACCCAGGTGGGAGGGGTCTCCCCCCTGGAGTGGGGAGTCCCCTCTACATTGGCTGCTGCCCTATAAGTGCTCCCTGGACAACCAGGTGGGAGATGTCTCCCACCTGTAGTGGCGAACACCTCTACCCTGACTTTGGTAGTATAGGAGCTTCCCCAACACCCTGGTGTGAATGGTATCCCGCCTGTAGGGGCGATTCCCCTCTAACCTAGCTGCAAAAATGTAGGAGCTACCCGAACCCAGGTGGGAGGGATCTCTCCTCTGGAGGATCAAATCCCTGCTACCCTGGCTGGAGCAGTATATGAGCCACCACCTCAGAACACGCAGGTGGTGTGTGGGGGGTTCTCCTGCCTGAGGGACAAGTCTGCTCTACCCTGGCTGTGGTGGTACACCAGTTCCTTTCAATTCCCAGGTGGGAGGGGTCCGCCACCTGGATGGGTGACTCGCCTCTACCATGGCTGCTGGGGTATATGAGCTCCCTTGACATCCAGGTGGGAGGTGTCCCCTCTACCATGGCTCAAGTTGTATATAAGCTCCAAAAGACACCCACGTGGGAGAGGACTTCCCATTGGAGGAGCGAGTTCACTCTACCCTGGCAGCAGCAGTATAGGAGTTACCCTGACACCCAGGTGGGAGGGGTTTCCAGCATGGAGGGGAAAGTACCTCTATTCTGGCTGAGGTGGTATAGGAGCTCCTCCGGACGTCCAAGTTAGAGGGGTCTCTTGACTGGAAGGGCGAGTCCCCTATTCCCTGTCTGCTGCAGTATTCAAGTTCCTCTGGACACACAGGTAGGAGGGGTCTCCCCCCTGGAGGGGCGAATCACCTCTCCCTGGCTGCAGAGATATAGGATCTCCCCCAACACCCAGGTAGGAAGGGTCCTCCTCCTGGAGTGATGAGTCCCCTCTACACTGGCTGAGGGGATGTACCAGCTACCTGGGAAACCCAGGTGGGTGGGGTCTCCTGCCTAGAGGGGCGAGTCCCCTCTAATCTGGCTGCTGTGATATTGGAGATTGCCCCACCCATACCCAGATGGGAGGGGTCTCTCGCCTGAAGGGGCGAGTCCCCTCTACCTTGGCTAAGGTGATATAGGAGTTACTCCCATTTTCAGGTGGAAGGTGTCTGTTGCCTGGAGGTGCGACTTGCCTCTACCCTGGGGTATATGAGCTCAACCTGACACCCAGGTGGGAGGGGTGTTCTGCCTGAAGGGGCAAGTCCCCTCTACCCTGGATAAGATGGTATAGGAGTTTCCCCCATTCTCAGGTGGGAGGTGTCTCTCGCCTGCTGTGCAAGTCGCTTCTAAACTAGCTGCTGGAGTATATGAGTTCCACCTGACACCCAGGTTGGAGGGGTATCCCCCCTGGATGGGCGAGTTCCCTTTACTTTAGCTCTTGCCATATAAGAGATCTCAGTACACCCAGTTGGGAGGGACTTCCACCTGGAGGGATGTGTTCCCGCTACCCTGCTGTGGCAGTATAGGAGCTCCCCCCCCACCCAGGTGGAAGGGGTCTCCCGCCTGTTGGGGCTAGTCTCCTCTACCCTGGCTGCTGCAGTTATCAAGCTCCCCCAGACACCCAGGTGGGAGGGGTCTCCCGATTGAAAGGGCGAGTCCCCTCTATCCTGGCTGCGGAGGTGTAGGAGCTCACCTAGACACCCAGGTGGGAGGGGTCTCCCCTTGGAAGGACAAGTCCACTTTACCCTTGCTGCAGCGGTAGAGGAACTCCCCCTGACATGCAGATGGGAGGGGTCTCTGGCTTAGACGTGGGAGTCCCCTGTATCATGGTTGCTTTGGTATAGGAACTCCTCTGACACCCCATTGGGAGGAGTCTCCTGCTATGAGGCAAGAGTCCCTCTACCTTGCTGCAGCGGTATAGGAGTTCCCCAGGACACCCAGGTGGAAGGGGTCTCCCATCTTTAAGGGAGAGTTCCCTCTACACCTGACACCCATGTAGGAGGGGTCACCAGCCTGGAGGGGAGAGTCCACTCTTCCCTGGCTGTTGCTGTACACGAGCTACCCCGACACCTAGGTGAGAGGGGTCTCCTGCCTAAAGGGGAAAGTACCCTCTATCATGGCTGCTGTGGTAAAAGAGGGGTTTTTGGCCTGGAGGGGTGAGTCCCCTCTACCCTGGCTGGGGCAGTATACTAGCTCCCCCTGACACCCAGGCAGGAGGGGTCTCCTGCTTGGAGTGGCAAGTTTCCCCTCCCCTTCCTGTGGTGGTATAGGAGTTCCCCTAGACATCCAGGTGGAAGGGGTCTCCCGCCTGGAGAGGCACGTCCGACCTACCCTTGCTGTGGCAGTTTCAAAGCTCCCTCTGACACCCAGGTGGGAGAGGTATCCCTCCTGGAGGGGTGAATCCCCTCTACCTTGGTTGTGACTGTATAAGAGTTCCCCCTGACACACAGGTAGAATGGATCCCCCCTCCTATAGCATCGAATCCATTCTACCCTAACTGGAGAGGTACACAAGCTTCCCCAGACACCCAGGTGGGGGAGGTCTCCCTCCTGGAGGGGAATGTCCCCTTTACCCTGGCTCTGGCGATATACAAGCTCATCCCAGCACCCAGGTGGGAGGGGCGAGTCCCCTCGACTTTGGCTGCTGCCATGTAAGAACTCCCAGGACACCCATGTGGGCGGAGTCTCACAACTGGAAGGGCAGGTCCCTCTACCCTGGCTGGGAGGTATAGGAGCTCCCGCAGACACCCAGGTGTGAGGGGTCTCCTGCCTGGTGAGACAAGTCCCCTCTCCCCTGGCTTTGGCAGTATACAATCTCCCTCTGACACCCTGGTGGGAGGTGTCTCTCGCCTGGTGCAGCAAGTACCCTCTACACTGGCTGCAGTGGTATATGAGCTCCCCCCATACCCAGGTGGGAGGGGTCTCCCGTCTGGAGGGGCAAATCGCCTTTACCCTGGCTAAGGTGGTATACAAGCTCCCTGATAACACCCAGGTGGAAGAGGTCTCCCGCATGGAGGGCCGAGTCCTCTATCCTGGATGCTGCAGTACAGGAGCTCTCCTGACATCCAGTTGGGAGGAATCACCCGCCTGGAGGGTAGAATCCCCTGGACCCTGCCTGTGGTGGTATAGGAGCTCCCTCTGACACCCAGGTTTTAGGTGTCTCCCGACTGGAGGGGCAAGTCCCCTCCACCCTGGCTTTGGAGATATAGGAGCCCCCCACACACCCTGGAGGGAGGGGTCTCTTGCCTTGAGGGGGGAGTCCCATTTACAATGGTTGCAGCGGGAAAAGAGCTCCCCCTGACAACCAGATGAAAGGGGTCTCCTGCCTGGAGAGGTGAGTCTCTGGTACCCTGGATGCAGCTGTATACCTGCCCCGCTCCAACACCCAGGTGGGAGGGGTCTAACGCTTGGAGAGGCAAGTCTCCTTTACCCTGGCTAAGGCAGAATTCAAGCTTGTCCTGGCATCAAGATAGAAAGGGGTCTCTTGCCTGGAGGGGCAAGTCGGCTCTCCCCTGGTTGCTACTATATAGGAGCTCCCTGAGACACTCAGGTGAGAGGGGTCTCCGTCCTAGAGGTGCGAGTCCCTTCTACCCTGGCTGCAGTGGTGTAGGAGCTCCTCTAGACACACAGGTTGCAGGGGTTCTGTGGTAAGGAGGGGCAATTCCCCTCTACCCTAGCTGCTAAAGTATATGAGCTCCCCCTGACACCCAGTTGGGAGGGGTCTCCCCCCTGTAGGGGCAAGAATCCTCTACCCTGGCTAAGGTGTTATACAAGCTCCCAGTGACACCCATTTGGGAGGGGTCTCCTTCCTGGAGGAGGGGCAAGTCCCAACTACCCTGGCTACAGTGGTATATGAGCTCCTCCACTCACACCCAAGTGGTTGAGCTCTCCCGCCTGGAGGGGCGAGTCTCCTCCACCCTGGCTGGGGCAGTATACTAGCTCCCCCTGACACTCAGGCAGAAGGGGTCTCTGGCCTGGAGTGGCGAGTTTCCCCTACCCTTGTTGTGGCAGTATAGGAGCTCCCCTGGACACCCAGGTGGAAGGGGTCTCCACCCTGGAGGGGCGTGTCCCCTCTACCCTGGCTATGGCTGTATAAGATCACCCCCTGATACACAGTTGGCAGGCATATCCTGTCTGGAGGGGCAAATCCCCACTACCCTGGCTGTGGCAGTATAAGAGCTCCCCCTGATACCCAGGTAGGAAGAGTCTCCAGCCTAGAGCAGCGAATCACCTCTACCCTTGCTATGGAGGTATACAAGCTTCACCCAGGTGGGAAGGGTCTTCCCCCTGGAGTGGGGAGTCCCCTCTACCCTGGTTTTGGTGGTACACAATCTCACCCCAGCATCCAGGTGGGAGAGTTCTCCCACCTGGAGGGGCGAGTCCCCTCTACTTTAGCTGCTGCCACATAAGAGCTCCCAGGACACCCAGGTGGGACGCATTTCTCTACTGGAAGGGTGAGTCCCCTCTACCCTGGCTGCAATGGTATATGAGCTCCCTTCAACACCCAGTTGGGAGGGGTCTTCCCCTGGAGTGGTGAGTCCCCTCTAACCTGGCAGTGGTGGTATACAAGATCCCCCAGACACCTAGGTGGGAGGTGTCTCCTGCCTGGTGGTACGAGTAACCTCTACCCTGGTTGGAGCAGTGTACAAGCTCCTCTGACACTCTTCTGGCATCTCCTGTCTGGATGGGGCAAGTCCTCTCTACCCTGCCTGAGGAGGTATAGGAGTTCCCCCAGACACTCAGGAGGGAGGGGTTTCCCACTTAAAGGCTCGAGGCCACTCTATCCTGACTGCTGTGGTATAGGAACTCCCCTGACACAGGTGGTATAATATCGCCCCCTGACACACAGTTGGCAGGCATATCCTGTCTGAAGGGGCAAATCCCCACTACCTGGAGACTTATACCCTTCCTGCAGTGGTATAGGAGCTCACCAGGACACCCAGGTGGAAGAGGTTTCCGGCCTGGAGGGGAGAGTCCCCTCTACACTGGCTGTGGTGGTGTATGAGCTCCCACAGACACCCAGGTTGGACAGGTATCCCGACTGGAGGGGCGAGTTCTATCTATCCTGGCTGTGGCAGCATATGAGCTCTCCTGACACCCAGGTGGGAGGGGTCATCCGACTGCAGGAGCAAGTCCCCTCTACCCTGTCTGCCATGATATATGAGCTCCCCCTGACACCCATGTGGAGGGGTCACCAGCCTAGAGGAGCGAGTCTCCTGTATCCTGGCTGCAGCAGTATAGGAGCTACCCTGACACCCAGATAAGAGGGGTCTCCTGCCTAGAGGGGCGAGTCCCCACTACCGTGGCTGCAGTGGTATACTAGCTTTCCCTGACACCTAGGTGAGGGGATTCTTCTGCCTGGAAAGGCGACTCCCCTCTACCTTGGCTGTGGCAGTTTACAACCTCTCGCTGACATCCTGGTGGGAGGGGTCTCTCGCCTGGTGCTGCAAGTACCCTCTACCCTGGCTGCAATGGTATATGAGCTCCCTCGGATACCCAGGTGGGAGGGGTCTCCCGTCTGAAGGGGCAAGTCACCTTTACCCTGACTAAGGTGGTATACAAGCTCCCTCAGACACCTAGGTGAAAGGGGTTTCTTGCCTGGAGGGGTGAGTCCCCTCAACCCTAGCTGCTGCAGTATAGGAGCTTTGCTGACACCCAGGAGGGAGAAGTCTCCCGCCTGGAGGGTAGAGTCCAATGGACACTGCCTGTGGCAGTACAGGAGCTACCACTGACACCCAGATGGGAGGGATTTCCCAACTGGAGGGGAGAGTCCCCTCCACCCTGGCTCTGGAGATATAAGCACTCCTCCCAACACCCAGTGAGGAGGGGTCTCTTGCCTTGAGGGGGGAGTCCCTGCTACAATGGTTGTGGCGGGATAAGAGCATCCCCTGACAACCAGGTGAAAGTGGTCTCCTGCCTGGAGGGTGAGTCCCTGCTACCCTGGCTAAGTCAAAATACAAGCTCACCCTGACACCAACATGGGAGGGGTCTCTCATCTGGAGAGCAGGTCCACTCTACTTGGTTGCTGCAGTATATGAGCTTCCCCTGACACCCAGGTGGGAGGGGTCTTCCACCTGGAGGGCCGAGTAGGCTCTCCCCAGGCTGCTGCTGTATAGGAGCTCCCCCAGACACCCAGGTGGGACAGGTCTCCGGCAAGGAGAGGCAAAGTCCCCTCTACCCTGGCTACAGAGGTATAGGAGCTCCCCCCCACCATACCCAATTGGGAGGGGTCCCCAATATGGAGGGGCGGGTCCCCTCTACCCTGGCTCCTACAGTATATGAGCTCCCCCTGACACCCTGGTGGGAGGGGTCTCACACTTGGAGGGGCAAGAACCCTTTACCCTGGCTGCTGTGGTATATGACTTCCCCTGACATCCGGGTGGGAGGAGTTTTTCGCCTGGACGGGTGAGTCCCCTCTACAATGTCTAAGGTGTTATACAAGCTCCCAATGACACCCAGGTGGGAGGGGTCTCCTCCCTGGAGGGGCGAGTCCTCACTACCCTGGCTATAGTGGTATATGAGCTCCCCCACTTGTGGGTGGGGTCTCCCACCAGGAGGGGCAAGTCCCCTCTACCCTAGCTAGGGCAGTATACAGTTTCCCCCTGACACCCAGGTGGGAGGAGTCTCACTCCTGGAATGGCAAGTTTCCTTTATCCTTCCTGTGGCCATATAGGAGTTCCCCTGGACCCCCCAGGTGGAAAGGTCTACTGCCTCGAGGGGTGTATCCCCTCTACCCTGGCTGTGTCAGTATAAGTGCTCCCTCTGACACTCAGGTAGGAGGAGTATCCTGCCTGGAGGTGCGAATCCCTCTACCCTGGCTGTGGCACTATAAGAACGCCCCCAGACACCCAGGTAGAAAGGGTCTCCCTCCAGGAGCAGCAACCCTAGATGTGGAGGTATACAAGCTTCCTCAGACACCCAGATGGAGAGGCAAGTCCCCTCTACCCTGACTTTGGCGGTATACAAGCTCACCCCAGCACCCAGGTGGGAGTGGTCTCCCATCTGGAAGGGTGAGTTCCCTCTAATTTGGCTGATGCCATGTAAGAGCTCCCAGGACACCCATGTGGGAGGTGTCTCCCGACAAGAAGGGCGAGTCCCCTTAACCCTGGCTGAAGAGGCATAGGAGCTCCCCCAGACACCCACATGAGAGGAGTCTCCCGGCTGGAATGGCAATTCCCCTCTAACCTGGCTGCAGGGGTATAGGAGCTCCCCTGACACCCAGGTGGGAGGGGTCTATGCCTGGAGAGGCGAGTCCCCTCTAACCTGACTGTGCCAGTATTAAAGATCCCCCAGACACCAAGGTGGGAGGGGTCTCCTGCCTGTTTGGGCGAGTCCCCTCTACTCTGGCTGTGGTAGTATACAACTTCCCCCTGACATTCTGGTGGGAAGTGTCTCTTGCCTGGTGCAGCAAGTACCCTCTATACTGGCTGCAGTGGAATATGAGCTCCCCCCACACCCAGGTGGGAGGCGTCTCACTTATGGAGGAGCAAGTCAACTCTACCCTGGCTAAGCTGGTTTACAAGCTCCCTGATACACCCACGTGGAAGGGGTCTCCCGGCTGGAGGGGTGAGTCCTCTCTACCCTGGATGCTGCAGTACAGGAGTCTCCTGACACACAGTTGGGAGAAGTCTAACACCTGGTGTGTAGAATACCCTGGACCCTGCCTGTGGTGGTATAGGAGCTCCCACTGACACCCAGGTTTTAGGTGTCTCCCGACTGGAAGGGTGAGTCCCTTCCACCCTGGCTCTAGAGATATAGGAGCTTCACCCCACACCCAGGGGGGAAGGGTCCCTTGCCTTGAGGGGTGAGTCCCATCTACAATGTTTGCAGCGGGATAAGAGCTCCCCCTGACAACCAGGTGAAAGGGGTCTCCTTCCTGGAGGGGCGAGTCTCTGCTACCCAGGTTGCAGCTGTATACCTGCCCCGCTCCAACACCCAGGTAAGAGGGGGTCTCCCACTTGGTGGGGCGAGTATCCTCTACCCTGGCCACTGTGATATACAAGCTGCCCCCCACCATGCCCATTTGGGAGGGTTCTCCAATATGGAGGGGTGAATCCCCTCCACCCTGGCTGCTGCAGTATATGAGCTCCACCTGACACCTTGGTGGGAGGGGTCTCCCGCCTGGAGGGGCAAGAACCCTGTGCCCTGGCAGCTGTGGTATATCACCTCCCCTAACACCCAGGTTGGAGGAGTCTTTCACCTGGAGTTGTGAGTCATCTCCACCCTAGCTAAGGTGTTATACAAGCTCCCATGACACCCAGTTGGGAGGGGTCTCCTCCTTGAAGGGGCGAGTCCCCACTACCCTGGCTACAGTGGTATATGAGCTCCTCCACCCACACCCAAGTGGTTGGGGTCTCCCTCCTGGAGGGGCGAGTCCCCTCCACCTGGCTGGGGCAGTATACTAGCTCCCCCTGACACCCAGGTGGGAGGGGTCTCTTGCCTGGAGTGGCGAGTTTCCCCTACCATTCCTGTGGCAGTATAGAAGTTCCCCTGGACACTCAGGTGGAAGAGGTCTCCCCCCTGGAGGGGCACGTCCCCTCTACCCTGGCTATGGCGGTATAAGAGCTCCCCCTGACACCCAGGTAGGAAGGGTCTCCCGCTTAGAGCAGTGAATCCCCTCTACCCTAGTTGTGCAGGTATACAAGTTTCCTCTGACACTCAGTTGGGAGGGGTCTCCCGCCTGGAGTGGGGAGTCCCCTTTACTTTAGCTGGTGCCATAAAAGAGCTCCAGGACACCCACGTGGGACGCGTCTCCCAATAGGAGGGGCAAATCCCCTCTACCCTGGCTGGGAGATATAGGAGCTCACCCAGAAACCCAGGTGGGAGGGGTTTCCCAACTGGAGGGACGAGTCCCCTCTTACCTGACTGCGGTGGTATAGGAGGACCCCTAACACCCAGGTGGGAGGGGTCTCTCACGAGCAGACGCGAGTTGCCTCTACCCTGGCTGCTGGGGTATATCAGCTCCATCTAACACCAGGTGGAAGGGGTCTTTCGCCCAGAGGGGCGAGACACCTCTAACTTGACTCCAGTGATATACAGTTCCCCTAGACATCCAGGTGGGAGGGGACTCCCATGGAAAGGGGTGAGTCCCCTCTATCCTGGCTGCTGTGGTATAGGAGTTCCCCTGACACTGAAGTGGGAGGAGTCTCCTGCCTGGAGGGTAGAGTCCTTTATACCCTTCCTGTAGTGGTATAGGAGATCACCCAGGATATCCAGGTGGAAGGGTTCTCCCCCCTGGAGGGGTGAGTCCCCGCTACCCTGGCTGTGGTGGTGTATGAGCTACCACAGACATCCAAGTGAGATGGGTTCCCTGCCTGGAGGGGCGAGTTCTATCTATCCTGGCTGTGGCATATGAGCATATAAGCTCCTCTGACACCCAGGTTGCTGAGAGCCACAGCCCAGTCAGAATGGCCCCTGGCATTTTGCCAATAGTATTGGTTGAGAGGCAAGCCATTAAGATGATGCTGGATTGATTCGGTTGTATATTAGACCTTTACTGTCTGCCTTGGCCTGCTGCTTTGGAGTTCTCGTGGGGATTCCCAGAGAGATCCCATTGGTTGGGGAAGTATGGGAGGAGGGATTTCCAGAAGAGGGATTTCTGGTTGTTGGTTCCGGAAGGAGCTGCATGGCATTTGGGAGAGTTCCCGGGGAGCGTGTGTGGAGTGTGCTCATGGAGTTCAGAAAGAAAGTTTGTTCCTGCTTCAGTGGCTCGTGATTTTTGCCCAGCCAGACTGCGGCATTTGGTGGCCCATGCGGGGAATGCCTGAAGCTCCGAGGTAAGTGAAATTGCTCTCCCCTGAGGGAAGGCGAGAGAATGGGTGACCATTTCAAAAAACAATGTGTTCTTGTTTTGATTTGTTTTGTTTTTGTTTCAAGCTGCCTATCCCTAGAACTTTCTCAGGCAAACTGGGAAAAATGGTTGGCTCAAGGTTTGAAGTTGTTCGCCCCTGAGGAAGAGATAGAAATAGACCACAAATGCACATGTCAAGAAAATAGGAAAATTGATACAACGGTTTTTTGTTCCATTTTTGTTTCATTCTGTTTCGGTTTTGTTTTGTGTTATCTTGTTGGATTGTGTTATCTTTATAGTAGATTAGAAATTAGTAAAAAACAAACTGAAAGAGTGTTAAGTAAATTGTTAGAGGTCCAGACTATGGTAGAAAACATGTTAGATCAAGCAAAAGAGAAGGTCTCTCGAGCTAGTCAGATAGAGGAAGAAAATTTAAAGGAAGAAAGCTTAGAGGAGAAACAACTATCAGGGGGGAAGCTACAACAGGAGGCTGCTACTTACTCTGTCATATCACCAGAGGGCGTAATTCAACCAACAGCTCCACCTATGGAGATAGCTGAGTGGCCCTCAACCCCCATAGTTGATAGATGGAATCCTGAGACAGGACTCCAAAGATTAGAATGCCCTGTACTTGAGCAGGCAGGAGGTCAGCGAATTCACCGTGCTTTACATTTCAAAACAGTGAAGCAGTTAGAGGTGGCTGTAACAACCTATGTTCCTCAAGCACCCTTCACTGTAAGCATGATCGAATCCATTACCAACTTGGACATGACGCCAGCAGACTGGGCTAGCATGTGTAAAGCTGTGCTAAATGGAGGGAAATATTTGTTATGGACGGTTGCCAATGAGGAATTTTGCATGGATACAGCTAGGCAAAATGCAGCAGCTGGTTACCCTCAAAGAAATCTAGATATGTTGTTAGGAAAAGGACCTTATGAGCGTCAATGGCAACATATTGAATATAATCCTGCTATATATTCACAAATTGCTGCAAATGCAGTTAGGGCATGGAAGAATTTACAAGGACATGGAGATTTACAAGGTCAATTATATAAGATAATACAAGGAGCTAATGAACCTTACGCTGAATTTGTAGATAGGCTTATTCAGACAGCATCTAGAGGATTTGGAGATACAGAACAGGCAATGCCATTTATAAAACAACTGGCTTATGACCAAGCAAATCGTTGCTGCAGAGAGGTCATCAGACCATGGAAACATGAAGATTTAAACACATATATTAAATTATGTAGAGACATTAATGAACAAGGGCAAGTCTTGGCAGCTGCAGTACAACAGGCTTTAGATGCCAGGCTGAAAACATGCTACAATTGTGAACAAGCAGGATGTTTTAAAAGGAATTGCCCCATGGGAGGAGGATTTAACAAAGCTGGGTATCAAAGAAGTAGAATACTGGGTATTTGCCCACGATGCCATAGAGGGAGACATTGGGCTAATGAATGCCATTCTCAAACCACATAGAGGGTACTCCATTATCAAAATATGGACAAGGACCAGGTATTTACCCACGATATCGTGGAGAAAGGCATCGGGCTCCATTGCCAAAAAATGGACAGGTGGGCCCAATGCTCCAGGGCCCATGACCACAAATATATGGGGCACTGGAGGAACCCAGAAACACCATGGAGGAACCCAGCAACATCATCAGGGTCGTGCCCAGGACACATTATCCATCAGATCTCATATCAGACGAACCAGAGGGAGTGCAGGGTTGTATCATGAAGGTCCTGATCAGTGATATGAATGGAAAGTACTCCCTCAAGGGATGGCTAACAGCCCAACTATGTGTCAAATCTATGTTAACAAAGCAATCCAGCCACTTAGAAATCAAAATTCTGAACTACAAATAGTTCATTATATGGATGATGTACTATTAGCACACAAAGATAAAAACACATTGCTAGAATGTTATGCCACACTTACAAACTTATTAAAAATATTATAATCTACAGATAGCAATAGATAAAGTACAATTAAATTTTCCAATTAATTATTTAGAGTTCTATTATCCTCAACCATGGTCCATCCACCAAAAATTCAAATATAAGTAGATCAACTCGAATCACTTAATGACTTTCAAAAGTTATTAGGAGACATAAATTGGATAAGGCCTTATCTAGGCATACCAACAGGAAAGTTGGGACCTTTATTTGATATCCTAAAAGGTCCATCAGATCCAAATTCACCCCACATGTTGATGCATGAAGCAAGAAAGGCATTAAAAATTATTGAAAAATATATGGAAAATATGCATTTGGATAGAATTGATATAAGTTTGCCTTTATTATTTATTGTACTACCAACAAAAAATATTCCTACAGGAGTATTTTGGCAAGAAGGTCCGTTATTGTGGATACATTTATCTTATTCTCCTAGCAGTATTCTTAGTAGGTATCCTGAGGCTGTAGGACAATTAATACTCAAAGGAATAAAAGCAGCAAAGGGAGTGTTTGGACTTTCTACCAATAAAATAATTACTCCATATACTATGGATCAAATTGATGAGTTAGCTAATGAGTTAAATACTTGGGCAATAATCATGTGTAAATCTAATGTTTCATTTTATAGCCATTTACCATCTAATCCTTTATTGTCTTTTTGGTCTTCGCATCCTGTAGTTATTCCAAAAATGACAAGAAAAACACCTATAATGAATGCTCCAAATATATTCACTGATGGGTCAAATAATGGTACAGCAGCAGTAGTTACACCTGATCAAACTTCTACATTTTTAGTTCCCAAACAACCAGCTCAAAATGTAGAGCTTAATGCAGTATTACAAACTTTTTTGATGTTTAAAGATTCTGTATTTAATTTATTTTCTGATAGTCAGTATATAGTTAATGCTATAATATTCCTTGAAGATGCTGGCAGGATTTCCCCTTCCTCTGCTGTTTTCTCTTTGCTTTCCACTATACAAAGTCTAATCTGGGACAGAAGAGATCCATTCTTTATAGGACATATCAGAGCATATACAGGATTGCCTGGAGCCCTTAGTTTTGGCTATGATTTAGCAGATAAAACTACACATGACATACATATTTTCTCTAGACTAGAAGAAGTTACAAATTTTCATAAAAGGTTCCATGTCAATGCTAATACCTTACAAACGCATTTTAAAATAACTAAGAGCGAGCTAGACAAATAATAAAACAATGTCAAATTGTGTGACCTTTTTACCACAAGTTAATCTTGGAGTCAATCCCAGAGGACTGATACCTAACCATATTTGTCAGATGGACATCACACACTTGCCAGAATTTGGAAAATTAAAATATTTGCATGTTACAGTTATACTTCTTCCGGATTTTTTATGGGCTTCCTTCATGCTGGATAAAAAACTAATGATATTATAGCTCATTGCTTACAAAATTTTGCCACTGTGGGCATTCCAAAACAGTTAAAAACAGATAATGGTCCTGGTTATACTTCCACCTCTTTTAAACAGTTTTGCTTATCATTTGGCATTACTCACATAACAGGAATTCCATACCATCCACAGGGACAAGGCATAGTTGAAAGAGCTCATCAAACTGTTAAAATGTACTTATTAAAGCAAAAAGAGGGAATTGGAAAGTGGTATACATCCCCCAAAGATAAACTTAAAATCATGCTTTTTACTCTAAACTTTTAAAATTTGGATTCATTGGGGCTTAGTGCTGCAGAAAGGCATATGTGTCCAAAAAATGTACATAAGCCCAAGGTACTTTGGAAGGATATTCTAACAGGACAGTGGAAAAATCCTGACCCAGTGATTGTCTGGAGTTGTGGGTCTGTTTGTGTGTTTCCACAGGGAGAACAGCAGCCAATTTGGATTCCAGAGAGATTAACTAAGGTCCTGACCCAGTGACTGTCTGGAGTCGTGGTTCTGTTTGTGTGTTTCCACAGGGAGAACAGCAGCTGATTTGGATTCCAGAGAGATTAACCAAAGCGATTTCTACAGATCAAAAAGAAGATGATTTGACTCAAATCCATAACTGCTGATATCCTGAGCTTCAGCTTGGCTATTCTTACATCTGCAACAGTGATTCTCCCACACCTGGAGACTAATGAATAATGAACACCATTAAGACCTATTTCAAATGTGAAAAACCTTGAGGCTTGCTTGTGGGAATACCTTCAGATCCATATGCAAGTTACAAAAAAAAAAAAAAAAAAAAAAAGATGGGATATCCAAAAAAGAGTCAAACCCAGGTGGTAACCAGGATGTCTTTTTTCAATATCTATTTTATTATTGCCCTTTCCCACATCATAAAGTTCTATTTTATTTTTTGAGCTCATACAGACCTAGATTAATGTTTTTCTGATCATTTTTATTTTTTAACTGTGGAGTTTTAAAACATTGCAATGGAGATTTCACCTGTGTAAATCTACAAGGCCTTTACTATTGTCTTATGTGTTGTATGTTATGTGTGCACACTTGTGTTTTGTGTTGTATGTCTGTATGTGCATATGCCATATATCATATATGAGGAGCGCTCATGAAAATATGGATACAATTTTTTTTTATTCATGTGATTTAGATAGTTTAATTTAAATTGGGTAAACATCTGTTGAGGATTGTTTTAATATGTGAACAAATAAGGAGGTTAACAGATCTGTTTGTTTACTTTCACCTTTCCTTTTCATTATATTTAATAATTCTGTTCAAGATAATGTAAATTGTTCAGAAAATTGTTTTCTTAGTGCCTGTTGGAATGTTACATACTTTTTTTTTTTTTTTAGCCATCATTGCCAGAATTCCTATATTCATCCTAGTGCCAGTGAAGACAAAGATAAAACCAAACTACAGCTTCTTCAATAGCTATCACAGTAAACTGTATAAACTGATGCATCAATGAATAATAACTCAGCAAGTAATGCTCAATCAAGTAGTCGATTTACTTTGGGAGGAAATGGACATATTGATAGATTCCTCTGCTTTGAACTGCTTGCAGAACTTGCCAGGACTATGTATCACTTGTATGCATTGTGAACTATCTGTTGGTCCAGCAAATTGTGGTAGTGCTGGCGTATCTTTGCTGATGGTGTCACCAGTTGTACAATTTTTCCATAGGAGCCATCAATTGCCTTGGTATCATGGCATTTCTGTATCCTCCTCCCTTCTGCTAGTGACGGTCTAAAATTTGGGGGCCAACAGAGGTGAGGCAAAGATCCTCACCCCCCCACTGGCACCAAGGCCAAATTTGGGGGCCAACAGAGGTGAGGCAAAGAACCTCACCCCCCACACTGGTGCATAGGCCTATCCACAAGTATGGCTGTATGCTGTACCAGTAGTCAGTGACGGGTAAGTTCCAATTGCAGTGGTACCAACCTAAGACAGGAGGCTGACGTCTTGAGGTCAGCTCATCTGATGACAGGTAAGGACCATATGTGTATTGGACAACCTAACCGGCATGGTCCCTAAGCCATAATTCTTGTCATTTAATTAAACAGAAGGGGGGAGATGTTGAGAGCCACAGCCGAGTCGGAATGGCCTATGGCATTTTGCCAATAGTATTGGTTGAGAGGTAAGCCATTAAGATGATGCTGGATTGATTTGGTTGTATATTAGACCTTTACTGTCTGCCTTGGCCTGCTACTTTGGAGTTCTTGTGGGGATTCCCAGAGAGTTCCCATTGGTTGGGGAAGTGCAGGAGGAGGGATTTCCGGAAGAGAGATTTGTTGGTTCCGGAAGGAGCCGCATGGCATTCGGGAGAGTTCCTGGGGAGCGTGTGTGGAGTGTGCTGGTGGAGTTCAGAAACAAAGTTTGTTCCTGCTTCAGTGGCTCGTGATTTGTGCCCAGCCATACTGCGGCACAGGTGGGAGGGGTCATCTGATTGGAGGGGCAAGTCCCCTATTCCCTGTCTGCTATGGTATATGTGCTCCACCTGACAACCACGTGGGAGGGGTCACCTACCTAGAGGGGCCAGTTCCCTGTATCCGGGCTGCAGCAGTACAGGAGCTTCCCTGACACCCAGGTTGGAGATGTCTCCTGCCTAGTTGGGCAGTCCCCACTACCTTGGCTGCAGTGAATACTAGTCCCCTTCCCTAACCCAGATGGGAGAGTTCTCCACCTGAAGGGGTGAGTCCCCTCTACCCTGGCTGCTGTGGTATACTAGCTTTCCCTGACACTGAAGTGGGAGGGTTCTTCTGCCTGGAGAGCCGAGTCCCCTCTACCCTGGCTGTGGCATTATACAACCTCCCCCTTTCACCCTGGTTGGAGGAGTTTTTGCCTGTGTGGAAAGTACCCTCTACCTTGGCTGCAGTAGTATATAAGCTCCCTTCAATGCCCAAGTTGGGGGGGGGGGTCTCCCGTCTCCAGGGATAAGTCATCTCTACCCTGGCTAAGGTGGTATACAAGCTCCCTGAGACACCCACGTGGAAGTGGTTTCCCGCCTGGAGGGACGAGTCCCCTCAACCCTGGCTGCTGCAGTAGAGGACTTCTGAAACCCAGGTGATAGATGTCTTCCACCTGGAGGGTAGAGTCCTCTGGACACTGCTGTGGAGGTATAGGTGCTCCCACTGACACCCAGATGGGAGGTGTCTCATGCCTTGAGGGGTGAGTCCCCTCCACCCTGGCTCTGGAGATACAGGAGCTCCCCCCAACACCCAGTGGGGAGGGGTCTCTTGCCTTCAGGGGCGAGTCCCCTCTACAATGGTAGCATCAGGATAAGAACTCCACCTGACAACCAATTGAAAGGGGTCTCCTGCCTGGAGGGGTGAGTCTCTGCTACCCTGGCTAAGATGGAATATGAACTGGTCCTGGCACCAACATGGGAGGGGTCTCTTGCCTGGAGGAGCATGTCCACTCTTCCTGGCTGCTGCAGTATATGAGCTTCCCCTGACACCCAGGTGGGAGAGGTCTTCCCCCTGGAGGGACAAGTATGCTCTCCCCTGGCTGCTGCTGTATAGGAGCTCTCCCAGACACGCAAGTGGGAGGGGTCATCAAAAAAGAGAGGCGAGTCCCCTCTACCCGGTCTATGGTGGTATACGAGCTCCTCCCCACCATACCCACGAGGGAGGGTTACCCAATATGGAGGGGTGAGTTTCCTCTACTCCAACTACTGCAGTATACTAGCTCCCCCTGACACCCTGGTGGGAGGGTTCTCCCGCCTGGAGGGGCAAGAACCCTCTTTCCTGGCTGCTGTGTTATATGACTTCCCCTGACATGCAGGTGGAAGGAGTCTTTCACCTGGAGGGTTGAGTCCCCTATACCCTGGCTAAGGTGTTATACAAGCTTCACATGACACCCAAGTGGGAAGGGTTTCCTCCCTAGAGGGGCAAGTTCCCACTACCCTAGTTACAGTACTATATGAGCTCCCCCACTCATACCCAGTGGGCGGGGTCTCCTGCCTGGAGGGGCGAGTTCCCTCTATCATGGCTAGGGCAGTATACTAGGTCTACCTGACACCCCAGGAAGGGAGGGTCTCCCGCCTGGAGTAGCGAGTTTCCCCTACCCTTCCTGTGACGGTATAGGAGTTCACCTGGACACCCAGGTGGAAGGGATCTCCCGCCTGGATGGGCGCATCCCCTCTACCCTGGCTGTGGCAGTATAAGAGCTCCCTCTGACACCCAGGTTGAAAAGGTACTGCTCCTAGAGCACGGAATCCCCTCTACCCTAGCTGTGGAGGTAGGTATACAAGCTTCCCCTCCCAGGTGGGAGGGGTCTCCCGGCTGGAGGGGCAAGTCCCCTCTACCCTGGCTTTGCGGTATACAAGCTCACCCCAGCACCCAGTTGGGAGGGGTCTCCCATCTGGAGGGGCAAGTCTCCCCTAATTTGGCTGGTGCCATGTAAGAGCTCCCAGGACACCCATGTGGGAGGCGTCTTCCAACTGGAAGGGTGAGGCCCCGCTACCCTAGCTGCAGAGGTATAGGAGCTCCCCCAGACACCAGGTGGGAGGGTCTCTCACCTGGAGGGGCGAGTCCTTGCTACTCTGGTGGAGGTTGTATATGAGCTCCCCTTGACACACAGGTGGGAGGGGTCTTCGCCTGGAGATGTGAGTCCCCTCTTACCTGGCTGTGGCATTCTACATTCTCCCCCTGACACTCTGGTGGGAAGTGTCTCTCGCCTGGTGCAGCAAGTACCCTCTACACTCGCTACAGTGGTATATGACCTCCCCACACACACACACAGGTGGGAGGGGTATCCCTTCTGGAGGGGCAAGTCACCTCTACCCTGGCTAAGGTGGTATACAAGCTCCCTGATACACCCAGGTGGAAGGGGTCTCCTGCCTTCAGGGGCTAGTCCTCTCTACCCTGCCTCTGAAGTACAGGAGCTCTCCTCTCACCCAGTTGGGAATGGTCTCCCACCTGGAGGGCAGAGTCTCCTGGACCCTGACTGTAGTGGTATAGGAGCTCCCACTGGCACCCAGGTTTTACGAGTCTCCACACTGGAGGGGTGAGTCCCCTCCACCCTGGTTGGGAGATATAGGAGCCCCTCCACACACACCCAGGAGGGAGGAGTGTCTTGCCTTGAGGAGTGAGTCCCATTTACAATGGTTGTGGGGGGATAAGAGCTCCTCCTGACAATCAGGTAAAAGAGGTCTCCTGCCTGAAGAGGTGAGTCTCTGCTACCCTGTTTGTAGCTGTATACCTGCCAAGCTCCAACACCCAGGTGGGAGGGGTCTCCTGCTTGGAAGGGCAAGTCCCCTCTATCCTTGCTAAGGTGGAATTCAAGTTCACCCTGGCACCAAGATGGGAGGGGTCTCTTGCCTGTAGTGGCCACTCGGCTCTCCCTTGGCTGCTGCTGTATAGGATCTCCCTGAGACACCAAGGTGGGAGAGGTTTCCTGACTGGATGGGCGAGTCCCCTCTTACCTGGCTGCAGTGGTATAGGAGCTCCTCTAACACCAGGTGGGATGGGTCTCTGGCCTGGAGGTGCGAGTCCCTGCAATACTGGCTGTTGTGGTATAGGAGCTCCCCTAACACCCAGGTGGGAGGGGGCTCTTGTCTGGAGGGGAGAGTCTCTGGAACCCTGGCTGCTGCAGTATATCAGCACACCCAGAACAACTAGGTGGGAGTGGTCCCCAGCCTGGCAGTGAGAGTCCCCTCTACCCTGGCTGCAGTGGTATATGAGCTCCACTCCATACCCAGGTGGGAGGGGTCTTTGCCTGGAGAGGCAAATCCCCTCTAACCTAGCTGCTGAGGTTAGGGTCTCCTGCCTAGAGGGGCAAGTCCCTGTTACCCTGGCTGCAGCTGTATAGGAGCCCCCTCTACAAACCCAGGTGGGAAGGGGTCTCTTGCCTGGAGGGGCAAGTCACCTTTACACGGGCTGAGGCAGAATACAAGATAGCCTGGACACCAAGGTGGGAGGGGTCTCTTGCCTCGAGGAACCAGTCTGCTGTACCCAGGCTGCAGAGGTATAAGAGCTCCCACAAACAATCATGTCCCTTTTTATTCACCCAAGTGCTTGGCTCTCCATTACTGGGCCCTGCTCCTTGCTTGCCCTTCTTGAGAACCCTGTCACTGTCCCTTGGTTTCAGGACCCTTTTACCTGCCCCCTTCTGTGACTCTCCTCTGTTCCCCTGTGGTTACATATCCTGGCACTGCCCAGACCTTCTTCTCCCCTGCTTCTTTCTAGCCTGGGCTCCTCAAATGGGTCCCTGGCTTCCCACTGATCCCACCTTAAACTCTGCACCACAGGTATCACCTCACAGTGACTGCTTTTGCCCTTATTTTGGTCCAGGTCCCTCTCTGAGGATCTACTCACCTGGGACAGAAGAATGGAATTGGCTGGCCTCTGCACCCTGAATGCTTCCAGTGGGAAACAGAGCCCTGCCAATTGCCTGTGTCCCCTTCACTGCCTGAACATTGATGCCTGGCAGTAAACATGTGACTTGCTCCAACCAAGCCCTGAGAAATCCCCTCCCTTCTCTCCAGGGCCCTCTTACCTTGCATGCTTCCCAAACCCCAACCCATCCTTCCCTAACCTTGGTCCATTGTGCTCCAGTCCCAGGGCCTGGCTGCTTGCCTGAGCCCCTGACCATTTTCCTCATGTCCTTTAGCATAGCATGGAGTCTCTTTGTGTTGGATCTGAGCTGGGGGCCTCTTGTTTGTGCTGCACAGCATGCTCCACTAGGTGTCCCTTGCTATTTTCTCTGACTTGTGGTCCTCGTGCAACCCCTTCCTCGCATTCCCCTCGAGAATTCCACTGGCGCTTTTGGGTCTCCTTCTCTTTGGGTCTCTCATCCATGATCAGTTGGGTGGGTCTCTTTCTGGGGCTGCTGGCTTGGGTCCTGGGTCATGCCCCTCTGAACACGCACCAGAACTACCCTCGTGCCCTCCTATATCCCTCCTCCTATCCCCCTTTCCTTGCCAGGCCTCCTTTGTCAGATCCCTGGCCCTGGATTCTAATCTGGGCCAGGGTGCCTTATGGGAAACAGAGCCCTGCCTCCTGCCTGGACCCCTTGCTCTTTCTGTCTGCTTGGTCCTGCACCCAGAACCCTGACACATGACAGTGGCCTTAGGCCTGTACCTGCTTGCCCCTGTTGGATCCCCTGCCTTCCCACCCAAGTCTTGTGCACTGTCCTGAGTCCCCTGCCCCAGCCCCAGCCCTTGGATTTCCATTCCCTATCCTGGCTCCTTGCTTGAGCCTCTGATGGCCATTGTTGCCAAGAGCGTGCCTGGCCATTGACTGTGGGCCCCTTGCTTGGGCTGCTTCACTACTCCCCTTGGTGTTCCTGCATTGCAGTCCACTAGTGCTGCCTGCCTGCCCAGCCCAGCCCTTCCCTGTTCTCCCCTGGCATGGGCCCTCTTCTAGGTCCCTACATTGGGCTCCTTGTTGGGGTCCAGGCCATACCCCACCAGCCCCTGTCCTCTGGCCCTTCCTGCTGTGCTCTTCTTTGGCCCTTCTGTTGTTCCTGCCCCTGTCAAGCCTCCTTTCTTTATCCCTTTCCCAGGGTTCACACCCACGCCAAGAAGGTGGACCTGGTCTATTGGTCCTCCTGGCTCCATAAGAAAAAAAGTAGTCCTGCCCCTTGCCTGGGCCTCCCTGGCCCTGTATACTGTCTTGAGTCCCCTGCCACAGCGTTGGCCCTCTGCTCTGAATTCCCTGGCCTGGCTCCTCCCTGGAGCCTCCAGTGCCCCTTCTTGCTTCTTGCCAATTTTCTGCTTTCCTTGGCTTCCTTTCTTGCAGAACCCTAGTGCTGCCCACCTGCCCGGTCCTGCCCTTCCCTGCTCTGCCCTGCCATGGGACCACACCTAGGTCCCTAGTCTGGTCTCCTTGCTGGGGTCCTGTCCCCCAACCCAACAATACACATCCTCTGGCCTATTCTGCTGTACTCTTCTTTGGACGTCCTGTTGTCCCTGTCCCTACCACAACCCTTTTCCTGATCCCTTTACTAGGATGCACACCAGGGCAGAGACTTGACCTGTCCTTTTGGACCTTCGAGCTCCCTTTGGGAAAATGTAGCCCTGCCCCTTGCCTGGGCCCTTTGGCCTCTATCATCCCGGGCCTTACTCCCCAACCCTGACACCCAGCAGTGGACCTGGTCTTTGAGCCCTCTTCTCCCTGTGCTACCCCTCCCATTTCTATTCTCCCTCCCCTCCCCAGCCCTGTCCATTTTCATGAGATACCAGCCTATGTCCTGCCACTTGGCTCTCCAGTCCTTGGCCTCATCTCTTGCTTGAACCCCTGCCTGCTCTTTTCGAGGATGCTGTCCCTGTCCCGTGATTTCAGGCCCATTTTTCTGGCCCCCTCATGGGCCTCCCCTCTGTTCCCCTTGTACTGTGATATCCTGGCACTGCCTGGATCCTCCCCTCCCACTCTTTCTCCCTGGCCTGGGATCCTTGAAGGGGTCTTGGCTCCCCACCCACCCTGCCCCTAATTCCGGACACATGGTATACCCTCACAGTGCCCTCCTTTGGCCCTCCTTTGGTCTTGGTCTCTCTGTGAGGTTCTACTCACTTGGGACAGAGGAGTGTAATTGGCTGGCCTCTGGGCCCTGAAGGTTCCCTAGGGAAACCCAGCCCTGCCCCTCACCTGGGCCCCCTTTGCCTTCCAAACCTTGCCACCTGGCAGTGGACTTGGGCCATCCACTGACCTTGTCCTGCGCAATCATCTCCCTTCCCTCCCCTACCCTCTAGCCTTGCATGATGCCCCTACCCCAACCCATTCCTCCCTAACCCTGATGTTTCATGCTCCAGTTTCTGGAACTTGCTGCTTGCCTGAGCCCCAGACTGCATTCTGTGGAATCACAAGGTGTCACTTCGCATTGGGGATTACCTGGGGTCCATTGCCTGGGCCACTTAGTGCACTCCACTGGGTGCCCTTTTCCCTGCCCTCCATTTCCACATCCTAGCACCAACCCTTCCTCTCATTCCACTCGCAATTTCCCTTGGAGTGGTGGCCTCCTGCTTCTTGGGTTTATAAATGCTCAATTGGTGGGATTAGTCCCTTGCCTGGGATCCTGGCTTGGGTCTTGGCTCTTGCCCCTCTTCACACCCACCGTGACCCCCCCCCCATCATGCCCTCCTGTCATACTCCTCATGGCCTCCATCCCTTGCCAGGCCCCAGTCTGGGCAGGGCACCTCATGGGAACAAGAGCCCTGTCCCTAGACTGGGCCTATTGCTCTCCCTGGGCCCATGGTCCTAGTCTTGGAAAACTGAGTCCTGGCAGTGGCCCTAGGCCTGGAATCTACTTCCCTACTGCCATATCCCCTGCCTTCCGTCCTCTGCCATGTCCACTCTCCTGATCCCCTGTCCCCAGCTCTGGCCTTTGTCTCTCAATTTCCTGGCCTGTCTCCTCACTTGAGCCTCTGGTGGCTCTTCTTGCTCTGTGCTTGCCCCTATTTTGGGCTGCTTCCCTGCTCCTCTTGGCTTCCCTGCATGGCAGAACCCTAGTGCTGCCTTCCTACACAGACCTTGCCCATCTCTGCACTTTCAGGATGAGGTCTTCCTCTAGGTCCCTAAGCAGTATCCCTGCTGGGGTCCTCATCTCCACCCCATCAACAGGCATCCTCCAGCACTTCCTGTTGTGCCCTCCTTGATACATCCTGTTGTTACTGTCCCTGTAGTGCCCATTTTCTTGATCCCTTTACCAGGATGCTCACCAGGGCCAGATGACTGGACCTGGACTTTGGCCCTGTGGGCTCTCTTTGGAAAAATGTAGCCCTTCCCCTTTTTCTGGACCCTTTAGCCTCCCTCAGCCTGGGCCCTGCTCCCAACCCTCACACCCATTAGTTGACCTGGGCCTTGAGCCCTCCTCTCCCTGTGCACCCGTACCCCTTTCTCAGCTACCTCCTGTCCCTAGACCTGTCGGTTTTCATGAGACCACTTCCTGGGCCAATGTAATTTGATCTCCATTCCTGGGCCTGGATCCTTGCTTGAGGCTGCCCTTCTCCAGGACCCTGTCCCTTTCCCTTGATTTCAAGCCCCTTTATTCAGCCCCCTCTTTTGCCTCCCCTCTGTTCTCCTTGTATTGAAGTGTAACCCCCTTAATCCACAGAAAAGTCTTAACTGGGCTTCTCCAGAATTCTTCACCATGGCTGTTTTTAGGACTGTCTGCAAAAGAGTCTCTAAAAAAGAGTTCAATGTTGATTAACTTCCTATTTTCCTATTGCCCTGTTTTACTTGGCCACTGGCCAAGAAGATTCCAGCACTCCAGGTGGCTGGGCACCCCTTACTAGTTTTTGCACAAACATATCTAGTATAGCAGTTTGTAGAAATGAGCAAACAAGGCTGGTGACCTTGAGCTGGGCTTCACAGAGATGTCTACATTGTTAAGATATGTTACCAACTGGGCTGCATGTTAACAACTGGCAGGGAGAGGAAAAATGGGGAAAAGAATATCTCCTCTTTTCAGGAGTTGTCCTTGAAGAGTTAAATTGCCCAAAACTGTGAAAGAAAAAGCTGATTTTATGTGAACTTTTTCAAACTGTGAACTACTGAACCCCTCCCCTTACATGCTGTGTATAAAATTCTGAAACTACCTGAACTCGGCTTTCATGGGATTGATTGATTACAGCAAAAGCTGTGCCCTCTAAGCCTGGCTGCAGCCAAATAAAACTGTTTCCTGCTATGTTTGGTGTTTTGCCTCATTTGTTCCTACAACATTTGTGGGGACCCAGATGGGACAGAGGAAGTAGGGAAGGCTATTGTGACTCTCTTGTATCTGGGGACCCATTTACCTGGGGTGGTCGGAGACAGAGTTCCTCTTGGCACATCCAGGCCACTCTTGGACTAAAGGAGGATTGACTCACCCAGCACCCTAGGGATGCCACCCAAGAGTACCAAGGGACTCACAGGCAGCAGCAACCAGAATTAGGGTTTTGGAGCACTCCTCAACAGAACAGTTAGGACCTGGGTCCATTTGTTTTTGAAGCCCACCTGACTTCCCCTTCAAGGCCTAAGCAGGTGGAAGAGAAGCTTGATCAACCTCTTTGGGTCCAGAATATTCTCCAAAGTGATTGGAGCTGAAACACACCTGGGTAGTCACCCAAGTAGGCTGTGTTTGGGGTCAGCAAGCAGAGCAGAAATCATGACACACTTTTTATTTGGTTTAGAAATGTTGGAATTTGGGCAGTATAGAATTTTTTTTCTGACAAATCTGTGGGAAAAGTATGTGAATGAGATGGACAAAGGAAAGATTTCCTACCCAACCCCAGTGCTGAAGTGAGTGTGTAGTCCTGATCTGAGGTTCCATGGCACCTCATATAGTCTATGGTGGAATTTCACTAACCAACATCTAGGTTAAAGCTCCAAGTTGGGGGTTGATGCCAACCCACCATTCTAAGAGGGCTTTGAGTAACTGCAAGGGGAACAGCCTGAGACAGACAAAGCTAGTCTTGTCCTAAATGTGCAACACTGATGCAGGCAGGAACATGGGAGGCACACAAAGAAAACTGAGGCATCTGAAATATTTGTTAGAAACCTTTAGGAAGGTTTTCCTGGAAACTGTGGGGTGAAACTCAGTCCACTAATGTGACATACTCTCTGAATTAGAATGGCCCACACAAGATGAGGGCTAGCAACCAGAAGGCACTTCAGATGACAGCATCATTGGTGAAGTCCTTTTGATTATTGTTGGAGTCCCTGAACCATTTCCCTTACATTGATTGCTGTCAAGAAATAGTACAGAGACAGCCCCTGTTTAGATGGACAGTCCAAGCAGATGTTAGCCAGGAGCCTAGTGGTCTCTAAGACACAGTGGAAAGCAGCTAACAAGAATTGCTGATGGAGCAAAAACAGAAAGGGAAAGAGTTTTCCCTGTGAACCAGCAGAGGACCCACCACCTTAGAAGCCACTCTACCCAACCTGTGACCTATGACCTCAGCCTTGTCATCCTCAGAAGCAACAAATGATGAACCCCAATACAGGCTATTCCTTCCTCTTTGGTGTCCTCAGAGCCAAAGGCTTCCTAGAATCAAAGACTCTTTCAACCCTCAAGATTAAGGTGGGGGATTTGTCCCAAGACCAGAGCCACAACCCAGATGAGAGCACTCCAGATGCCTCTGCAAGGGACTAAAGGACCTGCCCATTTTGACCAGAGGAAAATACCTGAGGGAGACAAGGCTGTTTGGTGTGCCAGCCTTTCATCACCATTGCATTCATAAGCTGGAAAAATCATACTTCCTTCTACATGGAGAAACCCTGGACCATGACTGATCTGATGCAGCCCATTATCCAGACCTAGGATGGGGCCCCAGCAAAGAAGAAGGGCTAAAAATAAAGACATCAAGAGGCCCTCATAGGAAGTCTAAGAGAAAAAAAGTATAAGAAAAAGAAAAACTGTTCCCAAGAGTTAGAAGGAATCGAAGCAAGCCCTAAGCCCTAGTCTAAGCCAGAGTGCATCTGCAGACAAATAGAGCTGAGCAAATCCTCCAGCTGCTCGAGCATTTCCCCTCTTGCACATTTGATAGCCCTGAACATTTCTCTAGACCCCACATCTGCCAAAGACCCCTCTGCCATATGAAATAGGCAGTAATGATCAAAAGATTTGTGCCCATCTGACTCAGAGCTAAGTGTTTGGGCCACTGCTGCTGCTGCCCCTCCCCCTGCCCAGAGGTGCCCAGGATAGGAGGGGCACCATACAAGCATAGCTTCCCAATGCAAGTTTGTCAGGGAAGAGATGCCGAGCCTCAAGCAACAGGTGACCAATGCAGCATTTGTGTAACAGGCTCAGAGTGACATTCACCAAAAATTACTAACTGGCTTTACTGAGAAGTGTGCCAGAGAGCTGATGAAGATGGCCACCACACTTTTCCTCATTGGGGACCCAGAGGCTTAAAGACAGGCAGACCAAAAAGATAAAGAGGAGGATGGATCTTCTTACAGCTGCCCTCACCACAAACACAAATATCACTCAAAGGGGGGGGGGTCTCACTAGAACAAAGTCAATAGTCCAAATGTTAATAAGGAAAAAAAAAGTGTAGCCAGACAAAAGGGGAAGGCTCCAGTGGCCCTGGTGCACAAGCACCTACTGCCATGCTCTAATGCTAAGCCTTGAACAGAGAAGGAATGAATACTTTCCCCCAACCTTTGGCCTGAACACCTCCTTTCAGTTTTTTCCCACTTGCTCAGAAGTTGATTATTGACGAATATGGAAGGGGTCCAATAGACACAATCAACTGTATATGATGCATGGGACCCAGCACCTAAGGAGTGCTCAGCTTCTGCAATCCCCAAAATGAACCAGAAATATATTCATGTTAATACCCAATAGTGGGCCATAGGGAGCACACTCCAAAATGACATGCCATGCTGGCTCCAAGCCACAGGCTGTGAGCCACCAACAGGAAGGGACACAGAGCCCCATGCACCAAGACATAGCAAACAAAAATTCAAGTGGGGCAGCTACTATACACAATTAGAGCAGGCTCCCACCTGTCAAGAGGAGAAAGCCACACAGACAAAGAGCAACACCTAGGTGAGCACAATATGCCTGCCAAACCAGGACCTGCAGTGAACCTACCCTCCAACCATGGCAGACACCCCATGCTGAGATTGACATAGGTGCCCTATATACAAATGATGTCCCAGGTCATCAATCTCTGCTAAGATTTACATTAGATTTGAGAGTAGGAGAATCCCAACAGCCAAGATCCTATACCGGGAGATAACAAAAAAAATTCCTGCATCTTAAAGTGCCAGAGGATATATGTAAGCTCTCCTTCCCTAAATTACAGTTCCTCCCAGGGGCTGGAGGACACCATTCCTGGGACAGTACTGGAGTCTGACTTTAAAGCCCATGTTTATCAACAAAAAGGTAAAATACTTTGGTTACCATCTGACTCAGCAACAGAACAGACAATAGCAACTGGGCCTCAAAAGAAACAGGAATTATGCTCAATTCCATTTCTTTCAACCTGCCATCAGACTAGAGAATTCTTTAGGGCTACCAGATTCAGCAATATATGGATCCCCAACTTTCAGTTATAGGAAACCTCTCTTTGAAGCCACAAAGGGGGGATGGGATCCTTTAATGGGGGCCACCTAAGCAAACTACCTTTGAGAACATTAAACAAGCACTCTCAGTGCATCTGGACTAGGGCTCCCTGACCTCACAAAGCTGTACTTTCTGTATATCCAGGAACAGTCTCGAATGGCTGTAGGAATCTTGATATGGGCATCTGTCCAAAGAGCTGGGCTCTGTAGCCCAAGATTGGCCAACTTGCTTATGGGCCCTTGCAGCCACAGATCTTCTGGTGTTGGAAGCTGGTAAATTGGCTAAGGGACAAATATTGATTTTCATTGTTCCTCATTCAATATTGACATTGGTAGAGTAAAAAGGACAATATTGGTTGACTAATGGTCAATACCAGGGCATATTATGTGAAAACCCATGTATCCATGTGGAAGTCATCAAGACTCTGAACCCAGCAACCTTGTTGCCCATTGGACCTGGACAACCTGATAACAACTGTATTGAAGTCATGGATGAAATGTTCTCCAGCAGACCACACCTGGCAGACCAGCCCTCAGGGACCCTGATGTGCAGTACTTCACAGATGGAAGCAGTTTTATAAAAGATGGGGTATGTTTTTCTGGATATGCAGTGGTCACTCTGGACACCGCTGTTGAGGCAGAACCTCTGACTCAGGGAACCTCAGCACAAAAAGCAAAATTTATTGCTTTGATTCAAGCACCTCAGTTGACAGCAGGAGTCTATGTCAATATTCACATAGACTCAAAATATGTGTTTGCTACCCTTCATGTCCATAGGGCCTTAAGTAAGGAAAAGGGGCTCATTAACTCAGGAGGAAAAATGTCATGATGTATGGGCAAGAAATTCATAAACTTTTGGATGCACTGTGGGCTCCCAGGAAAGTTGTGATTATATATTGCCAAGGTCATCGAAAGGGAAATACTATGGTTTCTCTGGGCAACTGGAGAGTGGACAGAGAGGCCAGGGAACTCTCTGCAAGAAATCAGAAGAAAACCCAGTCCCAGGTTTAAAGGCTGCCCTTCTGCTAGGCTGACTATTTAACACAAAGGGAGCCAAGATACTCCCAACATGAACATAAATGGTTTAAGACTGAAAAAGAAAATTTTCTCCCAGGAGGATGATGGAGATATTGTGGTGACCGGCATAACCATCCTGGAGAATATAGCCCAAGCCTCTATCAAGGAGTTCCACAGAAGAACACGTTGGACATACGGCACTTGAGACAGTTCTGAGTCAACATTTCTATGTCCTCTGGCTCACAAACTTCACCTGGATATTCTGAAAAGAATGTGAGTTTTGTGCTCACAACAATCCTTGTCAGGGGCCAGAGCTCCCACCAGGAATCCAAATTATAGGAGGAGCACCTTTTGAAGACTTGGAAATATACTTAACTGAACTACCACACCCTTGCAGCCACAGATCTTCTGGTATGTAAGCTCCCCTTTTGGTATGTAAGCTATAAGTAACTTTTGGGTTTTGTGTGTTCCTACTCTAACTGGGTGGAAGCCTTTCTCTCTCACCCTGAAAAGGCAATGGAGATAACCAGGATACTTCTCTGGGAAATGATTCCAGATTTTTTATTCCAATAACAATTGGCTCAGACAATCGGACAGCTTTTGGGCAGAGGTGATGTGATTACTGACCAAGAGTTTAAACATCAGATGGAAGTTACATACTGCCTATAGGCTGTGGAGTTCTGATAAAGTACAAAGGGTGAATAGGACTTTAAGTCTCAGTCAGGAGACTCACTTAAATTGTGATGAACTTCTCCCTATGACACTGTTGAGGATTAGATCCATTCCCACTAGGAGGACTGGATTCTCTCCTTATTAGATAATGTACATGAGGCCCCTCTTATTAGGGGACCATTGGGAGGCTTAAAGAGATAGAAGAATTCACCCTGAGAAGCAAGCTTCAGATCTTAGGGAAAACTTTACAGGTTCTCAACCAATGGGTTAGAGAAAGATTGCCACTAAGTTTGACCACAGGTACACACTCCTTCAAGCCTGGAGATTGATTCTGGATCAAATAATAAAATATTCAAACACCTAAACTTCTTTGAAAGGGCCATTTCCCTGTCACTTTATCCACCCCAATTGCAGTCAAGTTTGTAGAAATATGTTCCTTGATTGACTACACCAGATTCAAGTGTGCAGCTGCAGACTGAGCATGCACTTCAGATGCAGTTACACCCTTAAAGCTAACTGTCTAGAAGAAAAAGGAGCACCAGAGAAGCTTGAGGCTCAGAAGGACAACAGTCCTTCTCCAGTCACTCTGGAAGCTGACTGGTGTATGCACAGCCAAAGCTTGAGGAGACAAAGGCCCCACTTCAGCCACATAGGAGTGACTGGCTGATCAATGCACCGTGAAAGATAAACTTCCTATCAGGAAAAATGAATGTTTTCAACCCCTAAGATAGTTCTTATAGTATAATGCATTGGCACCACTTTCTTCTAGATATATACATAATACTCAGGATTTTGCTACTGGTTTGATAACAGTAACTCCTACTGATTGGAACTGGGAAAAAATTCATTTATACTAATCTATCTGGCTTATATGAATTTTCTAGGATTTGTTTGGTGTTATTAGTTTCACTTTGTAAATTTATGCTGTTTAACCTATGCTAACCAAAATATTAGTCTATTATTTAGTTTGGTTTCCTTTGAAAACCTTAAGAGGTTCTGTTCTACTCTTATTCCAACCATGGAGATCATGTGAACCATATGTCAAGACAATCCATTGTAAACAAGAGGTGGTAAAACATATTTAGGACCTGTTCTGCTAGAGAAATGCAATGGATGTATGACTGTTTGGAAAGACAAAAGAGGTCCATTGGGTAGAAACTTGATTTAGGAGGTCACCAATCTTGGGGTGAAGATAACTGGCCAATCCAGAGGACCAATGCCACTTATGGTTCGACTACCTGGGCACAAAATTGCAGTTGGAGTTACAGAACTCCTACTTACATGTTAAACAGAATTATTCACTTACAAGCTATACTAGAAATTATTATTAATCAGACTGCCACAGCTTTCAACCTCCTAGCCACAAAACAGACCTGACATGAGTGGCTAACTAGCAAAACCACTTGGCATTAGATTACCTAATGGCTGAGGAAAGAGAAATATGTAGAGAGTTCAACAGCTCAGATTGTTGCATCCAAATGGATGACAATAGACAAACAGCTGAGAATATATCCAACAACACAAGAGAACTAGCACATGTGCTAGTGCACACCTAGAAGGGCATTAAATTTTGGGTCTCAAACACGCTTTTGGAAGATGGTTGTCAACCCTCGGTAGATTTAAAAGATTAACCTCTATAGGGGGTATTCTGCTGTTAACCTGTTTATTGCTCCCATATTTGGTTCCAAATATGTACATTAAAACTAATAGGTCCACTATGGAATCTGCTTTTGAAAAGATGACAACAACTAAGATTTTGACATTATGTAAGACCTTAAGCCTATATAATGGTAAGGATGCTCTTAGAAATAAAGGATTCATTTATGGGGAGCATCATTAAAGGGGGGAATTTAAGTGACACCCCCTTTCTCCACAGAAAATTCTTAACTGGTATTCTAAAGAAATCTTCACCATGATTGCTTTTAGGACTTTCAGGAAAAGAGTCTCTGAAAAAGAGTTCACTGTAGATAAACTTTCTATTTTCCTCTCTCCCGGTTTTACTTGGCCACTGGCCGAGAAGATATCAGTTCTCCAGGTGCTGGGCACCCCTTACTAGTTTTTCCCAAACATGTCCTGTATAGGAGTTTGTAGAAATGTGCAAACAAGGCCTCTGGCCTTGAGTTGGGCTTCACAGAGATGTCTACATTTTTAAGATATATTACCAACTGGGCTCCATAATATCAACTGGCAGGGAGAGGAAAAATGGGGAAAAGAAGCTCTCCTTACTCAGGTGTTGTCCTTGAAGAGTTAACTTGCCCAATACATTGAAAGAAAAAGCTGTTTTATGTGAACTTCTGCAGACTGTGAACTTCTGAGTGCCTCCCCTTACATGCTGGGTATAAAATTCTGAAACTGCCTGAATTTGAGTTTCATGGGGTTGATTGATTATAGCAAAAGCTGTGCCCTCTGAGCCTGGCTGAAGCTAAAGAAAACTGTTTCCTGCTATGTTTGGTGCCTTGCCTCATTTGACCCAACAACCCCGGCATTGCCCAGACTCATCCCTCCCACTGCTTCTCTCCTAGGCTGGGCTCCAAGAATGGGTCCTGTCTGCCCACCAACCCTCCCAATTCCAGACACAAAGTATCCTCTCACAGTGCCCTCCTTTGGTACTCCTTTGATCGAGGTCCCTCTCTGAGGATCTACATATCTGGGGCAGAGGAGTGGAAATGGCTTGCCTCTGCCAACTTAAGGCCTATGGCCAACCTTGCTCTGCTGATTCCCTCCCTTCAGTACCCTGCCCTCTTGCCTTGCATGCTGCCCCTACCCCAACATAGCCCTAATAACCCTGATGTTTCCTGCTCCAATTCCAGTACCAGGACACTCACCTGAGCCCCTGATGACATTCTTTGTGTCCCATTTCTTCCCATTGGGTCTCGTCGGGACAGATCAGGGGACCCCTTGATTGGGCCCCTTATTGAGCTCCCCTCCTTGCCCTTTGCGTTGCCCTCTGTCTCCTCATCCTAGCACTGCCCCTTCTTCTCCTTCCCCTAGTGCTTTCCCCTGGAGAGCAGTCTTCCTGCTCATTGGATTCCTAATCCTCTTTTGGGTGGGTTGGTCCCTTACCGGGATCCTTGCTTGGGTACTGGCTCTACCCCTCTCCGCACCTACCATGACCCTGTGCCATGCCTTGCAGTTGCTGTCCTCCTTGACTTGTCCCTTACCAGGCCCCTTAGTCTGGTCCCTGGCCCTTGATTCTCATCTGTGCCAGGGCATCTTGTGGGAAACAGAGCCCTACCCCTCATGTGGGTGCCTTGCTCTCCCTGGGCCCTTGGTCCTGCACCCAGAAACATGACCCCTGGGAAGGGTGCTGGCACCCAAACCTGGCTCCCACCATCTGGATCCCAGCCTTCCCTCCCCAGCTTTGTCCACTGTACTGAACCCCCTACCCTAGCCTTGACTCTCAGCTCTCCAATCCAGGCCTGGCTCCTTGCTTGAGCCTCTGATGGCCATTCTTGCTCAGTGCTTCTCTGGGCATTGTCTGAAGGCCTCTCGCTGGGGCTGCTTCCCTGTTCCCCTTGGTTTCCCTGTACTACAGTACCCTAGTGCAGGCCTGAGTTCCATGCTGTCCTATAGCCTGGGCCTTCATCTAGGTTTCTTGCCTGGACTCCTTGCTGGGATCCTGGCCCCAACCCCACTAACAACTAACCTGGGGCCCTTCAGTTTGTGTCCTCCTTTGGCCCTCTAGTCCTTTCTGTCTCTGCCAGGCCAGCTTTCATGATCCCATTCCCAGGATGCTCACCCAGGCCAGGCAACTTAACCTGGCCTCTTGTCCCTGTGGGCTCCCTTTGAAAAAATGTAGCCCTGTCCTTTGTGTGAGCCCATTGGCCTTTCTTAGCCTGTGTCCTGCTCCCAAACTCTGAAAACCTGCAGTAGACCTGGGCCTTGAGCCCTCCTCACCCTGTGCTACCTGCACACATTTCTCCCTTTCCGCCCCTCCCTTTCCATGTTTCTTGTCATTCACGCAGGCCCAGGTGCCAGCACTTGGCTCTCTAATAATGGGCCAGGCTCCTTGCTTTAGCCCATGGCCACCATTGTCGTGGACCCTATTCCTGTCCCTTGGTTTCAGGCTCCTTTATCCAGCCCCCTCCTACGCCTCCCTTCTGATCCCCTCATGATGTGGTATTCTGATATTCCCTGGACCCTCCGCTACCTCTGCTTTGCCCTAAGCCTAGGCTCCTCAAATGAGTTCTGCAGCCCTCTGACCACACCCAATCTCCGCATGCCAGGTATCCCCTTACAGTACCCTCTTTTGCCCCTCATTGGTCCAGGTTCCTCTCTGAGGATCTACTCACTTGGGGCAGAGGAGCGTAATTGCCTGATTCTCCATCCTGAATGCTCCCTATTGGAAATAACCCTGCCACTCACATGACTCCCCTTCACCCCCTGTAACTTGAGGCCTGACAGTTAACATGGGACTTGCTCCAACCCAGCCCTGAAGGATTTCCTCCCTTCCCTCCCCTTTCCTCTGGCCTTGCATGCTTCCCCTACCCCATCCCAGCCCTCTCTAACCCTAACTCTTTGTGCTCCAGTCTCCGGGCCTGGGTGCTCACCTGAGACACTGACCATGTTCCTCATGTCCCTTGGCATAGCATGGAGTCTCTTTGTGCTGGGTCTGACCTGGGGGCCCCTTGCTTGGGCCCCACAACTGGCTCCCCTAGGAGCTTCCCTCTGTCTCCTGGTCCTCACAAAGTCACTACCTGATTTCTCTTCATGCTTTTTATTTGCGCTTGTGGGTCTCCTGCTCCTTAGACCTCTTATGACCATCAGTATTGTGGGTCCCTTGCCTGGAAGATTGTCTTGGGTCCAGGCTCTTGCCCCTCAGTGCAACCACTATGATGAACCCGCCATGCCGTCCTGCAGCCCACCTCCTGGCCTTCTTCTCTTGTCTGGCATCCTTTGAGAGTTCCCTGGCCCTGGATTCTCATCTGAGCCATGGAACCTTATGGGAAACAGAGCCCTTCCCCTCACCTGGGTCCCTTGCTATCCCTGGGTGCTTGATCCTGCACCAGGAACCCTGAGACCTCCAGGTGGCCCAGGCCAGGAAACTTACTGCCCCTTGCTCGATCCCCTGCCTTCCCTCCAAAATCTTGTCCATTGTCCTGAACCCCCTGTCCAAGTTCTGTCCTTTTGCTTTCCATTCCCTGGCCTGGATCCTTGCTTGAGCCTCTGGTGTTCATTCTTCCTCTGTGATTTTCTAGGCTTTTTCTGAGGGCCCTTCACTGTGGGCTGCTTCCCTGCTCCCCTTGGCTTCCCTGTAGCAGAGTATACTAGTGCAGCCCCACCTTCCTGGCCCTGGCCTTCCCTGCTCTCCCCTGGCCTGGGCCCTCCTCTAGGTCCCTTACCTGTGCTCCTTTCTGGGGTCCTGGCACACACCACACTCACACCCATCCTGTGGCCCTTTAGGCTGTGCTCTCCTTAGATCCTCCTGTAGTTTCTGTCTCTACCAGGCCCGCTTTCCTGATCTCCTTCCAGGATGCTCACAAGGGCCAGGGGACTTGACCTGGCCTCTTGCCTCTGTGAGCTCCCTTTGTGAAAATGTAGCCCTGCCCCTTGCTGGGGCCCTTTGACCTCCCTAAGATTGGGCCTTGCTCCAGAACCCTGACACCCTACAGTGTATGTGGGCCTTCAGCCTTTCTTCCCCTGTGCCACCTGCTCCTCTTTCTCCCCTCTCTACCTCACCATCCATGTTCCTTTTCATTCATCCAACCGCAGGTGCTAGCACTTGGCTCTCCATTACTGGGCCCAGATTCGTGCTTGAGCCCCTGGCTGCCCTTCTCGAAGACCCTTTCACTTCCCTTGTTTTCAGGCCTCTTTTTACAGACCCTATCTTGTGCCTCCCCCCGTTCCACTGGTGCTGTGTTATCCTGGTACTGCCGGGACCCTTTGCTTTCCCTTCTTCTCCCTAGCCTGGGCTCCTGGAATGGGTCCTGTCTGCCAACCGACCATCCCCACAACCTTTGTACACCAGGTATCCACTCACAGTGCCCTCTTTTGATCGTCCTTTGGTCCAGGTCCCCTCTGAGGATTTTCTCACAAGTGCAGAGGAGCCAAATTGGCTGGCCTCTGTGCCCATAAATTTCCCTATGGGAAACAGACCTTCCTCTTGCCTGAGTCCCCTTTGATGCCTGAACCTTGAGGCCTGGAAGTTAACATGTGACTTGCTCCAACCCAGCCCTGAGAGATCCCTTCCCTTCCCTCCCCTGCCCTCTCGCCTTGCATGCTGCCCTTACCCTATCCCAGCCCTCCATAACCCTGACCATTTGTGCTTCAGTCCCTGGACCTGGATACTCACCAGAGCCTCTGACAGTGTTCGTCATGTCACTTGGTGTAGCATGGAGTCTCTCCCTGTTGAGTCTGACCTGGGTGCCCCTTGCTTGGCACTGCCAGCATACTCATTTAGGTGCCCTTTGTGCTTTCCTCTGTCTCTGGTCCTTACAAAGCCCTTCCTCCACTTACGCTCATGCTTTCTTCTGGTGCTTTCATGTATCTTTCTCCTTGGGTCCTTCATCCATGGTCAGTCAGGTGGTTCCTTTGCCCGGGCACCTGGTTTGGGTCCCTGGATCTTGCCCCCCCCATGCACCAAAGGAGACCCCCCACCATGACCTCCCATCGCCCTCCTCCTGGCCCCCTTAACTTGCCAGACCTCCTTCACTTGCCAGGCCTCCTTTGCCAGGTCACTGTCCCTGGATTCTCAGCTGGGCCAAGGGGCCTTATGGGAAACTGAGACCTGCCCCTTGCCTTGGGCCCTTGCTCTCTCTAGACCTCTGGTCCTGCTTCCAGAACCCTGACACCTGTCAGTCGCCCTGGGCCTGGAACCTGCCTGCCCCCTGCCAGATCCTCTGCTACCCCTTCAATGTCTTGACAACTTTCCTGAGCCCTAGTCCCAAGACCTGGCCCTTGGCTCTCCATTCTTTGGCTCCCTCCTCACTTGAGCCTCTGGGGGCCCTTCTTGCACCATGCTTTCCTGGGCTTGGACTGTGGGCCTTGCTGAAGCCTGTACCCTACTCCTTTTGGCTTCCCTGAACTCCAGAGCCCTAATGTTGCCTGACTGCCAAGCCCTGCCCTTCAGTGCCCTTTCCTGGCCTGCCCCCTCCTGTTGGTCCCTAGAGTGGGCTCCTTCTGGAATCCTGACCCACACCCCATCAAAGCATTCCTTGGGCCTTTAACGCTGTACCCTCCTTTATCCATCCTGTTGTCCCTGTCCCTGCAGGGCCCATTTTCAAGATCTCTTTCCCATTATGCTCACCAGGTCCAGGGAACTGGAACTGGACATTTGGCCCTGTGTGCTCCCTTTGGGAAAATATAGATGTTCCCCTTTCCTGAGCCCTTTGGACACTCTCAACCTGGGCTCTGCTCCTTGATCCTGACACACAGCAGTGAACCAGGCCTTGAACACTCCTCTCCCTGTGCCACCCACTATCCTTGCTCCCCTTTCTCCCCTCCCCAGCCCTGCCTGTTTTCATGGGACCCAGGACAGGATACTGGCACTTGGCTCTCCATTCTTGGGCCTGGCTCCTTGCTTCTGTCACTCTTTCCAGGACCTGTCCCTGTCCCTTGATTTAAGGCTCCTTGCCTGGCCCCCTTCCTGTGCCTCCACTCTGTTCCCCTTGTACTGTCTTATATTGTCATTGCCAGGACCCTCCCCTTCCCGTACTGCTCACTAGCCTGTTCTCCTCCAACGGTTGCTGGCTCCCCACAGACACCCCCCCCCAATCCTGAACCAAAGGTATCCCTCACATTGCCCTCCTTTGGTCCTTGTCTCTCTCTCTCTCTGGGAATCTACTCACCTGGAACAGAGTAATAGAATTGGCTGGCCTCTGGGCCCTGAAGGATCTCTACGGGCAACATAGCCCTGCCTCTCACCTGGGCACCCTTTGCTGCCCACACTTGACAACTGGCAGTGGACTTGAGCCTAGTGATGACCTTGCCCTGGGCAATCCCCTGCCTTCCCTCTCCTGCCCTCTAGCCTTGCAAGCTGCCCCTAAGCCAACCCAGCCCTTCCTCACGCTGACCCTTCACCCTACATTCCCCTGGCCTGGCTGCTAGCCTGAGCTCCTTAATCTGTTACTCAGGTTGCGTTTCATTCTGTGGTGTCTCTTCCTGTCATGTCTGACCTGGGCGCCCCTTGATTTGGCCCCCAAGCTTGCTCCTCTATGTGCCCTTTGTGCAGCCCTCTGTCTCCTCATCCTAGTGCCAATCCTACCTCTCCTTCCCCTGGCGGTTTTTCATGGAGCAGGGGCCTCCTGATCATTGGGTCTGTAATACCTTTTGGTGGGATCAGTCCCTTACCTGGCCTCCTTGATTGGGTCCGTACTCTTGCCCCTCTTTGCACCCACCGTGACCCCCCACTGTGCCCTTACATTGCATTTCTCCTGGATCCTGTCCTTTACCAATCCCTTTGGCCTTGTCCCTGGCCCTTGATCCTCATCTGGGCTAGGGTGCCTAATGGGAAACAGAACCCTGAACCTTGACTGGGCTACTTGCTATCCCTACACCCTTGGGGCAGCACCAGGAATCTTGACACTTGGCAGTGGCATTGGGCCTTGAGTTTCCTTCCCCCCCTGCTGGATTTCCTGTCTTAATTCCCCAGCATTGTCCACTGTCCTGAGCCACCTGCCCCAGTGCTGGCCCTTGGCTCTCTATTCCCTGGACTGGCCCCTCTCTTTAGCCTCTGGGGGTCCTTCTTGCTCCATGCTTCCATGGGCTTGAACTGCAGGCCTCGCTGTGGCCGCTTCCCCACTCCCCTTGGCTTCCCTGCATCTCACAACCCTAGTGCATCCCCTGCCTGCCTGGCTCCACCCTTCCTTGCTCTCCCCTAGCCTGGGCCCTCCTCTAGGTCCCTAGCCTGGGCTCCTTTCTGCGGTCCTGGCCCACGCCCCACAAACACCCTCTTCCAGAACTTCAGGCTGTGCCCTCCTTCTGCCTTCCTGTTGTCCTTGTCCCTGCTGGGCTCCTTTTCCAGATCCCTTTCCCAGGATGCTCACCAGAGCCAGGGGATGGAAATGGGATGTTTTGCCCTGTGGGCTTCCTTTTGGAAAATGTAGCAGTGCCCTTTGCCTGGGCGCTTTGGCCTCCTTCAGCCTGGGCCCTGATTCTCAACCTTGACACCTGCAGGGAATATAGGCCTTGAGCCCTCCTCTCGTGTGCCACTGATTCCCCTTACTCCCCTTTCTCCCCATATACCGCTGGAGCCAAGAGAGATGGGACTCCCCCTTCCAGATGGCAGACCACTCCCACCTGTGTGTCTGGGGAGCTCCTAAAGCCCTGCATCCAGGGTAGAGGGGACTCCATCATCCAGGCAGGAGACCCCTTCCACCTGGATGTTGGGGAAAGCTCCTATACCACTGCAGCCAGGGTACAGGGCACTAACCACTATAGGCCGGAGACCCCTCCCACCTGGGTGTTGGGGGGAGTTCAAAATATCCACAGCCAGGGTAAAGGTGATTTGTCATCCAGGCGGAGACCTCACCCACCTGGGTTTCTGGGGGAGCTCATATACCACCACAGCCAGGATAGAGAGGACTCACATCTCCAGTCCCCTCTACCCTGGCTAACTTGGTATACAAGATCCCTGCAACACCCAGGTGGGAGGGATCTCCCTCCTGGTGACCTATACTCTGGATGTGGTGGTATAGGAGCAGCCCCTGACATGAAAGGTGTCTCTGGCCTAGAGGGGCAAGTACCCTCTAGCCTGGCTACGGCTGTATAGGAGCTCCCCCAACATCCAGGAGGGAGGGCTCTTCCTACTAGAGGGGTGAGTCCCCTCTACCCTGGCTAGGGAAGTATATGAGGCCCCCCACAGGACAAGTAGGTAGGAGTGGTCTTCTGCCTGGAGGGGTGATTCCCCTCTAGCTTGGCTGCTGTAGTATAAGAGCTCCCCCTGATGCCCTGGTGGGAGGAGTCTCCTGCCTGGAGGAGCGAGTCTTCTCTATTCTGGCTAAGGTGGTATACAAGCTCCCCATGACACCCAGGTGGGAGGGGGGTTCCTGTCTGGAGGGGCGAGTTTCCTATACCATGGATACGGAGGTATATTAGATTCCTCCAAAACCCAGGTGGGAGGCCTCTACAGCCTGGAGGGGTGAGTCCCCTGTACCCTGGCTGCAACTGTAATAAGAGCTCCCTTTAATAGCCAGGTGGGATGGATCTCCCAACTGGAGTGGCATATACCCTATACCCTGGCTTCAATGATATAGTAGCTCCCCCCAGACACCCTGGTGGGAGGGGTCTCACACATGAAGTGGCTAGTACTCTCTACCCTGGCTAAGGTGGTATACAAGCTCCCATGTAGAGACCCAGGTGGGAGGAGTTTCCTGTCTGGAGGGGGGAGTCCCCATTCCCCTGGCTGTAATGGTATAAGAGCTCTGACACACATACATAGGTGGGAGTGGTCTCTCTCCTGAAATGGCGAGTCCCCTCTTCCCTGCTTCTGCTGGTATATGAGATCCCCTGACAATAAGTGTTTAGAGGTCTCCAACCTAGTGGGGTGTGTCCCCTCTCTCCTGGCTGCAGTGGTATATGAGTTCCCTCCCATTGCAAGATAGGAGTGGTCTCATGCCTGGAGGAGTATCCTCCACCCTGGCTAATGCAGTATAGAAGCTCCCAGACACCCAAGAGGGAGGAGCCTCCTGCCTGGAGGTGCGAGTCACCTCTACCCTGCCTAAGGTTGTATACAAGCTCCCTGTGACACCCAGGTGGGAGGGGTCTCCTGACTGAAGGGGCTAGTCCCCTTTTCCCTGGATGAAGTGTATACTAGATTTCCCTGACACCCAGGTGGCAGGGTCTCTGGCCTGGAGGGGCATGTCCCCTCTACCCTGGCTGCAGCAGTATAGGAGCTCCCCCATACACCCAGGTGGGAGGGTCTCTGGCCTAGAGGGATAAGTCCCCTCTACCTTGGTTGTGGTGGTATATTAACTCCCCCTGACAATCAGGTGGGATGAGTCTCTTGCCCAGAAGGGCCAGTCCCATCTACCATGGCTACAGTGGGATAGGAGCTCCCCCAGGACCTAGGTGAAAGTGGTCTTCAGCCATGTGGGACAAGTCCCTTATACTCTGCCTGCAGTTGTTTAGGAGCCACCCCTCGCCCAGGACACCCAGGTGTGAAGGTTCTCCTGCCTTGAGCCTCTCCTCTGGCTGGGGCAATATATGATCTCCCTGCAACAACCAGGTTGGATGGGTCTACCGCCTGGAGGAGCAATTCTCAGGTACCCTGGCTGCTGTGGTATAGGATCTTCCCTGACACCTAGGTGGGAGAGATCTCCTATCTGGAGGGGCAAGTCCGCTCTACCCTGGTGAAGGTGGTATACAAGCTGCCTGAGACACCCAGGTGGAAGGAGTCACCTGCCTGGAGGGGCAAGTCTGCTCTACCCTGGCTTCAGCTGTGTAAGAGCTCCCCCCAGTAATACAGGTGGGAAGGGTCTCCCACAAAGAGGGGTGATTCCCCTCTCTCCTAGCTGGGGTGGTATATTAGGTCCCCCTGACACCCAGGTGGTAGGGATCTCCAGCTTGGTGTGGTGAGTACCCTCTACCCTGGCTGTGGTGGTACAGGAGCTCCCCCTACACCAAGGTGGGAGGGATCTCCCACCCTTTGTGGTGAGTCCCCTCTACCCTGTCTGCAGTGGTATATGAGCTCCCCTGACAACCATGGTTGAGGGGTCTCCCATGTAGTGGTGTGAGTCCACTCTATCCAGGCTGCAGCAATATATGAGCTCCACCCCCATAGCCAGATGGGAAGGGTCACCTGAGACACCCAGGTGAAAGGAGAGAGTGCCCTTCACTCTAGCTAAGGCAGTATAGAAGATCCCCCCAGACACACAGGTGAGAGGGGTCTCCTGCATGGGTGGGCGAGTCCCCTGTACCCTGGCTGCTATAGTATACAAGCCACCCCCATTAGCAGATGGGAGGGGTCTCGCGCCTGAAAGGGGAGTCCCCTTTTCCCTGGCTCCAGTGGTATACTACCTTTCCCTGACACCCATGTGTGAGGGGTCTTCTGCCTGAAGGGGCAAGTCCCCTCTTCCATGGCTGCTGCAGGATAGACAGTCCCCCGGACACGCAGGTGAAAGTGCTCTTCTGCCTGGGGTTTCAAGTCCCTGCTACCATGCCTGCAGCTGTATATGACCCCCCCCCCATTCCCACAGGACACCCAGGTGGGAGTGGTCTTCTGTCTGGGGGGGTGAGTCCACTCTACCCTGGTTGTGGTGGTATAGCAACTCCCCACCGGCACCCAGGTAGGAGGGGTATCCGGCATCGAGGGGCTCCCATTACCCTGGCTGCTGCCTTATATGAGCTCCCCCCATCATACACAGATGAGAGGGGTCTCCTGCCTGCAGAGAGTAGTCTCCATACCCTGGATGCAGCGGTATATGAGCTACCCCTGCACACACAGGTGGGCAGGTCTCCCACCTGAAGGGATGAGTGCCCTCAACCCAGGCTGCAAGGGTATAAGAGCCCCCTCCTACGCACAGGAGAGAGTGATTACCCGCCTGGAGGGGTGAGTTGCTGCTACTCCAGCTGCAACTTTATACAAACCTCCCCTCGCCAGACACCCTGTGGTAGGGTCTTCCCGATGGAGGGGCAAGTACCCTATAGCCTGGCTAAGGCAGTATAGGAGTTACCCCATTCCCAGGTGGGAGGTGTCTCTTGCCTAGAGGTGTGAGTTGCCTCTTTCCTGGCTGTTGGGGTATATGAGCTCCACCTGACACCCATCTGGGTGGGGTCTTCTGCCTGGAGGGGCAAGTCCCCTCTACCCTGGCTAAGGTGATATAGTTGGTACTCCCATTCTCCCGTGGGAGGTGTCTCATGCCTGGAGGTGCGAGTCACCTCTACCCTAGCTGCTGGGGTATGAGCTCCACCTGACACTCATGTGGGAGGGTTCTTCCACCTGGAGGGGTGAGTCCACTATACCCTGGCTGCAGTGGTTAAGGAGCTTCCCCTGACTCCCAGATGGGAGGGGTCTCCCACCTAGAGGGGTGACTCCCCTTTATCCTAGCTGAGGGGTTGTACCAGCTCTACAAGACCCAGGTGGGAGAGTTCTCTTGCTTGGAGAGATAAGTTCCCTCTATTCTGGTTGCTGTGGTATACATACTCCCCCCACATACCCAGATGGGACGGTTCTCCCGCCTGAAGGGGCAAGTCCTCTCTACCCTGACTGCAGTGGTTTACTAGCTTTGCCTGACACCCAGGTTGGATGGGTCTTACTCCTGGAGGGGGGTGAGTCCCCTCAACCCTGGATGCAGCCATAAAGGATCTTTCCCTGACACCCAGGTGGGTGGGTCTCCAGCTGGAGAGGCAAATCCCTTTGACCCTGGCAGAATTGGTATAGGAGCTCCCCTCTACACTCAGGTGGGAGGGGTCTCCTGCCTCGAGGCGTGAGTCCCCTCTACCTTGCCTGTGGCAGTATATGAATTGCCCGGACTGCCGCAGTCTGGCTGGGCACAATCAAGAGCCACTTGTCAAAAGAAACTAACTTTATTTTTAGAACCACTCATGCCAAATAAAACAGCCTCTCAGGAAAAACCCTCAGAGCCTCAACTGCCACCACCGGCTTCCCACAAGCCTCTCTCTCCCACACAAGCTTCTCTCCACCTCCCACAATCCTCCTGCTCTTGAGGCCGATTGGCTGGGTCACATGGGTGGAGCCAAAAAAGTCCCCCAATGAGCAGCTCCGTGGTCTGAAAGGGCAGGGAAACAGCCCAATGAGCATCACCGCAGAGGAGCCAATCACCTAGATGTTGCTGGGCCACTGTGAGCCAATCATCAGCCGGCAGCTGGAAGTTTGCTGGCAGCTGGAAGTTTGCTGGGGCCGCTTCGGCTGTGGCTCTCAACATCTCCCCCTCTCTGTTTAAACAACAAGCGTGTGGCTTAGGGACTGTGCCTGCCTTAGGTTGTCCAATAGTACGTATGGTCCTTAGGTTGGTACCATTGCAATTGGATCTTACCCGTCACTGACTATCGGTCCAGTATACAGCCACACCTGTGGAGAGGTCTTTGTACCAGCGGGGGGGGGGGGTGAGGTTCTTTGCCTCACCTCTGTTGGCCCCCAAATTTTAGCTGGACGATCATGACAAGCAGAAGGGAGGAAGATACACCAAGCCAATTGACGGCTCCTTTTGGAAAAATTGTACCACCAATGACATCATCAGCAAAAATACCCCAACACTACCACAAGTCGCTGCACCAACAGATAGTTCACAATACATACAGGTGAGCTCACAATGTGTCCAGGCAAGTTCTGCAAGCAGTTCAGTGATGGCTATTGTAGAAGCTGTAGATTGGTTTTATCTTTCACTTCACTGGCACTGGGATGAAGATAGGAATTCTGGCAATAATGGCTAAAGAAAAAATTATGTAACATTACAGAAGGCACTAAAAGAAAACAATTTTCTTCACAATTTACATTATCTTTAAGAGAATTATTAAATATAATGAAAAGGAAAGGTGAAAGTAGACAAACAGATCTGTTAACCTTCTTTTTTGTTTACATATTAAAACAATCCTCAACAGTTGTTTCCCAATTTAAATTAAACCATTTAAACCATGTGAATAAAAAAATATATATTTTTGGATCCATTTTTTCATGAGCGCTCATCATATATGATATATGGACATACGTACATTCAAACATATAACACAAAACACAAGTGTGCACACATAATATAATACATACAACACATAACATTATAGTAAAGGCCTTATAACTTTTTACAGGTGAAATCTCCACTGCAATGTTTAAAAACTCTATAGTCAAAAAATAGAACTGATCAGCAAAACATTAACCTAGGTCTGTATGAGCTCAAAAAACAAAATAGAACTTCATGATATGGCAAAGGGCAATAATAAAATAGATATTGAAAAAAGCATCCTGGTTCTGTTGCAGATGTAAGAATAGCCAAACTGGAGTTTAGGATATCAGTTGTTATGGATTTGAGCCAAATCATCTTTTTTTTCGTCTGTAGAAATCGCTTTAGTTAATCTTTCTGGAATCCAAATCGGCTGCTGTTCTCCCTGTGAAAACACATAAACAGACCCCTGACTCCAGACAATCACTGGGTCAGGACCTTTCCATTGTCCTGTTAGAATATCCTTCCAAAGTACGTTGGGCTTATGCACATTTTTTGGACACATATGCCTTTCCGCAGCACTAAGTCCTGATGAATCCAAATTTAAAAAGTTTAGAGTAAAAAGGGTTATTTTAAGTTTATCTTTGGGGAATATATACCCCTTCCCAATTCCTTCTTTTTGCTTTAATAAGTACATTTTAATAGTTTGATGAGCTCTTTCAACTATGCCTTGTCCCTGTGGATTGTATGGGATTCCTGTTATATGAGTAATGCCAAATGTTGAGCAAAATTGTTTAAAAGAGGTAGAAGTATAACCAGGGGCATTATCTGTTTTTAACTGTTTTGGAGCACCCACAGTGGCAAAATTTTGTAAGCAATGAGCTATAACATCTTTAGTTTTTTCTCTGGCATGAAGGGAGCCCATCAAAAATCCAGAAGAAGTATCAACTGTAACATGCAAATATTTTAATTTTCCAAATTCTGGCAAGTGTGTGACGTCCATCTGCCAAACATGGTTAGGTATCAATCCTCTAGGATTGACTCCAAGATTAACTTGTGGTAAGAAGGTCACACAATTTTGACATTGTTTTATTATTTGTCCAGCTTGTTCCTTAGTTATTTTAAAACGCTTTTGTAAACTATTACCATTGACATGGAACCTTTTATGAAAATTTATAGCTTCTTCTAGGATAGAGAAAATATGTATGTCATGTGTAGTTTTATCTGCTAAATCATTGCCCAAACTAAGGGCTCCAGGCAATCCTGTATGTGCCCTGATATGTCCTATAAAGAATGGATCTTTTCTGTCCCAGATTAGACTTTGTATAGTGGAAAGCAAAGAGAAAACAGTAGAAGAAGGGGAAATCCTACCAGCATCTTCAAGAGATACTATAGCATTAACTACATACTGACTATCAGAAAATAAATTAAATACAGAATCTTTAAACATCACAAAAGCTTGTAAAACTGCATTAAGCTCTACCTTTTGAGCTGATTGTTTGGGTACTAAAAATGTAAAAGTTTGATCAGGGGTAACTACTGCTGCTGTACCATTATTTGACCCATCAGTGAATATATTTGGAGCATTCATGATAGGTGTTTTTCTTGTCATTTTTGGAAAAATTACGAGATGCAATGACCAGAAAGACAATAAAGGATTAGATGATAAGTGGTTATCAAATGAAACATTAGATTTGCACATGATTATTGCCCAAGTATTTAACTCATTAGCTAACTCATCAATTTGATTCATAGTATATGGAGTAATAATTTTATTGGGAGAAATTCCAAACACTCCCTTTGCTGCTTTTATTCCTTTGAGTATTAATTGTCCTACAGCCTCAGGATACCTAGTAAGAATAGTGTTAGGAGAATAAGATAAATGTATCCACAATAATGGACCTTCTTGCCAAAATACTCCTGTAGGAATACTTTTTGTTGGTAGTACAATAAATAATAAAGGCAAACTTATATCAATTCTATCCAAATGCATATTTTCCATATATGTTTCAATGATTTTTAATGCCTTTCTTGCTACAGGTGTTAACATTCGGGGTGAATTTGGATCTGATGGACCTTTTATGATATCAAATAAAGGTCCCAACTCTCCTGTTGGTATACCTAAATAAGGCCTTATCCAATTTATGTCTCCTAATAACTTTTGAAAGTCATTAAGTGATTTCAGTTGATCTACTCGTATTTGAATTTTTGGTGGATGGACCATGGTTGAGGATAATAGAACTCCTAAATAATTAATTGGAAAATTTAATTGTACTTTATCTATTGCTATCTCTAGATTATAATTTTTTAATAAGTTTGTAAGTGTGGCATAACATTCTAGCAATGTGTTTTTATCTTTGTGTGCTAATAATACATCATCCATATAGTGAAATATTTGTAGTTCAGGATTTTGATTTCTAAGTGGCTGGATTACTTTGTTAACATAAATTGGACACATAGTTGGGCTGTTAGCCATCCCTTGAGGGAGTACTTTCCATTCATATCTCTGATCAGGACCTTCATGATTCAGTGCAGGGATAGTAAATGCAAAACGTGGACTATCCTCAGGATGAATTGGAATTGAAAAAAAACATTCTTTAATATCTATAACTAAAACATACCAGGTTTTTGGCAAAGCAGACAATTGAGGAATCCCTGATTGAGCAGGTCCCATAATAACCATCTCATTATTAATGGCTCTTAAATCTTGCAATAATCTCCATTTACCAGATTTCTTTTTGATGACAAAAATGGGAGTATTATGGGGAGATACAGAAGGTTGTATATGTCCTTCCGCTAATTGTTGTTTGACCAGGTCATGGGCTGCTTGTATCTTTTCTTTAGTCAGGGGCCACTGAGGAACCCATACTGGTCTTTCTGATTTCCAAGTAATTTTTATTGTCTCAGTGGCCCTTTCTGAAAATCCAACCCATGTCTGTCTGTTCCTTGATCCATTTGTATTGGTGCTGCTATACCTTGTTCTTGTTTTTCTAATATTTTTCCTTTCCTAAAACCTTGTCTAGTCATAATAGTGGGTGCATTTTGATTGATGTTATTTGTTAATGTCAAACCTAATTGATCTAAGACATCTCGTCCCCATAAATTTACGGGAAGATGATCCAATACATATGGCTGTATAGTTCCTTCACATCCTTCAGGATCCTTCCAATCTAATACCATTGCACTTCTATGGGGATTAGTCACCACTCCTAGGCCTTGAAGTGTTTGAGTGGCTTGTTGTAATGGCCAATGTTTTGGCCATTCTTGACGAGAGATGATGCTAAGGTCTGCACCTGTATCCAGTAGCCCATTAAATTCATGTCCTTGAATATTTAGTTTTGGCATGGGGCGAGAATCTAAATTTAAAGAAAGCATAGCCCAATCAACACCTGTGGAGCCTAATCCCTTGGAACCTCTTTCTACAGTACGACTGGAAAATTTATCATGTAGGCTGGGTATTATTAGTAACTGTGCTATTCTATCTCCTGGTGAAATTACTGATATACCCTTTGGAGAACTGGCTATAATTTTTATTTCACCTTCATAATCGGGATCAATTACCCCAGGACTTATCATAAGTCCTTTTAGAGTAGAAGAGCTGTGTCCCAATAATAAGCTATTGTTCCTTTGGGAAGAGGTCCTTTCACCCCTGTGGGAATGATTTGAACTCCCATCTCTGGAGTTAGTACTGCTCTGGCGGAGGCGCAGATGTCCAACCCTGCGCTCCCTCTGGTTTGTCTGATGAGGAATCTGATGGACAATGTGTCCTGGGCACTACCCTGATGGGGTTGCTGGGTTCCTCCAGTGCTCCGTATATTTGTGGTTTTGGGCCCCGGAGCATTGGGCCCCCCTGTCCATTTTTTGGCAATGGAGCCCGATGCCTTTCTCCACAATATCGTGGATAAACACCTGGTCCTTGTTCGTTTTTTGATAATGGAGTACCCTCTATGGTGGTTTGAGAATGGCATTCATTAGCCCAATGTCTCCCTCTACGGCATCGTGGGCAAATACCTGGTATTCTACTCCTTTGATACCTAGTTTTGTTAAACCCTCCTCCAATGGGGCAATTCCTTTTAAAATGTCCTGTTTGTTCACAATTGTAGCATGTTCTTGGCCTGGCATCTAAAGCCTGTTTTACTGCAGCTGCCACAATTTGCCCTTGTTCATTAATGTCTCTGGCATCTAAAGCCTGTTTTACTGCAGCTGCCACGACTTGCTCTTGTTCATTAATGTCTCTACATAATTTAATATATGTGTTTAAATCTTCATGTTTCCATGGTCTAATGATATCTCTGCACCAACGATTCGCTTGCTCATAAGCCAGGTGTTTTAGTAATGGCATTGCTTGTTCTGTATTCCCAAAAACTCTGGTAGCTGTTTGAATAAGCCTATCTACAAATTCAGCATAAGGTTCATTAGCTCCTTGTATTACCTTAGATAATTGACCTTGTAAACCTCCATGTCCTTGTAAAGTCTTCCATGCCTTAATTGCATCTACAGCAATTTGTGCATATACACCAATTTGTGCATATACTTCCAGCTGCCAGCACGGACAAACAGGTAGAAGGGATATTCTGCCTGGAGGTTCAAGTCCCCTCTGCTCCCAACATCCAGGTTATGGGGTCTCCTGATTGTAGGGGCGAGTCTCTACACTGGCTGCAGGGTTTTACGAGATCCCCCCAACCTGGTGGGAGTGATCTCCTGCCTGGAGCAATGAGTCCCCTCCACCCTGGCTGTGGCATTATACAAGCTCTCCCAGACACCCAGGTGGGAGGGTTCTCCTGCCTGGAGGGGCAAGTCTTCTCTACCCTGGCTAAGGTGGAAATGGACTTTCGTATGGACAGGCGAGTCCCCTCTACCCTGGCTTTGGCAGTATACAAGCTCCCCCGATTTTAGCTCTTGACATATAAGAGTTCCCAGTACACCCAGGTGGGTGGGTTCTTCCACCTGCAGGGGTGCGTTCTCTCTACCAAAGCTGTAGCAGTATAGGAGCTCCCCCCAGACACCCAGGTGGGAAGGGTTTCCTGTCTGTAAGGGCATGTCCCCTCTACCCTGGCTGCTGCAGTAATCAAGCTCCCCGGATCACCCAGGAGGGAAGGGTCTCCTGCATGGAGGGGCTAGTCCCCTCTATCCTGGCTCTCATGGTATATGTGCTCCCCCTTGTTAGGTGCAGGACAGGCTGAACTAAACCTAACCCTCTGTCTAGTTGTTTATCACCTGTTTGCATCATGTCTGAATACTCATCCCCACTCAAGACTGATCACTTGACCCCCACCTACCTGTATGCAACAGAAACCCACATCTGACCCCTGCCTTATCTGCCTGAAGGCAGAAGATGACACCCTTATCAATTACTGTGTGATCCAATCATTGTCCATCAACAAGGCACTTTGCAGACCCAGAAACCCCATTAGAATTTGGCTATAAATAAAAACTCCCTCCTGCCGGGCCCTCCTCTCTTGCTCTCTCTGTATCCCTCTCTTGCTTTTGCTCTCCCTTGCTTTCTCTTTCTTCTCTTGCTCTCTCTCTTCCTCACTCTCTTTTTCTCCTCTTTTGCACTGCTGAAATACAGCAGTGGTCACTCCCAGTGTTGTGGTCACTTTCCTTTCACTGGTGCCAAAACCCAGGAAGAGGATTAAAGTCCACTTTGGCGTCCCTCTTCCTTCAGAAGTGCTACTCACCGGATGACCTGAACCCATTTTCTTGACTGCCAGAATGACATCCACCCCAGCCTTTGATTGGTGAGTTTACCCTTCCTGGAGTCCTAAACAAAATGGTGGTATCAAGAGGATTTGACCTTAGATTTTCTGGCAAACCTCTTTGCCCACCTGTGGGGAGGAAAGCACCCCATCACAGCCTTTAAGGCCACTGTGGCCCTCAGGGACTTCTTCATTGGGCAGATTGGACTCTTGGGTTCAAAATTATTTCCCTTCCCATTCCCAGCCGCTGGTTTACCAGCATATGTTTTGTAGGTCACCCTCAAAGGAATGTGTAACCTCCAGGAACACATAACAGAGAACTAAATATCACACCCCACCCAGACCTTCATGGTTTCAGTGGCTCTCATAAAGTCCTAGTCCTCGCACCTTTAAGACTCCCTGCTAGAGATACGCTTACCCTCCGCTTCCTCTCTCTTCCCCTGCCTCTCTCTCTCTCCTCTCTTTCCAGCCCTGGGAGTCTCCAGCCTCTCTAGTAGGGGTCCCAAAAAGCCTTGGCAAGGTTCTCAAGGCTTCGGCCCCCATCCAGGATGGGAACCTCGACTGTCAGGATTCAGTGGAGACCAATCTCCTCAGCTTGAACCAGCCACTAGGCACTCCTGATTTTTGGCTCTAGCAGGGATGACACTTTTGCCAATAAATCAGTTTTCTCTGTCTCCCTTACACTACCTTTGATTCTCCTTCCTTCTCCTCTCTACTATGTTTGTGTCCTCTTCCCTCTCCCTTATACTATGTTTGTGACATCAGTAATAAGTCCTCTCTGCAGGTTGACTCTCCCTTACAATGCCTCTTGAATAATATCAAAACCCTCTCCTTGATACCAGACATCAAACCCCCAAAATTGATCAAGTATAGCACCCAGGATTGGCCCACTTATCCACTAGTCCCACCCTTTTGGGTCTCTGGATCCCTCCATTCTAAGGGATCTTTACAATTATGGTGAGCATTCAAAAAATGGGTAAAGAGCCCCTATGTCCAAGGTTTCTTCTTGCTCTGATCTAATTCTGCTCTGTGTACCTCTTTCAAACCTCTACGAATTTTTCTAGCTTGCAAACAACCACCACAACCAAAGATTCCCAATCTTTTCCACCTCCAGACTCATCCACTACTTTTGACCCTGCTGACCTCCATCCTATCACCCAGCTCGAATAGGTCCTCACAGTCAACCTTCTGCCCCAGCCGCTCCACTGTCTCCCCCACCTCAAGAACCTGATTTCTCCCCGCCAATTACTAGACAAAAACTCAACCCATGGCCCTTCCTCAAACCATTGCCTCCTTGCTGGGGTAGCAGGTACTGAAGTTATCCCTCCACCCACTCATTCCTTTCTTCTCCTATCAGTGCCCACACCCGGTCCCACCAGGTCCTCTTACCAGTTAACCCAAAACTCAAACAAGCTGAGGAGAGCCCTCAGACCCCTATCCGAAATCTGGTGAAAATGGCCTTTAAAGTTGCTCTGTCATCACTGAAAACAGGTTTCTAAGAATTTAGAGTCCCTTAAAGGCTTTTTGGGATATTCACTCCTGTCCTCCCCTCTGCTCTACCTGTTCTACTGCTCAAGGTTTCATTGCTAGGGAAAAATCCCAAACCCCTTTCCCATTATTCTTTTACAACTCCTCCCTCATTCTCATATCCACCCTAGATGCTCTCAGCCCCACCTTCCCATCTTCCTCCTCAGTACCCAGGCCCACAGAAAAGTCTTAACAGACCTTCTCCAGAAATCTTCTCCATGGCTGATTTTAGGCATGTCAGCAAAGAATCTCTACAGAAAAGTTTAATGTAGATAAACTTCCTCTTTTCATGTTTCCCTATTTTACTTGGCCACTGGCTGGAAAAAAAATCAGCACTCCAGGGCTGGGGATGTGGCTCAAGCGGTAGCACGCTCGCCTGGCATGCGTGCGGCCCGGGTTTGATCCTCAGCACCACATACAAACAAAGATGTTGTGTCCGCCGAAAACTAAAAAAAATAAATAAATATTTTAAAAAAATTCTTTAAAAAAAAAATCAGCACTCCAGGTGCTGGACACCCTCTTAATAGTTTTTCACAAAAATATGTAAACAAGGTCTCTGGCCTTGAACTGGGCTTCACAGATATGCCTACATTTCTAAGATAAGAGAAGTTACCAACTGGGCTCCAAGGTAACAGCTGGCAAGGGGAGGAAAGAAAGGGAAAAAGAAGCTCTCCTCTTCTCAGGTGTCCTTGAAGGGTTAACTTGCCCAGAAGAGAGAAAAAAACTGATTTTATGTGAACTTCTGCAGACTGTGAACTTCTGAGCCCCACTCCTTACATGCTGGCTACAAAATTCTGAAACTACCTAAACTTGGGGTTCAGGGGATTAATTGATTACAGCAGAAGCTGTGCCCTCTGAATCTGACTGTAACCAAATAAAACTGTTTCCCTATCTTCAGTGCTATCTTAGGTGCCTTGCTTCTTGTCTGTCCCTACAACAGTATAATTCTATATACTTAAACATTGTTTATATTTTCATGAAATGGTAAACAGATGTGATTAATTGTGTACTGCAAATAACAAAATATCTCTTATTAAAGTGGAATATTTTGCCTAAATTCAAAAATTTACAAGGATTGTTTCAAAATGTGAATAAAGAAGAGCTTAATAGATGGGAAATAGAAATTAGAAGGTTCTAGGTATGGAATAAATAGAAGGGAAAAAGGTTTCTGGATAAGAAAGTCTATATGATTAAGTAAATAAGAGGGTTTAGGCAAGTGATAAAGAAGGTCTGTATATGTTGGCTATATAGGTTTAAGTAAGTGATAAAGAAGGTCTGTGTATGTTGATTATATATGTGAGTTTTTTGTGCAAGTAATCTTGAAGGAATTAAGCATTTACAACTATGGTTAAACAACAATTGTTATTTTGCAATATTGTAATATGTTATTTCTTTAAGAGCTAAACTTGATTAATGTAAACATCAATAGTAATTGTGGTACTATTACTCTTGTTTGTATATTAAATATGTTCATATTTTCCAGGTATATAAATCTTTAAGATAGACACTTTAAAAAAAAAACATTATATGAAGCTAGTGTTCTCCAAAATATTGCATGGTAATTTTAGGCTTATAAAAATAACATATTGGATATGTATTTATATCATTTAATTTTCTATAACTGGGCCCATTATCAATAAGATTAATATAAAATTCTATACACTGGGGTACAATTAATAGATAATATCATATTGTGTTAGCTAATATTCATGTGACCTTGAACAACAATATATGCAAACTTTATAAAATGATATTTAAAAACAAAGATCAGCTTCAATACTAGAACACTTTACCTAAACTTTATAAAGAGTCCTGCCTTACCTGAGATAAGGCTCTGCCTCCCATCTTACTAAATAACAGAATGACTCCAAAGTAGGCCAGACATCAGCTAAAGCCCAGTACTCTTAATTTAAAACTGGTGAAACTGACTTTGCTGGATATTTAAGATTAAGACTTGAATTAAAATGGCCAATAAAACCAATATTTCCCTGTTACCCTCTGAGTCAGTCTGAATCTAGGGAACAGGGAAGTTCTCTAAAGAGTTTTGCAACTCTGGGCCACATAACCTACTGATAAGGGAAAGTAATGAGACCACTGGAGAATGAAAAGCCAATCAGTGCACTTGCTGTGAATAGGAGGGTCACTGGAGAGAGAAGACATCCCTGATGCTTCCAAGGGAAGCCACATGGCCAAGCAATACCTGGACCCATCCTAGCACAAATAGCACCAGCAGAACTAAGAAGCTGCTCTCAAGTTCCCCCATGAGTGACCCCTATGGGAACTTGGCTGAATCTTAACAATAGATAGAAACAAAGTCAATTTTGACCAGCTTGATCTTAAATACCTACCAAAAACACAGTCATACCTGGGAGTAATGAAGGACAAGAACAGCTAGAAAAGAGGAGACAACAATTAGGCCAACAGGCTCCATGGGGAATGTTCAATCAAGTTTGGCCTTGGATCCTCCTCCTCGCAGGACCCCTATTAGTCAAATTTATGTTTCTCCTAATAGGACCATGACCATTAAATTGCCTACAGAATATTCTGCAATATCTGATACACAAATTCCTCAACCAGACGGTCAATCAACTACTTCTTTAAGACTACCAGCCCTAATGCCCAAGACAGAGACCTATGACTCATGACAAATCCCTCTGGCTCCAGAGACTCTGCCTTCATTTAAAATGCTCTCTAACCCCTTTTCCAGTTTTTACAACCCCTCTTTCACTTCCTAGGAGTGAGAACTACTCTCCAGAAGGTCCACTGTGCTTGTTTTGTCTGCTCTACAGTATTCCCACAAGGAAGCATCACACCTAAACTCCCCACACATCAGATGAGGAGCCACCAGCCAGATCAAGACTGGTAGATCAACTTCACACAAATGCCTAGGCACAAAAAGCTTCACTGCCTATTTACTTTGGTTGATACTTTCTAAGGTTGGATAGAAGCCTTCCCTACATCCAGGGAAACTGCTGACACCATCACCTCCATCCTCATTGAAGAGATCATTCCCAGGTTCGGACTTCCCATCACCATCCAGTCAGACAACAGTCAGCCTTCACTTCTCAATTTTTCAACTAGTCTCCAAAGGCCTCAACATCACTGAGAGGCTCCAAATCCCCCACCAACCCCAATCCCCATTTTCTATCCCAACCACAGATGGCGCTTTAACGTCCAAGCAATTTGGCACAAGGATGACACCTCCCACTCTCAATTTATGGGTCAAGGAGATTGATCTTCCACTGGCTGCAATTGGGCAGTCACTCTTAACATTACTGAATTCAAACAAGCCACCTCTGATAATTCCTAGAGTCCCTACAACAGGACCAATGGCTGATAACAAGGATCTCCTCCACTCAGAAATGGCTTGATGCCTTTGACAACCTATAGCTTCAAGGAAACTTTATGGTCTTTCCCCTTCTTAGATAACTGTCTATAGACACTGGATGTTATCTCTAGCCTCCCTGGTATTCCCATGCCTGTCCCTGAACATTCCCCCACTCTCCCAGGTAAGCCCCATTCCACCCCCTCACAGCAGGAAGGAGTGAAATGATTTTGCACCACCCCTGTCACTTAGAAAAACAAAAAGGGAGTAATGTTAGGTGCAGGACTGGCTGAACTAAGTTGTCTTCAAGATAACCCACACACTCAAAACACCCCTCTGCCTGGTCCTTTATCACCTGTTTTCATCAAGTCTGAATACTCAACCCCACTCAAGGCTGAACACTCAACCCCCACCTGTCTGGTGCCACAGAAACCCACATCTGACTCCTGCCCCATCTGCCTGAAGGCAGAAAATGACACCCTTAGCAAATATTGCGGTACAATCATTGTCCACCAACAAGGCAGCTTACAGACCAAGAGACCCCATTAGAATTTGGCTATAAAAACTCCTTCCTGCTGCCCCCCCTCTCTTACTCTCTCTATCTCACTTTCTTGCTTTCGCTCTCCCTTATTTTCTCTCTCTCTCTCTCTCTCTCTCTCTCTCTCTCTCTCTCTCTCTCTCTCTCTCTCTCTCTCTCTCTCTCCCCTCTTTGGCACTGCTGCAATAAAGCAATGGTCACTCTGAGTGTTGTGGTCACTTTCCTTTCACCCCTGACACCCTGGTGGGAGGGGTCTCCTGTCAAAAGGGGCAAGTACTTTCTACCCTTGCTGTGCTGATAAATGAGCTCCCACTGACAGCCAGGTTGGAAGGGTCTCCTGCCTGGATGGGTGAGTCTCCTCTACCTTGGCTAAGGTGGTATGCAAGTTCCCCTCCACAACAAGGTAGGAGGGATCTCCTGCCAGGAGAGGCAAGTCCCCACTACCCTGGCTGCAGTGGTATATGAGCTAACCCCCCACACCAAGGTGGAAGGGTCTCCCACCTGAAGGGTTGAGTCACCTCAACCCTGGCTCTGGGGGTATAAGTGTCCCCTCCTACCCTCAGGAGGGAGGGATCTCCCGCCTGGTGGGGAGAGTCACTGATACCCCAGCTGCAGCTGCATAGAACCCCCCCTTGCCAGACACTCAGGTGGGAGGGGTCTCCCGCCTAGAGGTGTGAGTCCCCTCTACACAGGCTAAGGCGGTATAGGAGTTACCCCATTTCAAGGTGGAAGGTGTTTCTCGCCTGGAGGTGTGAGTTGCCTCTGCCCTGGCTGCTGGGGTATATGAGCTCCACCTCACACCCAGGAGAGAGGGGACTTCTGCTTGGAGGGGCCAGTCCATTCTAACCTGGCTGCAGTGGTTAAGGAGCTTCCCCTGATACCCACTTGGGAGAGGTCTCCAACCTAGAGGGGTGACTCCCCTCTCCCTGGGCTGAGGGGTGTACCAGCTCTCCCAGACATCCAGGTGGGAGGGGTCTCCTGCTTGGAGAGGCAAGTCCCCTCTATTCTGGCTGCTTTGGTATTCTAGATTCCCCCCCCTTACCCACATGGGAGGGGTCTCCAGCCTGAATAGGTGAGTCCCTTCTACCCTGGCTGCAGTGGTATACTAGCTTTCCCTGACACCCAGGTTGGATGGGTCTCTAGTGTGGAGGGGCAAGTCCCCTCCACTATGGCTGCAGTGGTAAAGGATCTCCCCCTGACAACCAGGTGGGAGGGTCTCCTGCCATGATTGGCGAGTCTCATCTACCCTGCCTGTGGCAGTATATGAACTCCCCTGACAACCAGGTAGAAGGGATCTTTGGCCTGCACAGGCAAGTCCCCTCTACTCTGGCTAAGGCAGAATGTAGTTTCCCCCCAAATCCCAGGTGTGAGGAGCCTTCTGCCTGGACAAGAAGTGGTACCCTGGCTACAGTGGTATAGGAGCTCCCCCCTACACCCAGGGGGGAAGGGTCTCCCGCCTAGAGTGGCTTGTCCCCTCTATCCTGCCTGTGGCGATTTGAGAACTCCCCTGACAAACAGGTGGAAGGGATCTTCTGCCTGGGTGGTCGAGTCCCCTCTCTCCTTCTCTGGCGGTATAGGAGCTTCCCCCAACACCCAGTTTATGGGGTCTCCCGACTGGAGAGGCAAGCCTCTTCTACACTGGCTGTGGAGGTATATGAGCTCCCCCAACACCCAGGTGGGAGGGGTGTCCCACCTGGAGCAATGAGTCACCTCTACCCTGGCTGTAGTAGTATACAAGCTCTCCGAGACACCCAGGTGACAGGGTTCTACCGCCTGGAGTGGCAAGTCTTCTCTACCATGGCTAAGGCGGTATACAAGCCCCCCCACACACACAGGTGGGAGTGGTCTTCTGTATGGGTGGGCTAGTCCCCTCTACCCTGGCATTGGCGGTATACAAGCTCCCCTGACACCCAGGTGGGCGGGGAATACAGCTTGGAAGGGTGAATCCCCTCTACTTTAGCTCTTGCCATATAAGAGCTCCCAGTGAACCCAGGTGGGAGGGGTCCTCCACCTGCAGGGGCATGTTTCCTCTACCCTGGCTGTGGCAGTATAGGAGCACTCCCAACACCCAGTGAACCCAGGTGGGAGGGGTCCTCCACCTGCAGGGGCATGTTTCATCTACCCTGGCTGTGGCAGTATAGGAGCACTCCCAACACCCAGGTTTGAGGGGTCTCCCACGTGTAGGGGCATGTCCCCTGTACCCTGTCTGCTGCAGTAGTCAAGCTCCCATGGACATCCAGGTGGGAGAGGTCTCCCAATTGAAGGGGCGAGTAGCCTCTATCCTGCCTGTGATGGTATATGAGTTCCCACTGAAACCCAAGTGGGAGGGTTCTCCCACCAGGAGAGGCAAGTACTTCTACACTGGCTGTTGTGGTATATGAGCTCCTGCCAACAGCCAGGTTGGAGGGGTCTCCCACCTGGATGGGCAAGTCTCCTTTACCCTGGCTAACGTGGTATAAATATCCCCAGAACACCCAGGTGGGAGGGGTATCCAGCCTAGAGTGGCGAGTCCCTACTACCCTAGCTGCAGCAGTATAGGAGCTCCTCCCTGCCACACCCAGGTGGGAGCCTATTCCACATGAAGGGGCGAGTCCACTCAATCCTGGTTGAGGAGGTATAAGAGCTTCCTCATACCACCAGGAAGGAAGGATCTCCCTCCTGGAGGGGTTAGTCGCTGCTACCTCAGCTGCAGCCGTATACGAACCCCACCTCTGCAAACAACCAGTGGGAGGGGTCATCTGCCTGCAGGGGCGATTCCCCTCTACCCTGGCTAAGGCAGTATAGGAGTTATCCCCATTCCCAGGTGGGAGGTGTCTCTGGCCTGGAAGTGCAAGTCACCTTTAACCTGGCTGCTGTGGTACACCAGCTCCCCCGACACCAGATTGGAGGGGTCTCCCGCTAGAGGGGGGTGAGGCAGTGTACCAGCACTCCCAGATACCCAGGTGGGAGGGGTCTTATGCTTGATGGGGTGTGTCCCTCTATTCTGGCTGCTATTGTATGCTAGCTCCCCCCTATACCAAGATGGGAGGGGTCTCCTGCCTGAAGGGTCGAGTCCCCTTTACCCTGGCTGCAGTAATATACTAGCTATCCCTGACACCAAGGTTGAATGGGTCTCTCACCTGGAGGGGCAAGTCCCCTCTAACCTGGCTGTGGCAGTAAAGAATCACTACTTGACATCCAGGTGGGAGGGTATCTGGCCTGGAGCTTCCAGTCCCCTCTACCTAGGCTGCAGTGGTATAGGAGCTCCCCGCTACATCCAGGTGAAAGGGGTCTCCAGCCTGGAGTGGCAATTCCCCTCTACCCTGCCTCTGACAGTATATGAACACTCCTGAGAAGCGGGTGGATGGGATCTTCTACCTGGAGGGTTGAGTCCCCTCTCCCTTGACTCTGGTGGCATAGGAGCTCCCCCCCGACACCCAGGTTATGGGGTCTCCTGCCCGGAAAGGTGAGTCCCCTCTACACTGGCTGCGGGAGTATAGGAGCTCCCCCATACAAACTCAGGTGGGAGGGGTCTACCCCAAGAAACGAAAGTACCCTCTACCATGGCTGCAGTGGTGTAAGAGCTCCTCCTGACACCCAGGTGGGAGCGATCTCCTGCCTGGAGGGGCAAGTCCCCACTACCTTGTCTTCAGAGGTATAGTAGCTCCTCCCACCACACCCAGGTGAAAGGGGTCTACAGCCTGGAAGAGTGAATCCCCTCTATCCTGGCTGTGGCTATATAGGATCTCTCCCCCACACACCCAGGTGGGAGGGGTCTCCTGCATGGAAAAGTCAGTCCCCTTTACCCTGGTTGTGGAGGTATATGAGATCCTGCTGACACACAGGTGGGAAGAGCCTCCTGACTGGAGCAGGGATTCCCTGCTACACTGGCTGCTGAGGTATACAAGCTCCCGCCTACACCCAGGTGGGAGGGTTCTCTCGTCTGAAATGGAAAGTACCCTCTACCATGGCTGCAGTGATATAAGAGTTTCCCTGACACCCAGGTGGGAGGGTCTCCCGCTTGGAGGGGCGAGTTCCTCCTATCTTGGCTGTGGCAGTATATAAGTTCCCACTGACACCTGGTAGGAGAATCTTCCGCAAGGAGGGGCAAGTATTTTCGACCCTGGCTGTGGTGGTATATGAGCTCCTGCTGACAGCCAGGTTGGAAGAGTCTCCCGCCTGGATGTTCGAGTCTCCTCTACCCTGGATAAGGTAGTATACAAGTTCCCCACGACACCCAGGTGGGAGGGGTCTCCTGCCTGGAGGGGCGAGTCCCCTCTTCCCTGGATGCTGCGGTATACGGCCCCCCCACCTCACACCTAAGTGGGACGGTCTCCAGACTGAAGGGGCGAGTCTCTGCAACCCCGGGTGAGGGGGTATAGATCCCCCTCCTACCCCCAGAAAGGAGGGGGTCTCCTGCCTGGAGAGGCAGTCGATGTTACCGCAGCTGCAGCTGTATAAAAACACCCATGCGCCAGACATCCATGTGGGAGGGGTCTTCCGCCTGGAGAGGCGAGCCCCCTCTACCCAGGCTTATGCAGTATAGGAATTTCCCCCATTCCCAGTTGGGAGAAGTCTCTCGCCTGGACATGCGAGTTGCGTCTACTCTGGCTGCTGGGGTATATGAGCTCCACCTGATACCCAGGCTGGAGGGGTCTTCCTCCTAGAGGTGTGAGTCCACTCTACCCTGGCTGCTGCAGTTAAGGAGTATCCCCTGACACACAGGTGGGAGGGGTCTCCCGCCTAGAGGGGTGACATCCTGTTACCCTGGCTAAGGGGGTGTACCAGCTCTCCCAGACACCCAGTTGGGAGGGGTCTTCAGCTTGGAGGGGCGAGTCAACTCTATTAGGGCTCTTGTAGTATATGAGCTCTTCCTCATACCCAGATGGGAGGAGTCTCCCACCTGAAGGGGTGAGTCCCCTCCACCCTGGCTGCAGTAGATTACTAGCTTCCCCTGACACCCAGGAGGGAGGTGTCTCTCGCCTGGGGGCTGGGGTGAGTCCCCTCGACCCTGAATGCACTGGTAAAAGATCTCCCCCAGACACCCAGGTGGGAAAGTCTCTGGGCTGGAGAGGCGAGTCCCCTCTACCCTGGCTGCAGTGGGATAGGAGGTCCCCCTTACACCCAGGTGGGTTGGGTCTCCCACCTCCAGTGGGAGTCCCCTCTACCCTGCCTGTGGCACTGTATGTACTGCCCTGATATCAGGTGGAAGGGATCTTCCACCTGGAGGGTCGAGTCCCCTCTCCCCTGACCTTGGCGGTATAGGAAGTCCCCGACACACAGGTTATGCGATCTCCCGACTGGAGAGGAGAGACCCCTCTACACTGGCTGTGGGGTTACAGGAGCTCCCCGTAACACCCAGGTGGGAGGGGTCCCCGCCTGGAGGAACAAGTCTTTTGTACCCTGGCTATGGTGGTATACTTATACCTCCCCTACACACAGGTGGGAGTGGTCTTCTGCATGGAAGGGTGAGTCTCCTGTACTTCAGCTCTTGCTATGTAAGATCTCTCTGTACACCTGAGAGGGAGGGGTCTTCTTCCTGCAGGGGCATGTTCTCTCTACCTGGCTGTATATGAGCTCCCCCACACATCCAAGTAAAAGGTGTCTCCTGCCTGTAGGGTCAAGTCCCCTCTACCCTGGCTGCTGCAGTAATCACGCTCCACAGACACCTAGGTGGGAGGGGTCCCACCATTGGAGGGGCGAATCCCCTCTTCACTGGCTGCGGACGTATAGGAGCTCAACCAGACACCCAGGTGGGAAAGGTCTCCAGACTGGAAGGGCAAGGATGCTCTACCCTGGCTGCAGTGGTATTGGAACTCCCCCTGACACACAGGTGGGAGGGTCTCCCGCCTAGAGGAGTGAGTCCCCTCTACACTGGCTTCAGCGGTATAGGAGCTCCCCAGGACACCCAGGTGGAAGGGGTCTCCCTCCTGGAGGGGCGAGTCTCCTCTACCCTGGATACAGCGGTATAATAGTTCCCCCTGAAATTCAGGTGGGAGACATCTCCCACCTGGAAGGGAGAGTTCCCTCTACCCTGGCTGTGGCAGTATACAATATCCCCCTGACACACAGGTGGGAAGAATCTCCCGACTGGAGCAGTGAGTCCCCTCTACCCTGGTTGTGGAGGTAAACAAGGTGCCCCAGACATCCAGGTGGGAGGGGTCTCCTGCCTGGAGGTGTGAGTCCCTACTACTCTGGCTGCAGTGGTATAGGTGCTCCTCCCCACCCATGTGAGAGGGTCTCTGACCTGATGGGGCGAGTTCCCTCAAACCTGGCTTAGGCAGTATAAGTGTCCCCTCCTACCCCCAGTAGGCAGGGTCTCCCACCTGGAGGGAGGAGTCACTGCTATCCAGGGCACAGGTGTAAATTATCCCCCCTCACCAGACACCCATGTCGGAGGGGTCTTCCACCTGGAAGGGTGAGTCTAACCTGGCTGCAGTGGTTAAGGAGGTACCCCTGACACACAGTTTGGAGGGGTCTCCCACCTAGAAAGGTGACTTCCCCCTACCCTGACTGCAGGGGTTTACCAGCTTTCCCAGAGAACCCAGGTGGGAGGGGTCTCATGTTTGGAGGGGCGAGTCCTCTCCACCCTGGCTCTGGAGATACACGAGCTCCCCAACTCACCTAGGGGAGAGGGTCTCTTGCCTTGAGGGGGGAGTCCCCTCTACAATGACTGTGATGGGATAAGAGCTCCCCCTGAAAACCAGGTGAAAGGGGTCTCTCGCCTGGAGGGAGACTACCCTAGCTGCAGCTGTATACCTGAATACCCATCAACCAGGTGGGAGGGGTCTCCCGCTTGGAGGGGCGACTCCCCTCTATCCCAGCTAAGGCTGAATACAATCTTGCCCTGGCACCAAGATGGGAGGGGTCTCTCGCCTGGAGGAGCATTGCCACTCTACCTGGCTGCAGCAGCATATGAGTTTCCCCTGACACCAAAGTGGGAGGGGTCTTCTGCCTGGAGTTGCGTGTCCCCTCTACCTGGCCTCTGGCGATACAGGAGCTCCCCTTGACACCCAGGTTATGGAGTCTCCCAACTGGAGAGGCGACTCCCCTCTACGCTGGCTCCGGGGGTATAGGAGTTCACCCCAGATACCAAGGTGGGAGGAGTCTCTCTCCTGGAGCAATGAGTCCCCTCTACCTTGGCTGTGGTGGTATACATGCTCTCCCAGACACCCATGTGGGAGGGGTCTGCCGCCTGGAGGAACAAGTCTTCTCTACTTTGGCTAAGGTGGTATACAAGCGCCCCCTACACACAGGTGCGAGTGGTCTTCTACATGGACAGGTAAGTCCCCTTTATCCTGGCTTTCATGGTACAAAACTCCCCTGACACCCAGGTGGAAGGGGTATTCCACCTGGAAGGGCGAGTCCCCTCTACTTTAGCTCTTGCCATATAAGAGCTCCTAGTACACCCAGGTGTCAGAGATCTTCTGCCTGCATGGGCGTGTTCCCTCTACACTGGCTGTGGCAGTATTGGAGCTCCACCTGACACACAGGTGGGAGGGGTCTCCCGCCTGTAGGAGAGAGTCCCCTCAACCCTGGCTGCTGAAGTAATCAAGCTCCCCTGAACACCCAGGTGAGAGGGGTCTCCTGATTGGAAGGGCGAGTCCCCTCTACCCTGGCTGCAGAGGTATAGGAGCTCACCCAGACACCCAGGTGTGAGGGGTCTCCTGACTGGAAGGGCAAGTCTGCTATACCCTGGCTGCAGCAGTATAAGAACTCTCCTGGGTGCCCAGGTGGAAGGGGTCTCCCTCCTGGAGCTTCTAGCCCCCTCTCTCATGGCTTTAGCCTTATTGGAGCTCCCCCAGACATCCAGGTGCAAGGGCTCTCCTGCCTAGAGGGGCAATTCCCTTCTACCCTGGCTGCAGTGGTGTAGGAGCTCCCCCAGACCCCTAGGTGGGAGGGGTCTTTGGCAAGGAGGGACAAGTCCCCTCTACTCTGAATATGGCGGTATACCAGCCCCTCTCCACCATACCCACGTGGGAGGGGTCTCCAATATAGAGGGGGGCATCCCCTGTATCCTAACTGCTGCAGTATATGAGCTCCCCCTGACACCCTTGTTGGAGGGGTTTCCCACCTGGAGGGCCAAGTACCCGCTCCCTGGTTGCTGTAGTATATGAACTCCCATGACACCCAGGTGGGAGGAGTCTCCAGCCTGGAGGAGCAAGTACCCTCTACCCTGGCTAAGGTGTTATACAAGACCCTACCTACACCCAGGTGGGAGGGGTCTCCTTTCTGGAGGGACAAGTCCCCACTACCCTGGATACAGTGGTATATGAGCTCCTCCATCCACACCCAGGTGGGTGGGGTCTCCCACCTGGAGGGGCACATCCCCTCTACCCTGGCTGAGGCGGTACAAAAGCTCCCCAAGGTGGGACAGGCATTCTGCCTGGAAGGGCGAATCCCCTCTACCCATACTGTGGCAGGATAAGTGTTCCCAGCCTAGAGCAGGGAAACCCCTCTAACTTGGCTGTGCCAATATACAAGCTTCCCCAGACACCCAGTTGGGTGGGGTCTCCCAAATACAGGGGCAAGTCCCCTCTACCCTGACTTTGGTGGTATACAAGCTATACAAGACCCCAGCATGCAGGTGGTAGAGGTCTGCCACCTGGAGGGACCATCCCCTCTACTTTGGCTGGTGCCATGTAAGAGCTCCCAGGACACTCAAGTGGGAGACGTCTCCCAACTGGAGGAGCAAGTCCCCGCTATCCTAGCTGGGAGTTATAGTATCTCCCTCAGTCACCCAGGTGGGAGGGGTTTCCCGACTGGAGGTTCCAGTCGCCTGTAACCTGGCTGCAGTGGTATAGGAGCTCCCCTGACACCCAGGTGGGAGGGGTCTCTCGCCTGGAGGGGCTAGTCTTTGCTACCCTGACTGGATGGTATAAGAGTCCCCCAGACACCCAGGTGGGAGGGGTATCCAGCCTGGCAGGGCGAGTGCCCTCTACCCTGGCTGCAGTGGTGGTAAATGAGCTCCCCTTGTCACCGAGGTTGGAGGTGTCTTTGCCTGGAGAGGTGAGTGCCCTCTAACCTGACTGCAGCAATATACAAGATCCCCACAACACTCAGGTGGGAGCGGTCTCCCGACTGGAGGCGCGAGTCCCTTCTACCCTGGTTGTGGCAGTGTAATAGCTCCCCCAACATCCAGTTGGGAGGTGTCTCCTGCCTGGAAGGGTGAGTCCCCTCTACCCTGCCTGTGGAGGTATAAGAGTTCCCCCAGACACCCAGGTGAAAGGGGTCTCCCAACTGGAGGGGCGAGTCCTTGTTACCCTGGCTGCAGCTCTATAGGACCCCCCCCATACAAACCCATGTGTGAGGGTTCTCTTGCCAGGATGGGTGAGTCCCTGCTACTCTGGCTGCACCTAGATATGAGCTCCCCTTGACACCCAGGTGAAAAGGGTATCCTGCCTGGAGGGGCCAGTCCTTGCTACCCTGGCTGCAAATGTACACAAGCCCCCGTCACACACACACACACACACACACACACACACACACACACACACACACTGGACAACCAGGTGGAAGTGATCTCATGACCTTAGGGGTGAGTCCCCTCTATATGGGCTGAGGCAGAATGCAAGCTAGCCTGGACACCAAGGTGGGAGGGATCTCTCACCTGGAGGAGCCAGTCCACTCTACCCAGACTGCAGAGGTATAAGAGCTCCCACACACAACCATGTCTTTTTTCATTCACCCAGACCCAGGTGCTAGAACTTGGCTCTCCATTACTGGGCCCTGCTCCTTTCTTGATACCCTGGCTGCCCTTCTCAAGGACCCAGTTCCTGTCGCTTAGTTTCTGGCTCCTTTTACCAGACCCCTCATGTGCCTCTTCTCTGATTCTCTCATGCTGTGGTATCCTGACAGTGCCCAGACTCTCCACTACCCATGCTTAGCTCAAGCCTAGGCTCCTCAAATGGGTCCTGCAGCCCACTGTCCCCTCCTAACATGCACAAGCCAGATATCTCCTCACAGTACCCTCTTTTGCCCCTAATTGGTCCAGGTCCCTCTCTGAGGATGTACTCACCTGGGGCAGAGGAGCGGATTTGGCTGGTCTCTGCACCCTGAATGCTCCCTAAAAGAAACAGCCCTACCAGTCACCTGAGTCCCCTTCACCACCTGAACCTTGAGGCCTGGCAGTTAACGTGGGATTTGCTCCAACCTACTCCTGAGCAATCTCCTTCCTTCCCTCCCCTGTCCTCTGGCTTTGCATCCTGCCCCTACCCCAACCCAGCCCTCCCTAACCCTGACCCTTTGTGCTCCAGTCTCTGGGTCTGGGCTTTCAACTGAGCCCCTGACCACATTCCTCATGCCCCTTGGCATAGCATGGAGTCTGTTGGGTCTGACCTGGGGGCCTCTTACTTGGGCCCCCCAGGGGGCTCACCTAAGTGCTCCTTGCACTTCCCTCTGTCTCCTGGTTCTCATGCAGCCCCTACCTCCCTTCCCCTCATGCTTTTTCCTGGCACTTGCAGGTCTCCTGCTCCTTGTGTCCCTCATCACAATTGGCTGGGTGAGTCCCTTGCCTGGGGCCTGTCTTGGGTCATGGCTCTCACCCTAAAGTGCAACAACCATGACCCCCTGTCATGCCCTCCCTTCACACTCCTCCTTGCCCCCTTCCTTTGCCTGGCCACCCTTGCCATTTCCCTGGGCCTGTATTCAAATCTGAGCCAGGGCGCCTATGGGAAACAGAGCTCTGCCCCTCACCTGGCTTCTTGCTCTCCCTGGGTGCTTGGTCCGGCACTGGAAATCCTAACACTTGGAACTGGCCCTGGGTCTGGAGCCTGACTGACCCATGCTGGATCCCCTGCCTTCCCTCCCTAATCTTGTCCAGTATCCTGAGCCCCCTGCTCAAACCCTTGCCCTTGTCTCTCAGTTCCCTGGTGTGGCTCCTCAATTGAGCCTCTGGTGAGCCTTCTTGCTCACTGCTTTCTGGGCAGTGTCTGAGGGCCCCTTGCTGCGGCAGCTTCCCTACTCCCCCTTGGCTTGCCTGTCTCTCAGTACCCTAGGGCAGCCCTGCCTTTCCAGCCCGGCATTCCCTGCTCTCCCTTGGCCTGGGCCCTTCTCTAGGTCCATTAACTTGGCTCCTTGCTGGGGTCCTGGCCCCCACCCCACCCAAAACTGTCCTGCGGGCCTTCAGGCTGTGCCCTCCCTCAGCCCTCCTGTCCTTTCTGTCTCTGCCACACCTGCTTTCCTGATCACCTAAATAGGATGCTCATCCAGGCCAGGGGACTTGACCTGGCCTCTTGGCCCTGGGACTCCTTTTGGGAAAACGTAGCCCTACACCATACCTTGGCCCTTTGGCTTCCCTCAGCTGGGGCCCTGCTCCTGACCCCTGACTCCCTGCAGTGGACCTGGGCCTTGAGCCCTCCTCCCCCTGTGTCACCCACTCCACTTTCCTCCCTCCTGATGCTCCCCCTCCATGTTCCTCTTCATTCACCCAGGCCCAGGTGCTAGCACTTGGCTCTCCATTACTGGGCCTGGCTCCTTGCTAGAGATCCTGGCTACACTTCTTAAGGACCCTTTCCCTGTCCACTGGTTTCAGCCCCATTTTCTAGCCCCCTCCTGTGCCTTCCCTCTGATCCCCTCATGTTGTGGTATCCTGACACTGGATCCTCCACTCCCTCTGCTTCTCCCTAGCCTATGCTGCTCGAATGGGTCCTAGCATCCTGACCACCCCCAACTTCTGCACACCAGGTATCCCCTCACATTACCCTCTTTGGCCCCTCCTTGGCCCCTCCTTTGGTCCATGACCCTCTCTGAGGATCTACTCACCTGGGCAAAGGAGCGGAATAGGCTCACCTATGCACCCTGAATTCTCCCTATGGGAAACACAGCCCTGCAACTCGCCTGAGTTCCCTTCACTGCCTGAACCTTGAGGCCTGACAGTTAACATGGACTTGCTCCAACACAGACCTGAGCAATCTCCTCCCTACTCTCCCCTGATCTCTGGCCTTGCATGCTGCCCCTACTGCAACTCCACCCTCTCTTACCCTGACCCTTTGTGCTCCAGTCCCTGGGCCTGGGTGTTCGCTTGAGCCCCTGACCATGTTCCTCATGGCCCTTGCCATGGCAAAGAGTCTCTTCTTGTTGGGTCTGACCTGGGGGCCCCTTGCTTGGGCCTCCTAGAGGGCTCCCCTAGGTGCCCCTTAGCTTATCCTGGTCCTCACACAGCCCCTTCCTCCCCTTACCCTTGCACTTTTATCTGGCGCTCACAGGTCTCCTGCTCCTTGAGTCCCTCATCACCATTGATCGGGTAGGTCCCTTGCCTGAGAGCCTGGCTTGGGTCCTGGGTCTTGCTCATATGTGCACCCACCCCGACCCCCTGCTGTGCCCTCCTCTCGCCCTCCTTCTGGCCTCCTTCCTTTTCCTCACCTCCCTTGCCAGGGCACTGGCCCTAGATTCTCCTCTGATCCAGGGCTCCTTATGGGAAAAATGTCCTGCTCTTCACCTGGGCCCCTTGCTCTCCCTGAGTGCTTGGTTCTCCACCAGGAATCCTGAAACCTGGAGGTGGTCCTGAGCCTAGAGTCTGACTGCCCCCTGCTGGATCCCCTTCCTTCCTTCCCACATATAGTCCACTGTCCTCAGCTACCTGCCCAAGCCCTGGCCCTTGGCTCTGTTTCCTGGCCTGGCTCCTTGCTTGAGCATCTGGTGGCCATTTTTGCTCACTGCTTTTCTGGCATTGTCTGAGGGACCCTCATTGGGGCCACTTCCAAGCTCCCCTTGGCTTCTCTGTACTACAGTACCCTAGTGCAGACCCACCAACCCAGTCCAGGGTTCCCTTCTCTCCCCTGTCCTGGGCCCTCCTCTAGGTCCCTTGCCTGGGCTCCTTGCTGGTGTCCTGACCCCAACCCCACCCACACCCATCCTGCATCCCTTCAGGCTGTGCTCTCCTTCAGCCCTCCTGTCCTTCTGTCTCTGCCATGCCTGCTTTCCTGATCCTCTTCCCAGGATGCTCACCTGGGCCAGGCGACTTGAAATGGCTCTAGGCCCTGGGGGGTCCCTTTGAGGAAACATAGCCCTGCACTTTGCCTTGGCCCTTTGGCCTCTCTCAGCTGGGGCCCAGCTCCAAACACCTGACACCCTGCAGTGGACCTGGACATTGAGCCCTTCTCCCCCTGTGCCACAAACTCTACTTTCTCCCCTCATGCTGCTCCCGCTCCATGTTTCTTTTCATTCACCCAGGACAACTGCTAGCACTTGACTCTCCATTACTGGGCCAGCTCCTTGCTTGAGACTCTGGCTGCTGGGTTTCTGTTCTCACGACTAAAAGGCTCAGGGGTCACTCCAGTTAAACTGAGATACTTGGGCTGCACAAAATAACCACACAAGAGACACAGATATCTTTTTCTTTGGGGTCGCTGTGACGGCTCCTCTGACCTTAAGGGTCTGCAAGAGGAGAGAGCGAGAGCACATGCTGACCCCTTTTATTGAGGAGAAGCTATTCAAATGAGGCAAGGGGTCAGGTTTCAGGGGGCTGAGTCTATCTTCATAATTTCCACTGTCAGCAGGTTGACTGACACCTGGGTAGGCCACACCCAAGGGCACAGTAAGAGAAGGGGACACACACAAGGCACTTCCATGGAAGATTCTATCCTAAACAGGGCAAGGGGTTATATTACAAAGGAACAGGTGAGTATAGCTTCACCCATGGAGGTGTAGAAAGACACACCCATGCACAAGACACCTACCCTCAAACCCAACAAGGGTAGGGAAATCTCTGCCACATTTCTGTGACTGAGAGCCTCAGCACCCAATGTGACTCAGTCATGTGTAAGGTTGGTCTCCCATACCTGGCTACCCTTCTTGAGGAACCTTTCCCTATTCCTTGGTTTCAGGCCCCTTTTGCCAGACCTCTCCTGTGCCTTCCCTCTGATCCCCTCATGCTGTGGTATCCTGGCACTGCCTGAACCCTCCACTCCCCCTGCTTCTCTCAAGCCTATGCTTCTCGAATGGGTCCTGGCAGGCCAAAGCCCCCCCCCCAATTCCGCACACCAGATATCCCCTCACAGTACCTTCTTTGGCCCCTCCTTTTGTCCAGGTCCCTCTCTGAGGATCTACACACCTGGGGCAGAGGAGTGGAATTGGCTCGCCAATGCACACTGAATGCTCCCTATGGGAAACACAGCCCTGCAACTCGCTTGGCTCCCCTTCGCTGCCTGAACCTTGAGGCCTGGCAGTTAATATGGACTTGCTCCAACACAGCCCTGAGTGATCCCCTTCCTTCTTTCCCATGTCCTCTGGCCTTGCATGTTTCCCCTACCTCAACCCAGCCTTCTCTAACACTGACCCTTTGCGCTCCAGTCCCTGGGTGTTCACCTTAGCCCCTGACCATGTTCCTAATGGCCCTTGCCATAGCAAAGAGTCTCCTCATGTTGGATCTGACCTGGGGCCCCTTGCTGGGCCCTCCAGCTGCTCCCCTAGGTGCCCTTTGGCTTCTCCTGGTACTCACACAGCCTCTTTCTCACCTTGCTCATGGGCTTTTTTCTGGTGCACAAAGGTCTCCTGCTCCTTGGGTCCTCCATCAGCATTGATTGGGTGGGTCTCTTGCCTGGGCACCTGGCTTGGGTCTTGGGTCTAGCCCCTATGTGCACCCACACTGACCCACTGCTGTGCCCTCCCATTGTCCTCCTTCTGGCCCCCTTCCATTTCCTCACCTTCTTTGCCAGGGCAATGGCCATAGATTATCCTCTTATCCAGGGTGTCTTATGGGAAAAATGCCCTGCCCCTCATCTGGGCCCCTTGTTCTCCCTGGGTGCTTTATACAGCACCAGGAACTCTGAAACATGGAGGTGGCTATGGGCCTAGAGCCTTCTAGTCCCTGCTGGATCCCCTGCCATCCTTCCCACATTTTGTTCACTTTCCTCAGCCTTCTGCCCAAGCCCTGGTTCTTAGCTCTCAGTTCCCTGGCCTGGCTCCTCGCTTGAGCCTCTGGTGGCCCTTCTTGCTCACTGCTTTTCTCGGCATTGCCTGAGGGCCCCACGCTTGAGCCGCTTCCCAGCTCCCCTTGGCTTCCCTGTACTACAGTACCCTAGGGCAGACTCACCTCCCTGGCCCAGGATTCCCTGCTCTCCCCTGTCCTGGGCCCTCCTCTAGCTCCTTTGCCTGGGCTCCTTACTGAGGTCCTGGCTCCCATCCCACCCACACCAATCCTGTGGCCCTTCAGACTGTCCCTACTTTGGACCTCCTGTGCTTTCTTTCTCTGTCACACCTGCTTTCCTGATCCCCTTCCCAGGATGCTCACCTGGGCCAGAGGATTTGAACTTTGGGAAAGAATAGCCCTGCTCCTTGCCTGGATGTGTTTGTTTCCCTCAGCCCAGGCTTTACTCCTGAACCCTGACACCCTGCAGTGGACCTGGGCCTTGAGCCCTCCTCCCCCTGTGCCAGATGCTCCACTTTCTTTCCTCCTGCCTCTTCCTATCCATGTTTCTTTTCATTCACCCATGCCCAGGTGATAGCACTTGGCTCTCCATTACTGGGCCTGGCTCCTTGATTGAGCTTTGGGCCACACTTCTCAAGGACCTTATCTCTGTCCCTTGATTTCAGGCCCCTTTTGCAAGCCCACCCCTGTGCCTCCCCTCTGATCTCCTCATGCTGTGGTATCCAGGAACTGCCTGGACACTACTCTAACCCTGCTTCGCTATAGTCTAGGCTTCTCAAATGGGTCCTGCAGCCCACCGAACCCCCCCCTCCCAACCTCTGCATGCCAGGTATCCCCTCACAGTACCCTCTTATGCACCTCATGGACCAGGTCCATCTCTGAGGATCTACTCTCATGGGGTAGAGGAGCAGAATTGGCTGGTCTCTGCACCATGAATGCTTCCTATGAGAAACACAGCCCAGCCAGTCACCTGAATCCCCTTCACCACCTGTACCTTAAGGCCTGGCAGTTAACATTGGACTTGCTTCAACCCAGCACTGAGTGATCTCCTCCATTCCCTCACCTGCCCTCTACACTTGCATGCTGCCCCTAACCCAACACAGCCCTCCTTAACCTTGACCTTTTGTGCTCCAGTCTCCAGGCCTGGGCACTCACCTAGGCCCCTGACTGTGTTCCTCATGTCCCTTGACATAGCATGGAATCTCCTCCTGTTGGGTCTGACCTGCAGGCTCCTTACCTGGGCCCCCCAGTGGGTTCACCTAGGTGCCCCTTTTACTTCCCTCTGTCTCCTCATCCTCACGCAGCCCCTACCTTCCTTCCCATTACAATTTATCCTGGCTTTTACAGGTCTCCTGCTCCTTGGGTCCCTCATCACAATTGGTTAGGTGTGGATCCCTTGGCTGGGGCCTGTCTTGGGTCATGGCTCTAGCCCTACAGTGCACCCACCATGAACCCATGTGGTGACCTTTCATCCTCCTCTTCCTGGCCCCCTTCCCTTGTCTGGCCTCCCTTGCCAGGTCCCTGGCCATGGATTCAAGTATGAGCTAGGGCACCTTATGCAAAAGAGAGCTCTGTAACTCGCCTTGGCCCCTTCCTCTCCCTGGGTGCTTGGTCCTCCAACAGGAACTCTGATACCTGGAGGTGGCCCTAGGCCTGGAGCCTGACTGAACCCTGCTGGATGCCCTGCCTTCCCTCCCAAATCTTGTTCAGTGTCATGAGCCCCTGCCCAAGTTCTGGCCCTTGGCTCTCTGTTCCCAGGACTGGCTTCTCACTTGAGCCTCTGGTGGCTCTTTTTGATCACTGCTTTTCTGGGCATTGTCTGAGGCTCCTCAATGGGGCCACATCCCTGCTCCTCTTGGCTTTAGTCTACCTTGGTACCCTAGTGCAGCACTGCCTTCCCAGCCCAGCATTCTCTGCTCTCCTCTGGCCTGGGCCCTCCTCTAGGTCCTTTCCTGGGCTCCTTGCTGGTGTCCTGACCCCCAGCTCACCCACACCCATCCTGTGGCCCTTCAGTTCTTGGCCTTCCAGGTCCCTCTCTAAGGATCTACTCACCTGGGGCAGATGAGCAAATTTGGCTGGTTTCTGCACCCTGAATGCTCCCTATGGGAAACACAGGGAGCTGCCAGTCACCTGAGTCCCCTTCATTGCCTGTAACTTGATGCCTGGCAGTGAACATGGAACTTGCTCCAACCCAGCCCTGAGAAATCTCCTCCCTTCTTTCTCCTGACTTCTGGCCTTGCATCCTGCCTGTACCCCAACCCAGCCCTTCCTAATCCTGACCCTTTGATCTCCATTCTCTGGGCCTGGGCGATCACCTAGGCCCCTGACAGTGTTTCTCTTGTGCCTTGACATAGCATGGAGTCTCCTCCTGTTGGGTCTGACTTGGAGGCCCCCCAGCAGTCTCACCTAGGTACCCCTTGCACTTCCCTCTGTCTCCTGGTCCTTAGGCAGCCCCCACCTCCCTTCCCATTGTGCTTTTTCCTGGCACTTGCAGGTCTCCTGCTCCTTGGGTCCCTCATCACAATCGGTTGGGTAGGGTCCCGTGCCTGGGAGCTTGTGTTGGGTAATGTCTCTCCCTACAGTTCATCCACCACAACCCCCGCTGTGCCCTTTCATCCCCCTCCTCCTGGGACCCTTCCCTTTTCTAGCCTCCCTTGCCAGGTGCCTGGTCCTGGATTCAAAACTGAGCCAGGGCACCTTACGCAAAACAGAGCTCTGCCCCTCTCCAAGGCCCCTTCCTCTCCCTGGGTACTTGGCCCTCCACCAGGAACCCCAACACCTGGAGGTGGCCTTTGGCCTGGAGCCTGGCTGCCCCCTGCTGGATCCCACGCCTTCCCTCCCAAATCTTGTCCAGTATCCTGAGTCCCTGTCGAAGCCATGGCCTTTGGTTCTCTGTTCCCAGGCCTGGCACCTTGCTTGAGCCTCTGGTGGCCCTTCTTGCTCACTGCTTTTCTGGGCATTGTCTGAGGTCCCCTTGCTGGGGCTGCTTCCCTGCTCCCCTTGGCTTTCCTGTACCTCAGTACCCTAGTGCAGCCCTGCCTCCCTGGCCCAGTGTTCCCTGCTCTCCCATGGCATGGGCTCTCCTAGAGGTGCCTTCCTGGGATCATTGCTGGTGTCCTGACCCCCAGCCCAGCCACACCTGTCCTATGACCCTTCAGGCTATGCCCTCCTTTGGCCATCCAGGTCTATCTGTCTCTGCCACACCCACTTTCCTGATCCCCTTCTCAGGATGCTCACTGGGTTAGGTGACTTGGCCTGGCCTCTTGACCCTGGGGGTTCTCTTTGGGAAAACGTAGCCCTGCCCTTTGCCTGGGCACTTTCAGCTGTCTCCCTGCTTCAGACCCCTGACACCCTGCAGTGGACCCAGGTCTTGATCCCTTCTCCCCCTGTGCCAACCACTCCCCTTTCTCCCCTCCTGCCCCTCTATGTCCATGTTACTTTTCATTTACCCAGGCCCAGATGCTAGCACTTGGCTCTCTGTTACTTGGCCTGGCTCCTTGATTGAGCCTCTGGCCACCCTCCTCTAGGACCCTGTCCCTGTTCCTTTGTTTCAGGCCTCTTTTGCCAGACCCCTCCTGTGCCTCTGCTCTGTTCCCTTCAGGCTGTGGTATCCTGGCACTGCCTGGAGCCTCTGCTACCCCTGCTTCGCTCTATCCTAGGCTCTTCAGATGGGTCCTGGAGCCCACTGACAACCCAACCTCCCGCTACAGCCAGGGTAGAGTGGACTCGCCCCTTCCAGGTGGAAGTCCCCTCCCACATGGGTGTCAGGTGGAGCTCATATACCCCAGCAGCCAGGGTAGAGGTGACTGGCACCTACAGGTGAGATACATCTCCCTCCTGGGAATGGGGGAATCTCCTATACCACCCAAGCCTGGGTAGAGGGGGATCACCCCTCCAGGCTGAAGACCCCTCGCACATGGGAGTCAGGTGAGGGGGGGTTCTTATACAGCTGCAGTTGGGTTAGCAGAGACTCGCCTCTCCAGGCGGGAGACCACTCCCACCTGGGAATAGGAGGAGGCTCTTATATCCCCCTCAGCCAGGATTGAGGGGACTCGCCCCTATAGGCAGGACATCCCTCCCACCTGGGTGTCACGGGGAACTTGTATACCACCTTAGCCAGGGTAGAGTAGACTCGCCCAACCAGGCGGGAGACCCCTCCAACCTGGCTCTCAGCAGAAGCTCATATACCCACAGCCAGGGTAGAAAATACTTGCTCCTCCATGTGGGAGACCCCTCCCACCAGGGTGACAGTGGGAGCTCATATACTGCCACACCAGCATAGAGGGGACTCACCCCTCCATGCGGGAGACCCCTCCCACCTGGGTGTCTGGGGGAGCTTGTATACCTCAGTAACCAGTGTAGCGGGGACTCCTTGCTCCAGTTGGTGGACCCTTCCCACCTCTGTGTAAGCGAGATCTCATATACCACCACAGTCAGGGTAAAGGGAAATGGTCCTTCCAGGCAGGAGACCCCTCCCACCTGGGTGAGTTGTGGGGAGATCCTATACCGCCACAGCCAGGGTAGAGGGAATTCGCTTCTCCAGGCTGTAGACCCCAGACACCTGGGTGTAGAAGTGGAGCTCCTATACCTCTGAAGCCATGGTAGTGGGGACTCGCCCCTCCAGGAAGGAGACCACTCTTACCTGGCTGTCAGGGGGAGCTCTTACATCACAGCAGCCAGGGTAGAGGGTACTTTCCCCTTCTGGCAGGAGACTCCTCCCCCCTGGGTGTCAAGGGGAGCTCCTATAACCCCGCAGCCAGTGTAGAGGAGACTCGCCCATCCAGGGGGAGACCCCATCACCTGGGTGTCAGGGGAGCTCCTATGCCGCCAGAGCCAGGGGAGAGGGGACTCAACCCTCCAGGTGGATGATCCCATCCACCAGGTTATCAGGGGTGTTCATATACTGCCAGAGGCAGGGTAGACGGGACTTGACACTCCAGGCTGGAGACCCCTTTCACCTCAGTGTAGTGGGGAGCTCCTATACCACTGCAGCCTAGGTAGAGGGGACTCACATCTCCAGGCTGAATATCCTCCCCTCTGGGTGTCAGGGGGAGATCCTTTACTGCCCTAGCCAGGCTAGAAGGGACTTGCCCCTCCAAGTGAGAGACTCATCCAACCTGGGTGTCAGGGAAAGCTAGTATACCACTGCAGCCATGGTAGATGGGACTCGCCCCTCCAGGCAGGAGTTCCCTCCCATCTTGGTACTGGGGGAGCTAGTATACCACAGCAGCCAGAATAGAGGGGACTCGCAACTCCAAGCAGGAGACCCCTCCCACCTGGATGTCTTGTAGAGCTGGTACACCGTCTCACCAGGGTAGAGGGGAGTCACCCCTCTGGCTGAGAGACCCCTGCAACCTGGGTGTCAGGGGGAGCTGGTGTACCCCAGCAGCCAGTTTAGAGGCGACTTGCACCTCCAGGCAAGAGACACCTCCCACCTGAGAATGGAGGTAACTCCTATACTGCCTTAGCCAGGGTAGAGGGGACTTGCCCCTCCAGGAAGATGACCCCTCCCATAAGGGTGTCTGCCTTGTGGGGGATCCTATACAGCTGCAGCTGGGGTAGCAGCAACTTGCCCCTCCAGGCGGGAGACCCCTCCCTTCTGGGGGTAGAAGGGGGCTCTTATACCCCCGCAACCAGAGTTGAGGCAACTCCGCCCCTTCAGGAAGAAGACCCTCCCACCTATAGGAGCTCCTATACTGCTGAAGCCAGGGTAGTAGGGACTCACATCTCCAGGCTGGAGACCTCTCCTACATGGGTGTAAGGTGGAGCTCATATACCCCAGCAGCCAGAATAGAGGCAACTCGCACCTCCAGGCGACAAACAACTCCCACCTGCTATACCCTCTTAGCCCAGGTAGAGGGGACTCGCCCCTCCAGACGGAAGACCCCTCCCATCTGGGTGTCTGGGTAAGCTCCTATACCTCCACAGCCAGGGTAGTGGGGACTTGACCCTCAATCGTGAGTCTCCTCCCTCCTGGGTGTCCAGGGGAGCTTGATTCCTGCAGCAACCAGGGTAAAGGGGACTCACCCCCTCCATGCAGAAGATCTCTCCCACCTGGGTGTCACTGGGAGCATGTATATCAACTTAGCCAGGTTAGAAGGGACTGGACCCTCTAGGCTGGGGACCTCTCCCCTATTGGTGTCTGGGGGAGCATGTATTCTGCTGCAGCAAGGGTAGAGGGGACTCGCACCTCCAGGAGGGAGAACCCTTCCACCTGGGTGTCAGGGGGAGTTCCTCTACCGCTGCTTCCAGGGTAGAGCAAACTCCCTGCACCAGGCGCAAGACCCCTCTCACCTGGGTGTCAGAGGAGCTCCATTGCCACAGCAGCCATGGTAGATGAGACTCTCCCTTCCAGGAGGGAGACCCCTCCCACCACAGTGTCAGGGGGAGCTCTTATACCTCTGCAGCCAGGGTAGAGGGGAGTTGCTCCTCCAGGAGAGAGACCCTTCCCACATTGGTGTCAGGACAAGCTTGTATTAGGCCATAGGAAGGGTATAGGGGACTCACCCCTCCAGGTGGGAGACCCCTCCCACCTGGGTATGTGTGTGGGGGTGGGGCTGGTAAAGAACTGCAAACAGGTAGCAGGGACTGGCCCCTCCAGGCAAGATAACACTTTCACCTGGGTGTCGGGGGGAGCTCCTTATACCGCCACAGCCAGGGTAGAAGGGAGTCACCCCTGCCGGCTGGAGAACCTTCCAACTGGTTGTCCTGTGAACTCTTATAAGGCACCAGCCAAAGTAGAGGAGACTCGCCCTTCCAAACCAGAGACCCATCCCACCTGGCTGTGTGTGTATGGAGGAGCTTGTATTCTTCTGAAGCCAGGTTATAGGGGACTTGCACCTACATTCGGGAGAACCCCTCCCACCTGTGTTTTGGAGGAGCTAGCATACCGAGGTTAAGTGGACTCGCGCCTCCAGGCATGAGACCCTCCAATCTGGGTATTGAAGGGGGAGCTCCTGTACAACCGCAGCCAGGATAGCGGGGACTCGCCCCACTAGTTGGTTGCCAGGGGAGCTCATATGCCACCGCAGGCAGGGTAGAGGGGACTCGCCACTCCAGGAGGGAGACATCACTAACCTGGGTATACAGGGGAGCTTGTATACTGTCGCAACCAGGGTAGAGGGGAATTGCCCCTTCAAGTAGGGTAGAGGGGACTTGCCACTCCAGGCTAGAGACCCTCATCAGGGTGTCAGGGGGAGCTTATATACCACACTATAGCCAGGAGAGTGGGGTATCACCCCTACAGGTGGGAGACCCCTCCCACCTGGGTATGGGGGGAGCTCCTATACTGCCACAGCCAGGGTAGAGGTGTTTGCCTCTTAAGGTGGGAGACCTCTCCAACCTAGGTTTTTCTGGAGCTCTTATAGAGCACCAGCCAGGTAGAAGGGACTCATGAATCCAGCGGGAGACTCCTCTTACCTGAGTGTAGGGTGGGGGCTTGCATAATGCCTTAGCCAGGGTAGAGGTGACTTGCCCCTCCAGGTGAAAGTCCCCTCCCACCTGTGTGCCTGGGAGAGCATGTAAACAGCAGCAGCCAGGGTAGAGGGGACTCTCCCCTCCAGCCGTTACACCCCTCTCACTGGAGTGTCAGGGGAGCTCATTTACCGCCACAGCCAGGGTAGAGTGGATTCACCCCTCCAAGAGGGAGACCTCTCCCACCTAGGTGTAGGGTGGGAGGCTCGTATCCTGCCCAAGCCAGGGTAGAAGGGACTCACCCCACCATGAGGGAGGCCCCTTCCACATGGGTGTCTGGAGGTAGCTCGTACACCCCCTAATCCAGGGTAGAGGGGACTTGCCACTTGAGGCGGGACACTACTCCCAACTGGGTGCCAGGGGGAGCTCATATACCATTGCAGGCAGGTTAAAGTGGAATTGCCACTCCAGACGGAGACTCCTCCACCTGGGTGTCCTGGGGAGCTCTAATACTGCTGCAGCAGGGTAGAGCGGATTCTAGCCTCCTGGCGGGAGACTCCTCCCAACTGGATGTCAGGGGAGCTCCTATACCACTGTAGCCAGGGTATAGCGGACTCACCCCTCCAGGCGGAAGACACATCTCACCAGTTTTTCAGGGGGAGGTCTTATACGGCTGCAGCCATGGTAGAGGGGACTTGCCCCTCTAGATGGGAGGCCCCTCCCATCTATGTGTCGGTTGGGGGTTCTCCTATAACTCCACAGCCAGGGTAGAGGGGACTCGCCCCTCCAGCCAGAGACCCTCCCACCTGGGTGTCAAGGGGAGCTCCTTTACTGCCACAGCCAGTGTAGAGGGAATTCATGCCTCCAGGCAGGAGACTCCTCTCACCTGGCTGTCAGGGAAAGCTGGTATATCACTTCAGCCAGGGAAAAGGGGAATCAACCCTTCAGTCGGGAGACCTCTCCCACCTGTGTGTCACAGGGACCTTGTAGACCTCCTTAGCCAGTGTAGAGGTGAATTCTCACGGAGGGAGAGAGATCTCTCCCTCATGGGTGTTCAGGAGCTTGTATACTGCATTAGCCAGGGTGGAGGGTACTAGCTTGTCCAGGCAGGAGAGCCTCCCATCTTGCTATGAGGAGGGAGCTCAAATACCTCTGCAGCCAGGAGAGAGGGGACTTGCCCCACTAGGCAGGAGACCCCTAAACCCTGGTTGACAGGGGAAGTCAAATATTGCAGAGACAGGGAAAAGGGGACTCGCCCCTCCAGGCGGGAGAACCCTCCCAACCTGTGTGTGAGATGGGGAGCTCTTATACCACTACAGCCAGGGTAGTGAGGACTTGCCCCTCCAGAAAGGAAACCCCTCTGTCTTGGGTGCTGTGGGGAGCTTATATACCACCTTAGCCAGGGAAGAGAGGACTCGCCAATCCAGGCGGGAGACCCCTCCTACCAGGGTGTCAGGGGGGAGCTCCTATACCCTCAAAGACAGGGTATAGGGATATATGCCACTCCAGGCATGAGATCCATCCCACTTGGGTGTTAACTGGAGCTCTTATACAGCTGTAGCAAGGGTACAGGGACTCACCCCTCCAAGCTGGTGACACTTCCCACCTGGGTGTTGGAGGGGGCTAGTATACCCCCGCAGCCCCTCCAGGCTGGAAACCCTTCCTGCCAGGGTGTCAGGGTGGGGGAGCTCTTATACCACTGCAGCCAGGGCAGTGGGGACTCACCCCTCCAGACAGAAAACCCCATCCACCTGGGTGTTGTGGGGAGCTTGTATATCACCTTAGTTAGGGTAGAGAAGACTTGCCCCTCCAGGCAGGCGATCCCTCCCTCCATGGTGTCAAGGAGAGCTCTTATACCAAAGCAGCCAGGGTAGAGGGGAATCCCTTCTCCAGGTGGAAGACCCCTCCCACCTAGGTGTCTGGGGGGCTCCCATTCAGCCCTAGCCAGGGTAGAGGGGACTAGCTCCTCCAGGAAGGAGACCTCTCACATCTGGGTGTTGCAGGGAGCTTGTTACCATGTTAGCCAGTGTAGAGGGGACTGGAGGTGCGAATCCTCACTACCCTGGCTGTGGTGGTATATGAGATTCCCCCAAAACCCAGGTGGGGTCTCCCACCTGGAGGGGTGAGTCACCTCTACCCTGGCTGTGGCATCATGTTGGGAGAAAGGGTAGTAAGGGGAATGGGTGGCACAGGGAGAGGAGGGCTCATGGCCCAGACTCACTGAAGGGTGTCAGGATTGAGGAGCAGGTCCCAGGCTGAAAGAAGCCAAAGCCCTCAGGAAAGGGGCACTGCTACATTTTCCCAAAGGAAGACCAAAGGGTCAAAATTCCAGTTCCATCTCATGGCTCTGGTGAGCATCCTGGGAAAGGGATCTGAAAAAGGAGCCCACCAGGGACAAGGACAACAGTAGGGTCAAAGGAGGGCACAAAGTGAAGTGCTGGAAGAAGGGGGTTTGTGGGGTGCGGGTCAGGACCACAGAACAGAGCCCAGGCTCGGGACCTAGAGGAGGGCCCAGGATAAGGAGAGCAGGGAAGGATGGGGCTGGGCAGGCAGGGGCTTCACTAGGCTTCTGAGATGCATGGAATACAAGGGGGCGGGGAAGAGGACCCAGCAAGGGCCACAGTTCAAACCCAGGGAAGCACTGAGCAAGAAGGACACCCAGAGGCTCAAGAGAGAGGCCAGTCCAGGGAATGGAGAGCCAAGGGCCAGCACTGGAGCAGGGGGCTCAGGACAGTGGACAGGGCTCAGGAAGGAAGGCAGCGGATCCAGCAGGGAGGTAGGATCGAGGCACAGTGCCACTGCCAGGTGTCAGGATTCTTGGTGCTGCCCCAAGAGCCTAGGGAGAGCAAGAAGCCAATTTGAGGGTCAGGGTTCTGTTTCCCATAAGGTACCCTGGCTCAGATGAGGATCAAGAGTCAGGGACCAGGCCAAAGGGCCTGGCAAGGGACAGGGGCCAGGAGGAGCATAATGTGAGGGCACAGTGGGAGATTATGGTCGGTGCAGAGAGGGGCAAGGACCAGGACCCATTCAAGGAGCCCAGGTAAGGGACCAACCCCCCCAAAAAGTATTAGTGACCCAATGAGCAGGAGGCCCCTGTGCTCTAGGAAAAAGCGGTAGGGGAAGAAGAGGTAGGATTGGCGCTAGGATGAGGGGACCAAGGGCTGCACAAAGGGCACAGATGGGAACGAGCTTGGGGGCCAAATCAAGGGTTGCCCAGGTCAGACACCATAGGAAGTGACATAACAAAAAGGAATGCAACCTGAGTAATGGATTAAGGAGCTCAGGCTGGCAGCCAGTCAGGGGACTGTAGGGCAAAGTGTCAGTGTTAGGAAGGACTGAGTTGGCTTAGGGGCAGTTGCAAGGCTAGAGGGCAGGAGAGGGAAGGGAGGGATTGCCCAGGGCAAGGTCATCACTAGGCCCAAGTCCACTGCCAGTTGTCAAGTTTGTACACCAAAGGGGGCCTAGGCAAGGGGCGGATCTGTGTTGCCCATAGGGAACCTTCAGGGCCCAGAGTTCTGCCAAATTCACACCTATGCCCCAGGTGAGTAGATCCTCACAGAGAGACCAGGACCAAATGGGGGGCAATGTGAAGGATACCTTTGTTACGGGATTGGGGGGAGTGTAGGTGGGGAGCCAGCAACCATTGTAGGAGACCAGGCTAGAGAGAAACAGGGAGAGGTGAGGGTCCTGTCAATGACAAAATACCACAGTACAAGGGGAAAAGAGGGGAGGAACAGGAGGGGGGCCAAGCAAGGGGCCTTAAATCAAGGAACTGGGACAGGGTCCTCAAGAAGAGTGACCAGGGGCTCCAGCAAGTAGCCAGGCCCAAGAATTGGGAGCCAAGTTCCAGGACCCGATCCTGGGTCCTATGAAAACAGACAGGTCTGGGGAGGGAAAAAAGAGGAGCAAGGGTAGTGGGTGGAGCATGGAGAGGAGGGCTCAAGGCCGGGTTTCACTGCTGAGTGTCAGGATAGAGGAGCAGGGCCTGGGCAGAGAGAATCCAAAGGCAGCACAAGCTACATTTTCCCATAGGGAGTCCACAGGGCCAAACACCCTGTTCAGGTCCCCTGGACCTGGTGAGCATTCTTAGAAAGGGATCTTGAAAAGGGGCCCTGCAGGGACAGAGAAAACAGGAGGGATGAAGGAGGGTACAGTTTGAAAGGCCAGAGGAAAGGTGTTGATGGGGTGCAGGCCAGGACTCCAGAAAGGAACCCAGGCTAGGAACCACCAGGAGGGCCCAGGCCAGGAAGGGCAGTGAAGGCTGAGGCTGGGCAGGTGGGTGACAGTAGGGTTCTGAGGTTCAGGGGAGCCAAGGAAATTAGGGTTCTGGCCCCAGAGAGGCCTGCAGTTCAAGCCCAGGGAAGCACAGGGCAAGAAGGGCCCCCAGAGGCTCAAGTGAGGAGGCAGGCCAGGGAATGGAGATCCAAGGGCCAGGGCTTGGGCAGGGGGCTCAGGACAGTGGACAAGACATTGGAGGGATGGCAGGGGATCTGGCAGGGGGCAGGCAGGTTCCTGGCCCAGGGCGACTGCCAGGTGTCAGGGTCCCAGGTGCCGAACCAAAGGCCCAGAGAGAGCAAGGGCCCAAGGCAAGGGGCAGGACTCAGTTACCCATAAGGTTCCCTGGCCCAGATGAGAATCCAGGGACAGGGACCTGGCAAAGGAGGCCTGACTAGTGAAGACAGCCAGGAGGAGGGCAATGGGAGGGCATGGCGGGGTTCTCAGTGGTTGTGTAGTGGGGCAAGATCCAGGACCTAAGCCAGGTGCCCAGGCAAAGGACCTACCGGACCAACCTAGGACAAGGGACCCAAGGAGCAGGAGACTCACAATCACCAGGGGAATTTGTGAGGGAATGGGGAGGATGAGCTGCACGAGGACCATGAGACAGAGGGAAGCTCAAGGGGCACCTGAGGGAGCTCTCTGATGGGCCCAAGCAAGGGGCCCCCAGTTCAGACCCAATGGGAAGACTCCACACAATGCAAACAAACATGAGGAGAGCAGTCAGGGGCTCAAGGGAGCGCACAAGCCTGGAGACCAGAGTGCCAAGGGTCTGGGTTAGGGAAGGCTGGGTTGAGTTATGGGAAGCATGCAAGGCCAAGGGGAAGGGAGGGAAGGGAGGGGACCTCTCAGGGCTGGGTTGGAGGAAGTCGCATATTGACTGTCAGGCCACAAGTTTCAGGCAGTGAAGGGGATGCAGCCTAGGTAAGGGCATTGTTTCCCATAGGGAACATTCAGGGAGTAGAGGCCAGCCAATTCCACTCCTCTACCCCAGGTGAGTAGATTCTCAGATAGGAAACTGGACAAAATGAGGAGCAAAAGAGGGCACTGTGAGGGGATACCTGGCATGTAGAGATTGGAGTTTGGGTCAGTGGGCATCCAGGACCCACAAGCCTGGGGACAGGAGTGCCAAGGGTCTGGGTTAGGGAAGGCTGTGTTGGGGAAGGGGCAGCATGCAAGTCCAGAGAGCAAGGGAGGGAAGGGAGGGGATCTCTTAGGGCTTGGTTTAGAGGAAGTCGCATATTACCTGTCAGGCCACAAGTTTTAGGCAGTGAAGGGGATGGAGCCTAGGTCAGGGCAGTGTTTCCCATAGGGAACATTCAGGGAGAAAAGGCCAGCCAATTCCACTCCTCTACCCCAGGAGAGTAGATTCTCAGACAGGAAACTGGACAAAATGAGGGGCAAAAGAGGGCACTGTGAGGGGATGTCTGGCATGTGAAGATTGGAGTTGGGGTCAGTGGGCATCCAAGACCATTTAAGGATCCCAGGTTAGAAAGAAGCAGGGGTAGTGGAGGGACTGGGCTGTGCCAGGAACCATAATATGAGGGGGATCAGCGGGGAGGCACAGGAGGGGTCCTGCAAAAAGGGCCTAAAACCAAGGGATAGGGACAGGGCCCTGGAGAAGGGTGGGCAGGAGCCAGGCACAGTAATGAAGAGCAAAGTGCTAGCACCTGGGCCTGGGTGAATGAAAAGAAACATGGATTGGGAGCAGCGAGAGGGGAGAAAGTGGAGTGGGTGGGACAGGAGGAAGAAGTCTAGAGGCCCAGGTCCACTGCAGGGTGTCACAGTTTGGGAGCAGGGCCTGGGCTGAGGGAGGCCAAAGGCAAGGGGCAGGGCTATCTTTTCCCAAAGGGAGCCCACAAGGCCAAGAGTTCAGGTCAAGTCGCCTGGCCTGGGTGAGCATCCTGGGAAGGGAATAATGAAAGCGGGTGTGGCAGAGACAGAAAGGACAGGAGAGCCTAAGGACGGCACAGCCTGAAGGGCCACAGGAAAGGTGTGAGTGGGGTAGGGGCCAGCATCCCAGCACGGAGCCCAGGCAAGGGACTTAGAGGAGGGCCCAGGCCAGGGGAGAGCAGGGAAGGCCAGGGCCAGGAGGGTGGGGCTGCACTAGGGTACTGCAGTACAGGGAAGCCAAGGGGAGCAGGGAAGTGGCACCAGTGAGGGGGCCTCAGAAAAAGCCCAGAAATTCACAGAGGAAGAACAGCCACCAGAGGCTCAAGTGAGGAGCCAGGAAAGGGAAGGGAGAGCTGAGGGCGAGGGCTAGGGTAGGGGGCTCAGGACAGTGGACAAGATTTGGGAGGGAAGACACAGGCTCAAGCAGGGGGCAGTCAGGCTCCAGGCCCAGGCCAACCTTCAGGTTTCAGAGTTCATGTTGTAGGACCAAGCACCCAGGAGAGCAAGGGGAAAAGGAGAGGGGCAGGGCTCTGTTTCCCGTAAGGCGTCCTGACTCAGATTTGAATCCAGGGCCAGGGGCCTGGCAAAGGAAGCCAGACAAGGGAAGGGGGCCAGGAGCAGGGTGAAGACAGCCAACAGCAGGGTGTCCAGGTGGGTGTGATGAGTTCAGAGCCAGGAACCAAGCCAGTATCCCAGGAAAGGGACCCACCCTACCTATGTTGATGAGGGACCCAAGTAGCAGGAGACTCATGAGGGCCAGGAAAAAGCATGAGGAAAGGGAAGTAGGGCCTCAGTGAGAACTAGAATACAGAGCAAAGCACAAAGAACACCTAGGGGAACCTTCTGGAGGGCCCAAGCTAAGGGGCCCAACACAAAGAGACTCCATCCTATGCTAAGGGACATAAGGACATGGTCAAGGGCTATGGTGAGTGCCCAGGTCTGAAGACTATAGCACAAATGGTCAGGGTTAGGCAGGGCTGGTTTGGCACAGGGGCAGCATGCAAGGCCAGAGAGCAGGGTAGGAAAGGGAGGAGATTGCTCAGGTCTGGGTTGGAGCAAGTCCCATATTAACTGCCAGGCCTCAAGTTACAGGTGGTAAATGGGACTCAGGTGACTGGCAGGGCTGTATTTCCCATAGGGAGCATTCCGGGTGCAGAGACCAGCCAAATCCACTCCTCTGCCCCAGGTGAGTAGATCCTCAGAGGGGGACCTGGACCAATGAGGGGCAAAAGAGGGTACTGTGAGGGAATACTTGGTGTGCAGAGGTTGGGGGCTGTCCATGGACTGCAGGACCCATTTGAGGAGCCTAGGCTAGACTGAAGCAGGGGTAGCTGAGGGTCAGAACAGTGCCAGGATATTACAGCATGAGGGGAAAAGAGGGGAAACAGAGGAGGGAGCTGTCAAAAGGGGCCTGAAACCAAGGGACAGGGACAGGGTCCTCGAGAAATGTGGCCAGGGGCTCAAGCAAGAAGCCAGGCCCAGTAATGGAGAGACAAGTACTCGCACCTGGGACTGGGTGAATGAAAAGAAACATGGATATGGAGGGGCAAGCATGGAGAAAGGGGAGCTTCTGGCACAGTGGGAGAAGGGCTCAGGGCCAAGGTCCACTACAGGGTGTCAGGGTTCAGGGGTAGGGACTGTGCTGAGGGAGGCAAAAGTGTCCAGGCAAGGGGCAGGGCTACGTTTTCCCAAAAGTCAAATCCTCTGGCGGCTAGGGTCTCAATCAAAGAACTGGGCCCAGTAATGGAGAGCCAAGTGCTAGCACCTGGGCCTGAGTGAATGAAAAGAAACATGGAGGGGGAGCAGCAGAATAGAAAGAGGAATGGGTGGTACAGGGGGAGAAGGGCTCAAGGCCCAGGTCCACTGCAGGGTGTCAGGGGTTGGGAGCAGGGCTGAGGGATGACAAAGGGCCCAGGCAAGGGCCAGGGCTACCTTTTTCAAAGGGAGACCCCAGGGCCAAGAGGCTGGGTCAAGTTGCCTGGTCAGGGTGAGCATCCTGGGAAGGGGATTATTAAAGTGGGTGTGGCAGAGACAGAAAGGACAGGAGGGCCCAAAGAGGGCACAGCCCGAAGGGCTGCAGGACAGGTATGGATGGGGTGGGATCCAGGACCCCTGCAAGGAGTCCAGACAAGGGACTTAGAGGAGGGCCCAGGCCAGAGGAGAGCAGGGAACGTCCAGCTAGGAAGGTGGGCCTGCACTAGGGTACTATAGGACAGGGAAGCCAAGGGGATCAGGGAAGTTGCCCCAGTGAGGGGATTTCAGACAATGCCCTGAATGCAGTGAGCAAGAAGGGCCACCAGAGGCTCAAGTGAGGAGCCAGGCCAGGGAACTAAGACCCAAGGGCCAGGGTTTGGGCAAGGAGCTCAGGACAGTGGACTACATGTGTGAGGGAAGGCAAGGGATTCAGCAGAATGCAGTCAGTCTCCAGGCTTAGGGCCACTTCCAGGTTTCAGGGTTCCTGGTGCCAGACCAAGCACCCAGGGAGAGAAAGGGGCCCAGGCAAGGGGCAGGGTATTGTTTCCCATAAGGCACCCTGGATCTGATGTGAATCTAGGGCCAGGGTCCTGGCAAAGGAGGCCAGGAAAAGGAATGGGGCCAGAAGGAGGGTGAAGGGAGGGCATGACAGGAGGTCGGGGTGCTTGCCCATAGGGGCGAGACCCAGGTACCAAGCATGGTGCCCAGGCAAATGACCCACCCGATCCATGGTGATGGGGTACCCAAGGAGCAGCAAACCTGCGAGCACCAGAAAAAAATCTCCAGGGGAAGGGGCTGCATGAGGACAAGGAGAAACCCAGGGGCATCTAGTGGAGCCCACTGGCGGGCCCAAGCAAGGGGCCTCCAGGTCAGTCCCAACTTGAAGAGACTCCTTGCTATGCCAAGGGCCATGAATAACACAGTCAGGCACTCAGGTGAACACCTAGGCCAAGGGACTGGAGTGCAAAGGTTCAGTGTTAGGGAGGGCTGAGTTGCAGTAGGGGCAGCATGCAAGACCAGAGGGCAGGGGAGGGAAAGGAGGGGATTGCTCTGGGCTGGGTTGGAGTCAGTCCATGTTAACTGCCAGCCCTCAAGTTTCAGGCAGTGAAGGGGACTCAGGCGAGTTTCAGGGCTGTGATTCCAATAGAAAGCATTCAGGGCGCAGAGGTGAGCCAATTTCCCTCCTCTGCCCCAAGTGAATAGATCCTCAGAGAGGGACCTGGGCCAAAGAAGGGGCCAAAGAGGGTAGTGTGAGGTGAAACCTGATGTGTGGAAGTGTGGGGGTTTGGGCTGCCAGGACCCAGTCGAGCAGGATAGACTAGGGAGAAGCAGGGGGAGTTGAGGGTCGAGGCAGTGTCAGGATACCACAGCATGAGAGAATCAGGAGGGGGCCGGTAAGATGGGCCTGAAACCTAGCGACAGGGACTGGTTCCCCAAGAAAGGCAGCCAGGGGCTCAAGAAAGGAGCCAGGCCCAGAAATGGAGAGGCAAGTGCTAGCACCTGGGCCTACATGAATGAAAAAGGACATAGTTGTCTGTGGGAGCATTTATACCTCTGCAGCCTTGGTAGAGCAGACTGGCTCATCCAGGCAAGAGACCCCTCCCACCTTGGTCCAGGCTAGCTTGTGTTCTGCCTCAGCTCATGTAGAGGGGATTCACCCCTACCTTCATGAGATCCCTTCATGAAGGGCGGGGGGGGGGGGGGCTCGTGTACAGCTGCAGCCAGGGTAGCAGGGACTTGCCCCTCCAGGTAGGATACCCCTTTCACCTGGGTGTCAGGGGGAGCTCCTATCTAGGCACAGCCAGAATAGCAGGGATTTGCCCCTCAAGGCAAGACCCCTCACACCTGGGTTTGTATGGGGGGCTCCTAAAGAGTTGCAGCCAGGGTAACAGAGACTTTCCCCTCCAGGCGGGAGACCCCTTTCACCTGGGTGTCTGGGGGAACTCATATACCTCCACAGGCAGGGTAGAGGGGACTCGCCCCTCCAGGCAGGAGACTCCTCCCAACTGGGTGTCTGGGGGAGGTCATATACCACTGAGCCAGGGTAGAGGGCACTTGCCCTGCCAGGCTGGAGACCCGTCCCACCTAGGTATCTGGGGGGGGGGGCTCTTATATCGCTGAGTCAGGGTAGCATGGACTCACCCCTCCAGGTGAGAGACACCTCCCACCTTGGTATCAGAGGAGCTCCTATACCACTGCAACCAGGTTAGAAGGAACTCGAACCTCCAGTCGGGAAACCCCTCTCACCTGGGTGACTTGGGGAGCTCTTATACCTCCCAGCCTGGGTAGAGGGGACTTGCTCCTCCAGTTGGGAGATGCCTCCCACGTGGGTGTCCTGGGAGCTCTTATATGGTAGGAGTCAAAGTAGAGGGGACTCACCCCTCCAGGTGGGAGACCCCTCCCACCTGGGTGCTGGAGTCTTGTGTAGCTTGTATACCACCAAAGCCAGGGTAGAGGGGACTCACCCCTCCAGGCAGGAGACCCCACCCAACTGGGTGTCTGGGGAAGCTTATATACCTGCACAGCTAGGGTAGAGGGGATTCCCTGCTCTAGGCCGGAGGCCCTTCCTACCAGGCTGTCAGGGGGAACAATTAACCTTCCACAGCCCAGGTATAGGGGATTCGCTCTTCCAGGCAGGATATCCTCACACCTGGGTTTCAGGAGAAGCTATTATACTGCTACAGCCAGAGTAGAGGGGAAGGAGACACTTTCCACCTGGGTGTCCATAGGAGCTCCTGTACCACCACAGGAAGGGTAGGGGAAACTCACTACTCCAGGCAGGAGACCCCTCTCACCTGGGTTTCAGGGGGAGCTAGTATATTGAGCCATCCAGGGTAGAGGAGACTCACCTCTCCAAGCGGAAGACCCCGTCCACCTGGGTGTGGTTGGAGGAACTCCCATAGCACTGTAGCCAGGGAAGTGGGGACTCGCCCCTCCAGGGAGGAGACCCTTCCCACCTGGGTATAGCTGGGAGCTTCTATAACACCTTAGCCAGGGTAGAGGAGACTTGCCCCTTCAGGCGGGAGACTCCTCCCACCTGGTTGTCAGGGGAGCTCATATACTGCAGTAGCCAGGGTAGAAGGGACGTGCCCTTCTATATTGGAGACCCCACCCACGTGGGTATGGTGGGGGGGCGCTCCTATAACGCCATACACAGGGTAGAGGGGACTTGCTCTTGTTATGTTAGTTGCAGGACAGGCTGAACTATGTTATCTGCAGGGCAGGCTGAACAAATGTTAGCTGCAGGATAGCCCACGCACTCAAAGCCCCCTCTGTCTGGTCCTTTATCACCTGTTTGCATCAAGTCTGAACACTCAACCTCCGCTCAAGGCTGAACACTTAACCCCCGACCCCCCCCCTTGTGCCAACAAGGCAGCTTGCAGACCCAGAGGCCCCATTAGATTTGGGCTATAAAAACTCCCTCCTGCCAGGCCTCTCTCTCTCTCTCTCTCTCTCTCTCTCTCTCTCTCTCTCTCTCTCTCTCTCTCCCCTCCTCTGTTGCACTGCTGCAATAAAGATCTCTTGGTTGCTCAGAGTGTTGTGGTCACTTTCCTTTTAGCCCCTCCTTTCTGCAGACCCCTCCCAGCTTGTGTCTGGGGGAGCTCCTACTCCACTGCAGCCAGGGTAGAAGTGACTCGCCTCTCTAGGCAGGAGACCCCTGGCACCTGGATGTCTCCTGGAGCTCCTATACAATGGCAGCCAGGGTAGAGCCCACTCGCCCCTCCAGGAAGAAGACCCCTCCCACCTGGGTGTCAGGGGAAACTCATATACTGCTGCAGCAAGGATACAGTGGACATGCTCCTCGAAGCAAGGGACCCCTCCCATCTTGGTGCCAGGGAGAGCTTGTATTCTGCCTTAGCCAGAGTAGAGGGGACTCTCATCTCCAGGCGGGAGACCCCTCCCACCTTGGTTTCAGGGGGTCTCTTATACAGCTGCAGCCAGGGTAGAGGGGACTCACCCCTGCAGGCAGGAGACTTCTCCCACCTGGGTGTTGTATGAACTCTTTTTTTTTTTTTTTTTTTTTGAGAGAGAGGAGAGAAAGAGGGGGGGGGAGAGAAGAGAGGGGGGGATTTTTTTAATATTTATTTTTCAATTTTTGGTGGACACAACATCTTTATTTTATTTTATGTGGTGCTGAGGATCAAACCCAGCGCCCCGTGCATGTCAGGTGAGCGTGTTACCTCTTGAGCCACATCGCCAGCCCTGTCCTGGGAACTCTTATGGCACCAGCCAAAGTAGAGTGGACTCTCGCCCTTCCAGGCAGAAGACGCCTTCCACCTGGGTGTGGGGGGTGAGCTTGTATACCGACGCAGCCAAGATATAGGGGACTCGCCTATCAAGGCGAGAGACCCCTCCTACCTGTATGTTAAGGTAGCTTGTATACCAACACAGCCAGGGTAGAGTGGACTTGCCCCTTTAGGCGGGAGACCTCTCTTATGTGGGTGTCAGGGGGCGCTTTTATACTGCCTCCGCCAGGGTAGAGGGGACTCGCTATTACAGGCATAAGACTCCTTCCACCTGGGTGGCCAGGGGGCACATCTATACTGCCACAGGCAGGGTAGAGGTGACTCCATTCTCCAGGCTGGACACTCCTCACACCTGGTTGTCAGGGGAACTCCTATACCACAGCAGCCAGGGCAGAGGGGACTAGCCCCTCCAGGCGGGAGACCCCTGCCACCTGGGTGTGGAGAGTGAAGCTTTTATACACCTGCAGCCAGAGTAGTGGGGACTTGCTACTCCAGGCAGGAGACTCCTCCCACCGGGGTTGTCAGGGTTTTTAACCCCTGTCTCCTCCTGACCAGCGTGGGAAAAGTGGGGAAAAGTGGGGAAAGCACAGCCCAGACCAGGGTGAGCCAAGAAAGGTAAAGGTCAACTGGCCACCCGCACCCAGCCCTCCCTCGCTGGAGGACAATCAGACTCGCCAGGGAGAGGAGTCAAAGCAGGAGCTTGTGTATCTCCAGAGCCATGGTGGAGGGGACTTGCCCCTTCCAGTGGGAGAAACCTCCCATCTTGTTATGGGGGGAGCTCCTATACCACAGCAGCCAGAATAGAGGGGAGTCACCCTTCTAAACAGGATATCCCTCCAACCTGGATCTCTGGGAAAGCTGGTAAACCCCTGCAGCCAGGGTAGGGGAAGTCAACTTTCTAGGCGGGAGACCCCTCCAACCTGTGTGTCAGGGGGACCTCATATGCACTAGCAGGCAGGGTAGAGGCGACTCATACCTCCAGGCGAGAGACACTTCCCACCTGGGAATGGGGTTAATGCCTATGCTGCCTTAGCAAGGTTAGAGGGGACTGCCCCTCCATGTGGAAGACCCCTCCCACATGGCTGTCTGGCAATGGAGGATCCTATACACCTGCACCCTGGGTATCAGTGACTTGCCCCTCCAGGCGGGACACGCCTTCTACTGGGGGTATGTGGGGGCTCTTACACCCCTGAATCCAGGGTTGAGGGGACTCACCCCTTCAGGCTCAAGACCCTCCCACCTGGGGGGGAGCACCTATCCTGCTGCAGCCATTGTAGTGGGGACTCCTCCCTCCAGGCAGGAGACCTCTCCCACCAGGGTGTCATGGGGGAACTTGTAGACCACCTTAGACAGGGTAGAGGAGGCTGGCCCATCCAGGCGGGAGATCCCTTCAACCTGGCTGTCATCTGGAGCTCCTATACCACCCCAGGCATGGTAGTAAGTACTTGCCCCTCCTGGAGGAGACCCCTCCCACCAGAGTGTCAGTGGGAGCTCATATATCACCACAGCCAGAATAGAGGGGACTCGCCCCTGCATGCAGAAGACTCCTCCTACCTGGGTGTCTGGGGCAGCTTGTATATCTCCAAAACCAGGGTAGAGGGGACTCGCTGCTCCAGTCGGGAGATCCTTCCCACCTGTGTGTCAGGAAGATATCATATACTGCCACAGCAAGGGTAGAAGAGACTTTCTCATCCAGGCAGGAGACCTCTCCCACCTGGGTGTTGTGGGGAGCTCTCATACTGGCACAGCCAGGGTAGAGGGAACATGCCCCTGCAGGCAGAAGACCCATCCCTCATGGGTGTACTGAGAGCTCTTATATAGCAAGAGTTAAAGTAGAGGCGACTAGCCCTTCCAGGTGGGATATTCCTACCACCTGGGTGTCCGGAGAGCTTGTATACCGCCAATGCCAGGGTAGAGGGGATTCGCCAGTCCATGCAGAAGACCACTTCCACCTGTGTGTAGTGCAGCACTTGTATACTGCCTTAGCAGGGGTAGAGAACACTCACCATTCCAGGTGGGAGACCCCTGCCACCTGGGTGTCTGGGAGACATCGTATACTGCCACAGCCAGGGTAGAGGGGACTCATTGCTCCAGGCAGGAGACCCCCTCCCACCTGGGTATCAGGGGGAGATTCCTTACCACAGCAGCCATGGTACAGGGAACTCACCCCTCCAGGGGAGACACCCATCCAACCTGGGTGTCAGGGAAAGCTAGTATAAACTGCAGCCAGGGTAAAGGGGATTTGCCCCTTCTGGCGGAAGACCCCTCCCATCCTGGTATGGTAGGGAAGCTCCTATACCACAGCAGCCAGAATAGAGGGGACTTGCCCCTCAAAGCAGGAGACCCCTCCCACCTTGGTGTCTGGGAGAGCTGGTACACCCCCTCAGACAGGGTAGATGGAAGTCACCCCTCTAGGCTGGAGACACCTCCCACCTGGGTGTCTGGGGAAGGTCCATAACCTCTGCAGCCAGTGTAGAGCAGACTCGCCCCTCCAGGCGAAGACCCCTCTCACCTGTGAGTCAGGTGGTGCTCATATAGCCCAGCAGCCAGGGTAGAGGCAATTCTCACCTCCAGGCACGAAACATCTCCCACCTGAGAATGGGAGTAACTCCTATACCACCTTAGCCAGGGTAGAGAAGAGTTGCCCCTCCAGGCAGAAGATCCCTCCCACCTGGGTGTCAGGTGGAACTCATATACCCCAGCAGCCAGGGTAGAGGTGACTTGCACCTCCAAGGGAGAGACACCTCCCACCTGGGAATGGGGGTAACTCCTATACTGCCTTAGGCAGGGTAGAGGGGAATTGCCCCTCCAGGTGGAAAGTACCTCCCACATGGGTGTCTGGTGAGGCGGGGATCTGATACACCTGCAGATGGGATAGCAGCCAATCACCCCTCCAAACAGGAGACCCCTCCCTCCTGGGGGTAGGAGGGGGTCTTATACCTCTGCAGCCAGGGTACTGGGGACTCACGCCTCTAGGAAGTAGACCCCTCCCACCTAGGTGTCTGGGGGAACTTGCATACCACTGCAGTCAAGGAAGAGTGGACTCCCTTCTACAGGAGGGAGATCCCTTCCACCTGTGTGTCCTGGGAGCTCCAATACCGCTGAAGCCAGGGTTGTAGGACCTCACATCTCTAGGCGTGAGACCCCTCTCACCTTGGTGTCAGGGAGAGTTCCTATAGATTTCAGCCAGGGTAGTGTGACAGTAGAAGCAAATATGACTCCATTTTGTTTTATGACTTCATCCTGTAAAACAACCATGCCAAGTAGAAGGGTAATTACTGGGGCAAGATGTTCTTTTCCTTTTGCTATAGAAACCTTTAAGAACATGGAACTACCTAATGGGGCATTGTTTCTATAACTAGGGTAAAGGGGCTCTCTTTCTGTAACTGGGGTGACTGGGCTGTGATTGGTTATGCTTCCCACCGCTTGACTGCACTCCTTTGCTTCTACAACCTGGCTTGCTTGGCTAGACCCCCAACATCCCTTTTGCAGCTTTAGGCTTATAAGGAGTACCCTTGCAATTGTTCGGGGCTTATCAGGGGAACAGCTTTATGTTCTGGTCAGACATCACTGGTGTTCTTCAATAAAGGCTTGATTTGATTATACATGAGTGGTTTAGAAGTCAGTTTATGAAACTCTGGGATGAAGCTTTAACTATAACATCTGAGGGCTCGCCCAGGATCCATTTCTTCCCTACCCTCAGGCCAAATTTGCTTCCAAGGACTGGCCTTTGGACTTTGGCCTGGAGTAGAGGGGAGCTCAGAGAGATGTTCCTCAGCCTCACTCTGAAGACAACTCCAATCTGTCCTAGGATGCTCTGAAAAGCCTCCCATCAGCCTGTCAGTTCTGGTGAGTCAACTCTTCTGGGGAAAACTTCAGATTGGACACAGTCACTTACACCTTTCCCAGGACAGGAAGAAATGTTGTCATTGTCTCCCTGGAGGTCTCCCTGTGTGACCTCATCTTCTACATCTGGGGCCAACTGGAGGCCTCTCTGCAAGGCCTCATCTGTCTGGGTGCTGAAGGAGATGTGATCTCTGCCCCATTAAAGGTCTCCCTGTGTGACCTTAGGGATTGTTGCTTGTCCTGTATCTGTTCTGCTGTTTGTCATTTCTCCAGCGTCTTCTTGCTGTGTGTCACTTGTCCAGTGACTGTTCACCGGCCATTTGTCCTGTTTATCTGTTCATCTATAGTTCAGTGTCTGCCTTGCTGTTTGTCATTTGTCCAGAGTCTGTTCGCTGGCCGTTTGTCTTGTTTTTATCTGTCCGTGTGTTGTGCATGGGCCCTTTTCTTGTTCTCATAACCACTATTCATTTATCAAGATTCCTTCACTCTGGGCTGGAGCCATGGTACAGGGAACTCACCCCTCCAGGGGATGTGGCTCAAGCGGTAGTGCGCTCGCCTGGTATGCGTGCAGCCCGGGTTCGATCCTCAGCACCACATACACACAAAGATGTTGTGTCCACCGAAAAATTAAAAACAATAAAAATAAATAAAAATTATTTAAAAAAAAAGACTCCTTCGCTCCACTGACATCACGAGATAAGGAAGCACTACAGAGATCTCTACCTGTACCCCTTAAACTTGTTTTCTTAACAATTTTCAGGACTTTTTTGTTGTTGTTGTTGTTCCCTTTGTGTTCTGTGATATTTCTACCTCAATTTGTTTCCAATGGGAAAAATGGTTAAAACGGGTTTAACTGTGCTCACTACAGCTTGCATTAAAATGCAAACCCACTCAAATCTAATGTATGAAATATGATATGTCAAGAGCTTTGTAATGTTTTGAACAACCAATAAAAAAAAGAAAAAAAAAAGAATTGTCAAAAGTAAAAGTTAAAGGTAAAAAGGAAAAGGCATTCTAGATATTGCCTTCATTTAGATTCTGGGCCAGGTGATCATCTGGGTAAATCATGTCAGTTCCTGTAGAGGACAAATTAAAACTAAAGTGTTTTATAAAATTATTATTCCTCAATTGTATTTTAAAAAGCATAATTTTGTCTAGAAAATTTCGCTTTTATCTATCAGTATTTTCAAGCATAAATAACTCCCAACTATTAAAACATGGTCTAAAGATTTTTCAATGTCAGACTAAAAGTTGGTGTCTGCAATCCAAGAAACCAGAAAAAAACAGTTTAAAATGGAACCCCAACCTGGGGGACTCTATCAAGGAAACCAATGAAGGTGCATCTTTGGGAAGTTCCGCCTGGGAGAAATTATCCTCCTTTGTTTGTCTATGTTCCCTCAACTCTTTCCAGCTTTCATGAACAGGACCACCTCAGGTAAAAAGGTTAGAAAACTTTTAAAATTCTATATTTGTTAAGTTCATAATTTTGATCCAATATGCTTAGGTTAATATGTTTTTCTGATTACACTCTGCTTATTCTAAGGCCAATTTACAAAGGCTAACTCTCAATCTAATAGGTTTTTAAAAACTCAGCTACAAGGCTTTTGTTTGTCTGTTTGCTTTGTATGGGTGCATCAGTGTACTGTCTGCTTACATGTATTGCCATGTCTATTTGGTACAAAAAATTGATATATGAGTTCATAAATTATATATTTTTTAAAAAAAAATTGGTCCAAATACTTTTGGTTAATATGATTGAAAATGTTCACTTCAAATTGGGAAAATAGATAAAAGTGCAAATGTCTTTAAAGTTACTAATGCACAGATTTGTTCCCAGATGGTTAACAGCTGTTAAAATGTTAATGTTTATAAAGTGTCTGACATCCATTGTCTCTAGGAGAAAAAGATTACTACTACTATTCAATGCCCTTATCTGATACCTTTTTTTTAAATAAAAAGATACGTATATTACATCTAAACATATATAAAATTAATCATGGATGTGTTTGTTCGAGACATCTAATTGGTAAAAAGTTAAGATGCTGACTGTTAAATATAATATCAAGCATTCTTAACTCCTTAAATTCCATAAGGTAAAATACTTAAACAATGTTGGTGTTTTCATAAATTGGTAAACTAAAAAAGAAATTTGAAATTATTTTGTCTTATTATAAAAAGAAGGTTACTATAAATTACAAAGCCCCAACAAGTATAATTCTACATACAAGGAGTCAAGATGTTTCAACTGTATTTCAATTAAAGTACTGTAAATAACAAATATTTCATCTTATTAAAATGATTAATTTATCCAAATTCAGAAATGTATAAGGGTTATTTCAAGGTACAATAGAAAAAAAGATCAATAGATTAAAAATTATTAAAAAGTTCTAAATATAAAAAATATATTTAATAAAAAATGTTTCTAGGTAAAAAGTCCGTATGTGGTAAAGCATAATTATAGTACATCAAACTAAACAACCAATGGGTCTAATTAAGTAATATAAAGGTCTGTAAATAAAAGACAAATATTAAAAAGTTTATATGTAACTAAGTTGGTTATATATGTAACACAAATAGTTAAAACTATTCAAGGTTTTTCCCTAAGGATAAATAATAATGTGCTGATATATCTATATGTTAAAATGACAAAAACTTCTAAAAATATTAATTACATTGTGTCTATTAATTTTTATCCCCTAGAACAAGTAATATTGCAGAAATTAAGGTTTGTACATCTGTGGCTAAACAGCAACTGTTATTTTAAAGTATTGTCCTACATTACAGAGTATAGATTTTCCTTTAAAAGCTAACCTTGGTTAATATAAAGACATCAATAAAAGTGTGGTACATTACTCTTCTTTATAGTTTAAATGTTCTATATCTTTCAGGTATACAAGTCTTTAAGGTAAAAGGTTTAAAGGAACATTTTATCAAGCTGGTATTCTCCAAACTAAAATTGTCTGTAATAGTAATATAAACTTATAAAGATAATAGATTTTATTGGGGATTTATTCATATTATTTGATCTTTTATAACAAAATCTTATATTACCTTATACACTAAAATATAAAAATTTAAAGATATTTTAAAAATTAATGAGAGCCTAATGTACTTAAATATTAATATTATAAAACATTTTGCCAATTTTCCACATGGAAAAAAATGTTAAAGGCTCTCAGCCTTTCCTAAATTAATGTTTCAGATGTATGTTATATTGTTCTACTAACATTCATTCAGAGTCAGGAAACAATGTATATAAATTTATAAAATTATATCTAAAAAGAGAGACAAAGATCAACTTTAAAACTAAAACACTTTACCTAAGATTTGTAAAGACCCCTGTCTTACCAGAGATAAAGCTTTGCATCCCACCTTACATCGTGTCAGAATCACTTCAAAGTAGGCCAGATTTCAGTTGATTTAAATTTATATTTAGAGATTAATTTTATTGGAAAGATTACTGTGATCTCAAATAGGAAATATAATGTATAACTCAACCAATTATATACAAGCTAAATGTTTTTAATATAGTTAATATCACTTTGTATTTTCATTATAGCTAAAACAAAAGTGACCATGACACTCAGAGCATCCAAGAGACCTTTATTTTGGCAGTGTCTGATTAACACACACACACACACACACACACACACACAAATAAAAAAAAAAACAGAGAGAGAGAGAGAAAGTACAAAAGAGAGAGAAAGAAGAGAGAGAGAGAGAGAGAGAGAGAGAGAGAGAGAGAGAGAGAGAGAGAAGAGGGAGAGGGAGAAGGAGAGACAGGGAAAGTGAGAGAAAAGGGAGAGAGCAAGAAATGAGGACCTGGCAAGAGAGAGTTTTTATAGCCAAAATCTAATGGGCTCTCTGGGTTTGCAAGCTGCCTTGTTCCCGTGCAGTGATTGGATCATATAGTAGTTGCTAAGGGTGTCATCTTCTGCCTTCAGGCAAAATGGGCAGGGGTCAGATGTGGGTTTCCATGACACCAGACAGGTAAAAGGCAAGGGTTCAACTTTAAGTGGGGTTGAATGTTCAGACTTCAGGCAAACAAGTGAAGCAAACATTTGTTCAGCCTGCTCCACAACTAACAATAACTGATGCCTGTTAATGTTTTACAGAATTAATACTTCATAATCACACAACCTAAATTAATATGAGATATTAAGTCATCATCTGTAGACAAATTATAATTAAAAGAAATTAAATTGACTGTAAAGGGGCTAAAGTTATGGCTCATCAGTAGAGTGCTTGCCTTGCATGTGTGAGACACTAGGTTCAATACTCAACATTATATAAATTAATAAATAATATAAAAATATAGTGTTATGTAAAAAAATTAACTGTAAAATTATAAACATTAAAATTAAAATCATAGTATTCTTAGTTTAAGACTGATAAAACTAACTTACGGGATGTTTAAGGCCAAACTTAAAAATTAAGGTTAAATAAAGGGGCCAAAGAAAAACAATATTTGGCTCCTGCCCTCTGAGTCAGCCTGAACCCAGGACAGGGGGAAAAGCTTTGCAACTCCAAGCCACATAACCTCCCAATAAGGAAGATTAATGAGACCCCTGGAGAACAGAAAGCCAATGAGTGTACATGCTGCAAAAGAGGAGGGTCATTGAAAAAGGGAGACATGCCTGATGCTTCCAAGGGAAGAAATATGGTCAGAAAGACCTTGACCCATCCTAATGCAGATGACCGTAACAGAGCCAAAATGCAGTTCACAAGTTCCTCAAGATTGTCCTCCAAGGAAACTCAGCTGACTCTTACCAATAGATAGGAACAAGGACAGTTTTACCAGCTTGGTCTTAAACACCTAGCAAAAACAGTTAAAAAAAGCCATTCCTGGGCATTTAAAAAGAAACAACAGATATTTTAATGTAACTTAAAATGTACACTTGTGTTAACACCCCTCAAAATAAGTAAGCCTAGAGACAAAAGAAGAGAGATTCTTAGACAAAAATACCTGATAACTACCAATAAACATTGCCAGAAGGTTTTTAGTCAGTTTAAGGTCTATAGATGGATCTTCCTAACTACCTACACAGGTAGACTCAATCAATGTTTGCTAGTATAATTATCTAGCCCTAAATAACAAAGATAAAGAGATCTCTACTAAACACAGAGGTCATGCAAATAAAGATATTTTACAAAAATCAGATGACATTAACTAACTTAACTAAATGTTGTGTCTATATTTCTGATAATTCTGACAATGTTAAAGATTTATGTTCCCTAAAAAGGGACTTATTAGGCTTTGTTATAAGAACAATTTCTCAGGTATTCCACATCTTGGTAAATAATTATTAATTTTTGTCATTTTCATTATATTCATGGACAGGTTTTCAGATGCTACAACTTCTATTTTGTATTAATTTTGTTTCAATACTCATGTTTTCCTTTTGTTTCTCTCATAGAAGTGCCAACCCCCAAGTAAATTTACAACCTGTTTTTCCTGAACCAGATTTTTACCATGGACTCCTTGACCCTCTAAATTTCTAAAAAGGGACACCAAACTGCTTGCCTACTGCACATATCCTCCTCTCAGCTCGAATTAGCAAGAACCGTCATTGCCCTTTTCCCTTACAGCAGTAGGAGGTCCCTAAAATTAGAGAAAAATTTACGGTCAATATAGATGTTCACCAATATGTCTAATTCAGGAAGATGTACCTGGGAAACTACTCCCAAGATCACCCTGGGTGATCTCCCAGAAAGAGACACTTGCTTCCACAACTCAACTTATAAGTGGAACAATTCCCTGTTTGTCAAAAATTGTGTGTCCTGGGTCCCACTTTGAACTCCTTGACTAAATCTCCAAACTATCAATAACTCTGAACTATGTAACCTACTATTTTGATGGAATAAAAGGAAAAGAACACCTGGACTTACTAAAAGGCCAGGGCCCACTGATTTATAAACATAGGCTGGCTGCCCCCATTTTAGTTCCCCTCCTGGCCGGTATGGGAATAGCTGGATGTACTACTTTGGGAACTACAACTCTTATCACAGCATCTAAAAATTCTGAGTCCCTCAGCCATCAAATAGATATAAATTTAAACTTCAGTCAATTGGTCCCAAAACCTCTTCTCATGGTCGCTTTGGTTGACTACTATCATTTCAGCCAAGTTGGGCTCCCAGTACTTCCCCTGATTGATATTACTGTAGGACCCTGCCTCTTAAAAACCCTCCTAAACCATATACCCAAAAATGTAAGTGAGGTGTGACTTATGGTCTTGGGATCTCAGTGTGCTCCCTTACACAGAAGGATGAAAAAGAAACTGAGGCCTAATAATATGCAAGATTGACATCAAACCTACTAAAACCAGTGGGGAATGTGATAGTAAAAGCAAAGGTGACTCCATTTTGTTTTGTGACTCCATTCTGTAAAACAATCATGCCAAGTAGAAGGATCATGACTGGGGTAAGATGTTCTTTTCCTTTTGCTATAGAAACCTTTAAGAACACAAAACTAATGGGGCATTGTTTCAGTAACTAGGGTAACGGGGCACTATTTCTGTAACTGGAGTGATTGGGCTAACTGTGATTAGTTAGGCTTCCCTCCACTTGAATACACTCTTCCATTTCTGTAACCTGGCTTGCTTTCATTGGCTAGACCCCGAGACATTCCTTTTGTGGTTTTCAGGCTTATAAGGAGCGCCCTTACAATTGTTCGGGGCTGATCAGGAGAAATGTCGGAGACCAGCTCCAAAAGGGGGTCTCAGGAGATGAATGGATGATGAGGAGTTGCCAAAAGCGAGGTGTAAAAACAACCAGACACCAAACTGAGGGTGCTGAATGGCAATCTTCACTTGTGAAGTTAATCATATATACTTTTCATTTTGTCAGGTTCACAGTACTTTGTGGTTACAAAACAGAAATCATTATTCAAAGAAACAAAGTATTACCTAGCTACAATTAGATAAGAAGAATGTCTCTTGGCTTAGTCATAAGCAAGCATTTTTACTTTCAGTTTTCATTTTGCTTTGAGCTGTTTCTGCTTAGTTAACTTTTAATAATAGTTTAGAAATGTCCCAGACTACTGGCCTATACCTTGACTATTCTTTCTTGACTTACTGATTAGAACTGGTGCCATGGTTACAGCAAGTGGTTAACTTGTTATTACTTTTAATCAAACAAGAGTAAGAGCACAAACCATTGTGCACAGGAAAAAGTACAAGTTGCCCAGTACTAAGCACTAATCTGTCTTCTTAACATTAATTATTATTCTCTAGATTTTAATTTAATTTCTCAAAAACTTCCTTGACAGGAATATAGGGAGTTCTTCATTAGACATTAACAATTTATGTTCCACAGCTGAATCATTGCATTTAGAGCAAACAGATCCATTCTTTAAAAGTAGTTGCATTAATTGGGAAAGTCATGTTTTTTTTTTCTTCATACTTAATCGTCATATGAGAAGTTGCAACTATACTTATTAAAGGAATACAAAACCAAACCAGCCCATTCTCAGAAACATGCTGCGCTCCTCCAGAGGATGGACGCCTTGCACCATCCACCTCAGTAGGGCCTTGCCATTGCCTGAGTGAGGGGAGGGGCACAGCAGACAAAAGCTTTGTGTTCTGATCAGTCACCACTAGTGTGTTTTAATAAAGGCTTGATTCGATTATACATGAGTGGATTGGAAGTCAGTTTATGAAACCGCAGGATGAAGCTTTAACTATAACACCAGGAAGGCAGGCCTCCACTAGGATACTGCAGTACAGGAAAGGCAAGGGGAGCAGAGAAACAGACCCAGCAAGGGGCCTTCAGACAATGCCCAGAAAAGCAGTGAGCAAGAAGGTCCACCAGAGGCTCAAGCGAGAAGCCAGAACAAGGAACGGAGAGGCAAGGGCCAGTGCTTGGGCAGGGGGCTCAGGACAGTGGACAATATTTGGGAAGGAAGAAGGGGATCCAGCAGAGGGCAGTCAGGCTCCTGGCCCAGGGCCACATGCAGGTTTCAGGGTTCCTGGTGCAGGACCAAGCACCCAGGGAGAGCAAGGCACCCAGGTGAGGGGCAGGGAATTGTTTCACATAAGGATCCTTGGCTCATATGAGAATCTACAGCCAGGTCCTGGCAAAGGAGGGCAGGGAAGGAAGGGGGCCAGAAGGAGGGTAACGGGAGGGCACTGCAGGGGGTTGGGGTTCTTGCCCATAGGGGAAAGACCCAGGACCCAAGCCAGGTGCCCAGTCAAGGGACCTACCATATCAAGAGTGATGGGGGACCCAAGGAATAGGAAACCTGCGAGTGACAGAAAAAAGCCAGAGAGTAAGGGGGAAAAGGGGCTGCATGAGGACCAGGAGAAGCCAAGTGGCACCTAAGGGAGCACGCTGGTGCACCCAAGCAAGGGGCACCCAGGTCAGACCCAGTATGAAGAGACTCCTTGCTATGCCAAGGGCCATGAGGAATGTGGTCAGGGTCTCAGGCAAATGCCCAGACCCTAAGACTGGAGCACAATGGGCCAGGGTTAGGGAGGACAGGGTTGCAGTAGAGGTAGCATGGAAAGTTGAAGGGAAGGGAGGGGATCATTCAGTGCTGGGTTGGAGCATGTCAACTGCCAGGCCTCAAGGTTCAGGCAGTGAGGGGGACTCAGGCGAGTGGCGGGGCTGTGTTTCCTATAGGGAGCATTCAGGGCACAGAGGCGAACCAATTCCGCTCCTCTGCCCCAGGTGAGTAGATCCTAAGAGAGGGACCTGGAACAATGGAGGGCCAAAGAGGGTATTTTGAGGGGATACCTGGTATGCAGAATTTGTGGTGGTGGACTGTCAGGACCCATTTGAGCAGCATAGACTAGGAAGAAGCAGGAGGGTCCGGGCCAAACCAATTGTGATGAGGGACCCAAGGAACAGGAGACACGCAAGTGCCAGAAAAAAAGTGTGAGGAAAAGGGAAGTAGGGGCTGCATGAGGACTAAGAGAGGGAAGTGCATTGGGCACCTAGGGGAGTTTGCTGGGGAACTCAAGTAAGGTCAGACCCAACAGGAAGAGACCCCATGCTATGCCAAGGAACATGAGGAATGTGGTAAGAGGCTCAGGTGAGTGCCCAGGCCCCAAGACAGGAGAACAAACAGCCAGGGATAGGGAATGCTGGGTTGGGGCAGGGGCAGCAAACAAGGCCAGAGGGCAAGGGAAGAAAAGGAGGAGTTCTCTCAGGGCTGGGTTGGAGCAAGTCCCATGTTAACTGCCAGGCCTCAAGTTACAGGTGGTGAAGGGGACTCAGGTGACTGGCAGGGCTGTTTTTCCTCATAGGGAGCATTCAGGGTGCAAAGACAAGCCAAATCCACTCTTCAGCCCCAAGTGAGTCCATCCTCAGAGAGGGACCTGGACCAATGAGGGGAAAAAGAGGGTATTGTGAGGGATACCTGGTGTGTGGAGGTTGAGGGGTTCAGTGGGCTGCAGGACATATTTGAGGAACCTATGCTAGAACAAAGCAGGGGTAGCAGACACTCTGGACAGTGCCAGGATACCACAACATGAGGGGAACAGAGGGGAAGCACAGGACGGGTCTGGCAAAAGGGGCCTGAAACAAAGACACAGGGACAGGGTCCTCAAGAAGGGTGGCCAGTGGCTCAGGCAAGGTGCTTGTCCCAGAAATGGAGAGCCAAGTGCTAGCACCGGGGCTTGGGTGAATGAAAAGAAACATGGATAGGGAGGGGCGGGTAGGGAGAGAGAGGAGTGGATGGCACAGGGGGAGAATGGCTCAAGGCCAGGTCCACTGTAGGGTGTCAGGGGTCTGTAGCAGGGCCTGAGCTGAGGGAGATCAAAGGGCCCAGGCAAGGGGCAGGGCTATGTTCTCCTAAAGGGAGCACCCAGGGCCAAGGGGCCAAGCCAAATCACCTGACCTGGGTGAGCATCCTGGGAAGGGGATCAGGAAAGCGGGCATGGCAGTGAAATAAAGGAATGAAGGCCCGAAGGAGAGCACAGCCTGAAGGACCACAGGATGGATGTGGTTGGGCTGGGGGTCAGGACCCCAGCAAGGAGCCCAGGAAGGGACCTAGAGGAGGGCCTGGGACAGGGGAGAGCAGGGAACACCTGGATGTGAAGGCATGGCTGCACTAGGGTAATAAGGTACAGGAAAGCGAAGGGATGCAGGGAAGCAGCCCCAGCAAGGGGCCCTCAGACAATGCCCAGAAAAGAAGAAAGCAAGAAGGGCCACCAGAGTCTCAAGCAAGGAGCTATGCCTGGGAACAGAGAGCCAAGGGCCAGGGTTTGGGCAGCAGCTCATGAGACTGGACAAGATTTCGGAGGGAAGGCATGGGATCCATCAGGGGGCACAGGCTCCAGGCCCAGGGCTACCTCCAGGTGTCAGGGTTCCTGGTGGAGGATCAAGCACCTCAGGAGAGGAAGGGGCCCAGGTGAGGGGCAGAGCTCTCATTCACTTAAGGTGCCCTGGCTCATATTTGAATCCAGGGCCAGGACCCTGGCAAGGGAGGCCAAACAAGGAAAGGGGGCCAAGAGGAGGGGGATGAAAGGGCATGGTGGGGGGTTGTGGTGGGTGCACTGCAGGGCAAGAGCCATGACCTATGACAGGCCCCCAGGCAAGGGGCCCACCCAACCAATTTTGATGATGGATCCAATGAGCAGGAGACCTGCAAGCACCAGTAAAATGCTCAATGGGAAGCAAGGTAGGAACTGCATGAGGACCAGGATATAGAGAGAAGTGCAAGGGGCACATAGATGAGTCCACTGGGAGTCCCCTATTAGGGGCCCCCAGGTGAGACTCAACACAAGGAGACTTCATGCTATGTCAAGGGACATGAGGAACAGAGTCAGGAGCCTAGACAAGCGCCCAGGACTGGAGACTAGAGCATAAAAGGTCAGAGTTAGGGAAGGCTGGGTTGGGGTAGGGGCAGCATGTAAAGCCAGAGGGCAGGGGAGGGAAGGGAAGAGATCGCTTAGGGCTGGGTTGGAGCAAGTCCTATGTTTACTGGCAGGCCTCAAGGTATAGGCAGTGAAGGGGACTCAGGTGACTGGCAGGGCTGTGTTTCCCACAGGGAGCATTCAGGGTGCTGAGACCCACCAAATTCACTCTTGTGCCCCAGGTCAGTGGGCTGCAGAACCCATTTGAGAAGCCTAGGCTAGAGAGAAACAGTGGTAGCGGAGGCTCCGGGCAGTGCCAGGATACCACATCATGAGGGGAACAGAGGGGAGGCACAGAAGGGGGCCTGCAAAAGGGGCCTGAAACCAAGGGACAGGGACAGGGTCCTTGAGATGGGCAGCCAGGGTCCCAGGAAAGTATCTGGGCCAAGAAATGGAGAGCCAAGTGCTAGCACCTGGGCCTGGGTGAATGAAAAGAAACATGAATAGGTAGGGGCAGGAGGGGAGAAAAGGGAGCGGCTGGCACAGGTGGAGAAGGGCTCAAGACCCGGGTCCACTGCAGGATGTCAGGGGTCCAGAGCAGGGCCCAGGTTGAGGGAGGCCAAAGGGCCCAGGCAAGCGGCAGAGATACCTTTTCCCAAAGGGAGCCCCAAGGCCAAGAGGCCAGGCCAAGCTGTCTGACCCATGTGAGCAGGGAAGGGGTTCAGGAAAGTGGGCGTGGCAGAGAAAGATAGGACAGAAGGGCCAAAGAAGGGCTGAGCCTGAACGGCCGCAGGATGGGTGTGGGTGGCGTGGGTTCCAGGACACCAGCAAGGAGCACAGACACAGGACCTAGATGTGGGCCCTGGCCAGGGAGAGCAGGGAATGTTGGGCCATGAAGGCAGGGCTGCACTAGGGTACTGCAGTACAGGGAAGCCAAGGGGAGCAGGGAAGTTACACCAATGAGGGGCCCTCAGAAATGGCCCAGAAAAATACTGGGCAAGAAGGGCCAACAGAAGCTCAAGGAAGGACCCAGGCCAGGGAACAGAGAGCCAAGGGCCAGGGCTTGAGCAGGGAGCTCAGGACAGTGGACAAGATTTGGGAAAGAATGCAGGGGATCCAATAGGGGGCAGTCAGGCTCCAAGCCCACGGCCACCTCCAGATGCTAGGGTTTCTGGTGCAGGACCAAGTACCCAAGGAGAGCAAGGGGCCCAGAGCGAGGCCAGGGCATTGTTTACCATAAATCACCCTGGATCAAATGAGAATACAGAGCCAGGGCCCTGGCACAGAAGGCTAGGAAAAGGAAGGGGGCCAGAAGGAGGGCGATGGGAGGGTATGGCAGAGGTCGAGGTTAGTGCACATAGGGGCGAGACTCAGGACCCAAGCCAGGAGCCCAGGCAAGGGACCTCTACACTGGCTGCTATAGTATATGAGCTCCCCTGACACCCAGGTTGGAGGAGTCTCCCACCTGGAAGGGCGAGTCCCCTCTACCCTGGCTAAGGTGTTATACAAGCTCCCAGCTAAACCCAGATGGGAGGAGTCTCCTCCCTGGAGGGGAGTCCACACTACCCTGGCTATAGTGGTATATGAGCTCTGCCACCCACACCCAGGTGGGCGGGGTCTCCCGCCTGGAGGGGCAAGTCCCTTCTACTTTGGCTGGTGCCTTATAAGGGATCTCAGGACACCCAGGTGTGAGGGGTGTTCCAGGGGCGAGTTCCCTCTACCCTAGCTGTGGTGATATAGTTGCTTTTCCTGTCACCCAGGTGGGAGTGATCTCCTGCCTAAGAGGGGACTTTCACCTGGAGGGGTGAGTCCACTCTACTCTGGCTGCAGCTGTATAGGAACTCCCCCTGTCACCCAGGTGGGTGGGTTCTCCTAGATGGAAGGGTGAGTCCCCTCTACACAGGCTGCTGCAATATAGGAGCTCTCCTCCCCATACCAAGATGGGAGGGGTCTCCCACCTGAAGGGGAAAGTCCACTCTAACCTGCCTGCAGTTATATATGAGCTCCCGGCTGACAACCAGTTGGGAGGGGTCTCCCGCCTAGGAGGGCAAGTCCCCTCTACACTACACCTAGGTGGGAGAGGTCTCCCACTTGGAGCGGAGAATTCACTCTATCCTGGCTGTGGCAGTAAAGGAGCTCCCATGACACTGTGGTGGGAGGGATGTCCCGGCTGGAAGGGAGAGTCCCCTCTACCTGGCTGCAGCTGTATTCATGCTCTCCCAGACATCTAGGTGGGAGGAGACTTTCGCCTGGAGGGGCAAGTCACCTCTACCATGGCTAAGGTGGTATGCAAGCCCCTACACTCAGGTGAGAGTGGTCTTCTGCCGGAGTTGTGAGTCCCCTCTACCCTGGCTGGTGCCCTATAAGTGCTCCAGGAGCACCCAGGTTGGAGGGGTTTCCCCCCTAAAGAGGTGAACACCTCAACACTGGCTGTGGAAGTATATGAGCTCCCCCCACACACACACCCAGGTGGGAGGGGTGTCCCTCCTGTAGGGGTGAGTCCCCTGTACCCTGACTGCGGAGTTATTGGAGCTCCCCCCAACACCCAGGTGGAAGGGGTCACCAGCTTGGAGGGGCAATTCCCCTCTACCCTGGCTGCTACAGTATACAAGCTCCCCTGTACACCAAGGTTGGTGGGGTGTCCCGCCTGGAGTGGTGAGTCCCCTCTACCCTGCCTGAGGTGGCATATGAGTTCCCCTGACAACCAGGTGTGAGGGGTCTCCCACCTAGTGGGGCGAGTCCCCGCTATCCTTGCTACAGCGGTACAGGAGCTCCCAGTTCAATACCCAGATGGGAGGGTCTCATGCCTGGAGGGACGATTCCCCTCCACCCTGGCTAAGTCGGTATACAAGCTCCTCTAAAACACAGGTGGGAGGGTTCTCCCAACTGGAGGTGCAAGTCCCCTCTCCCTTGGCTTCAGAGGAATACAGGCTCTCCCTGACACCCAGGTGGGAGGGGTCTCTCATTTGGAGGGGCAAGTCCCTTCTACTTTGGCTGGTGCCTTATAAGGGATCTCAGGACACCAGGTGTGAGGGGTCTCCCCCGTGCAGGGTTCAGTCCCATCTACCCTGGTTGCTGTGGGACACAAGCTCCCCCCGACACCCAGGTGAAAGTGTTCACCTGCCTTCAGAGGCCAGTCCCTGCTACCTGGCTGCAGTTGTATAGGAACCCCCCACACACACACACACACAAGTGGGAGGGGTCTCCCACCTGGGTGTGTGTGGAGGGGTGAGTCCCCTCTACCCTGGCTAAGGCTTAATACAAGCTCGCCCTGACACCAATGTGGGAGGGTTAGGGTTAGGGTTAGGGTTAGGACACCCAATTGGAAGGGGTATCCTTCCTAGAGGGGAGAGTCCCCTCTATCCTGGCTGCAGTAGTGTAAGAACTCTTTCTGACACCCAGGTGGGAGGGATCTCCCCCCTGGAGAGGCGAGTCCCCTCTACCCTGGCTTTGGCAGTATGCATGCTGCCCCTGACTCACAGGTGGGAAGGGTCTTTCTACTGAAACAGTGAGTATCCTCTACTTTAGCTCTTGCCTTATGAGTGCTCGCAGTACAACCAGGTGGGAGGGGGCTTCTGCTTGCAGGAGCATGTTCCCTCTTCCCTGGCTGTGGCAGTATAGGAGCTCCCCTGGACACCCAGGTGGGAGGGGGCTCCTGCCTGTAGGGGCGAGTCCCCTCTACCCTGGCTGCAGCAGTAATCAAGCTTCCAAGGACAACAAGGTGGGAGTGATTGGAGGGGCTAATCCCCACTACCCTGGCTGTGGAGGTTAGAAGCTCATGCAGACACCCATGTAGGAATGCTCTCCCGAGTGGAAGGGCAAGTCCTCTCTACCCTAGCTTCAGCGGTATAGGAACTCCCCCTGACATCCAGGTGGGAGGTGTCTCTGGCCTGGAGGGTTGAGTCCCCTCTACCCTGGCTGCAGCAGTATAAGAGGTCCCTGTGAAACCCAGAATTATTCACTTACAAGCTGTACTACAAATTATTATTATTATTAATCAGACTGCCACAGCCTTAGACCTCCTAGCCACAAAACAGACCTGATGCAAGTGGCTAACTATCAAAACAGCTTGGCATTAGATTACTTACTGGCTGAGGAAAGAGAAATATGTGGAGAGTTCAACAGCTCAGATTGTTGCATCCAAATGGATGACAATAGACAGTTAAGAATATAGCCAAGAGAACTAGCACATGTGCTAGTGCATACCTAGAAGGGCATTAAACTTTGGGTCCCAAACATGCTTTTGGGAGATGGTTTTCAACCCTTGGTAGATTTCAAAGCTTAATTGCTATAGTGGTTATTCTGCTGTTAACCTGTTTATTGCTCCCATATTTGGCTCCACTGTGCATTAAAACTAATGGGTCCACTATGGAAGCTCCTTTTGAAAATATGACAACAACTAAGGTTTTGACATTATATAAGGCCTTAAGCCAATATAATGGTAATGATGTTCTTAAATTTAAAGGATTAATTTATGGGGAGCATCATTAAAAGGCAGAATTTAAGTGATACCCCCTTTCTCCACAGAAAAGTCTTACCTGGGATTCTAAAGAAATCTTCACCATTGCTGATTTACGACTGTCAGCAAAAGACTCTCTGCAAAAGAGTTCAATGTAGAAAAACTTCCTATTTTTCTGTTGCCCTGTTTTACTTGGCCACAGGCTGAGAAGATACCAGCTCTCCCGGTGCTGTGCACCCCCTTACTAGTTTTTCATAAATATGTCCTGTACAGTAATTTGTAGTAATGTGCAAACAAGGCCTCTGGCCTTTAGCTGGGCTTCAGAGAGATGTCTACATTTTTAAGATGTTACCAACTGGGCTCCATGGTAACAACTGGCAGGGAGAGGAAAAATGAAAAAAAGAAGCTTTCTCTACTCAGGTGTTGTCCTTGAAGAGTTCACTTGCCCAAAACAGTGAAATAAAAAGCTGCTTCTATGTGAACTTCTGCAGACTGTGAACTTCTGAGCCCCCTCCCCTTACATGCTGGGTATAAAATTCTGAAACTTCCTGAAATCAGGGTTCAGGGGATTGATTGATTACAGCAAAAGCTGTGCCCTCTGAGCCTGGCTGCCACCAAATAAAACTGTTTCCTGCTATGGTTAGTGCCTTGCCTTATTTGACCCAACAGCAGTACTGTGCTATCCTGGCATTGCCCAGACTCTCCCTACCCACTGCTTTTCCCTAGTCTGGGCTCCACATGGGTCCTGGCTCCCCACCGACCTCATAATTCTGAACACAAGGTATCTACTCACAGTGCCCTCCTTTGGCACTCCTTTAATCCAGGTCCCTCTCTGAGGATCTACTCAGTTGGGGCACAGGGGTGGAATTGGCTAGCCTCTGCCCAGTGAAGGCCAAGTGCCGACCTTGCCCTGCTGGAACCCCTCCCTTCAATCCCCTGCCCTCTAGCCTTGCATGCTCCCCCTACCCCAACCCAGCCCTGCTAACCCTGACTTTTTGCACTCCAATTTCAGGATCAGGACACTCACCTGAGCCCCTGATCGCATTCCTTGTGTCACGTGGCTTCCAGTGGGGTCTCTTGTTGTTGGGACAGACATGGGGGCCCCTTGCTTGGGCCCCATATTGAGCTCTCTTCCTTGCCCTTTGAGTTACCCTCTGTCTCCTCATCCTAGCACCGCCCATTCCTCTCCTTCCCCTAGTGCTTTCCATTGGTGAGCAAGTCTCTTGCTCCTTGGGTTCCTAATCTCTTTTGGGCAGGTTGGTCCCTTACCTAGAATCCTTGCTTGGGTCCTGGCTCTTGCCCATCTCCACACCCACCATGACCCTGTGCCATGCCTTGTGGTCGCTTTCCTCCTGAACTTGTCCCTTGCCAGGCCCTCTTGGACTGGTCCCTGGCCCTTGATTCTCATCTGTGCCAGGGCATCTTGTGGGAAACAGAGCCCTGCCCCTCACGTGGGCCCCTTGCTCTCTCTGGGCCCTTGGTCCTGCACCTGGAACCATGACATCTGGCAAGGGGGCTGGCACCCGAACCTGACTCCCACTGACAGGATCCCAGCCTTCCCTTTCCAGCCGTGTCCACTGTCCTGAAATCCCTACCCCAGCCTTGGCCCTTACCTCTTCATTCACAGGCCTGGCTCCTCACTTGAGACTCTGGTGGCCATTCTTGCTCAGTGCTTTTCTGGACATTGTCTGAGGGCCACTTGCTGGGGCTGCATCCCTGCTCCCATAGGCTTCCCTTTACTGCAGTATCCTAGTGCAGCCCTGCCTTCCCCAGCAGGCTTTCCCTGCTCTCCCTTGGCCTGGGCCTTCATCTAGGTCCCTTGCCTGGGCTCCTTGCTAGGATCCTGGCCCCCACCCCACTCACACCCGATCTGCAGTCCTTCAGGTTGTGATCTCCTTTGGCCCTCCGGTCCTCGAATGGGTCCTGCCAGTCTAGTCAAAACAGGTATCCTCTCACAGTACACTTGTTGTCCCCTCCTTTGGTTCACGTCCCTCTCTGAGTATCTACTCACCTGGGGCAGAGGAGTGGAATTGGCTGGCCTCTGTGCCCTGAATGCTCCCTATGGGAAACACAGCCCTGCCATTCGCCAGAGTTCACTTCACTGCCTGAACCTTGAGGTCTGGCAGTTAACATGTGACTTGCTCCAACCCAGCCCTGAGCAATACACTCCCTTCCCTCCCATACCCTCTCTCCTTGCATGCTGCCCCTAGTGCAACCCAGCCCTCCCTAACCCTGACCCTTTGCACTCTAGTCCCTGGGACTGGGCATTCACCTGAGCCCCTGACTGTGTTCCTCATGGCCCTTGACATAGCATAGAGTCTCTGCTTGTTGGATCTGACCTGGGGGCCCTTGCTTGGGCCTGCCAGCGAGCTCCCTGTTGTGCCCCTTGGCTTCTCCTGGTCCTTCTGGAAGCCCTTTCTCACCTTCCCCTTGTGCATTTTTCTAGCACTTATGGGTCTCCTGTCCTTCGGTCCCATATCACCATTGATCAGGTAGGTCCCTTGCCTGGGTGCCTGGTTTGGGTCCTGGCTCTCGCCCCTCCATGCACCCACCCCAATTCCCAGCTGAAACTTCCCATTGCCCTCATTCTGGTCCCCTTCCCTTTCTTGGCCTCCTTTGCCAGAACCCTGGCCCTGGATTTTCATCTGAGACTGGGTGCCTTATGGGAAAAATGCCTTGCCCCTCACATGGGACCCTTGGTCTCCCTGGGTGCTTGGTCCTGCACCAGAAACCCTGAAACTGGAAGTGGCCCTGGGCCTGGAGCCTGACTTCCCCCTGCTGGATCCTCTGCCTTCCCTCACAAATCTTGTGCAGTGTCTTGAGCCCCCTGCCCAAGCCCTGGCCCTTGGCTCTAGTTCTCTGGCCTGGCTTCTTGCTTGAGCCTCTGGTGTCGTTCTCCCTCCGTGATTTTCTGGGCTTTGTCTGAGGACCCCTTACTGGGGCCACTTCCCTGCTCCCCTTGGCTTCCCTGTACTGCAGTATACAAGTTTAGCCCCACCTTCCTGGCCCCAGCCTTTCTATTCTCCCCTGGCTTGGACCCTCCTCTAGGTCCCTTACCTGGGCTCCTTGCTGGGGACCTGGGCCACACCCCACTCACACCTGTCCTGTGTCCCTTTAGGCTGTACCATCCTTAGGCCCTCCTGTAGTTTCTGTCTCTTCCAGGCCTGCTTTCCTGATGCCCTTCCCAGATGCTCACAAAGGCCAGGGAACTTGACCTAGCCTCTTGCCCCTGTGGGCTCCCATTGGGAAAACCTAGCCCTGCCCCTTGCCTGGGCCCTTTGGCCTCTTTGGACTCCCTCAGCCCAGGCCCTGCTCCAGACCCCTGAAATGCTGCAGTGAATCTGGGCCTTTAGCCTTTCACCCCCTGCACCACCCACTCCTCTTTCTCCCCTCTCTCACCTCCCTATCCATACCTTTTTTCATTCATCCAACCCCAGGTTCTAGCACTTGGCTCTCCATTACTGGGCCCAGTTCCTTGCTTGGGCCCCTAGCTGCCCTTCTCGAGGACCCTTTCCCTTCCCTTGGTTTCAGGCCTCTTTTTACAAGCCCCATCCTATGCCTCCCCTGTGTTCCACTGGTGCTATGTTATCCTGGCACTGCTGGAAACCTTCTCTTTCACTGCTTCTCCCTAGTCTGGGCTCCTGGAATGTGTCCTGGCTGCCAACTGACTACCCCCACAACCTCCGTACACCAGGTATCCCCTCACAGTGCCCTCTTTTGACACTCCTTAGGTCCATATCCCTCTCTGAGGATGTACTCACCTGGGAGAGGAGCCAAATTGGCTAGCCTCTGTGTCCTTAAGGTTCCCTATGGGAAACATAGCCCTGCCTCCTGCCTGGGTTCCCTTCATTGCCTGTTCCTTGAGTCCTGGCAGTTAACATGTGACTTGGTCAAAACCAGACCCGAGATATACCCTCCCTTCCCTCCCCTGCCCTCTCGCCTTACATGCTGCCCCTACCCCAATCCAGCCCTCTCTAACTGTGACCCTTGTGCTTCAGCCCCCAGGCCTGGTGCTCACGTGAGCTCCTGACAGTATTCCTCAAGTCACTTGGCATAGCCTGGAGTATCTTCCTGTTGGGTCTGACCTGGGGGCCCCGTGCTTGGGACTCATCCATGGTCAGTCAGGTAGGTCCTTTGCCTGTGCACCTTGCTTGGGTCCTGGATCTTGTCGCCCCATGCACCCAGCAAGACCCCCCACAGTGCCCTCCCATCACCCTCTTCCTGGCCGCCTTCACTTGCCAGGCCTCCTTTGCCAGGTCTCTGTCCCTAGATTCTCATCTGAGCCAGGGTGCCTTATGGGAAACTGAGTCCTTCCCCTTGCCTGGGCCCATAGCTCTCACTGGGCCTTTGGTCCTGCACCCGGAAAACTGACACCTGGTAGTCGCCCTGGGCCAGGAACCTACCTCCCCCCTGTCAGATCCCCTGCCATCCCTCCAAAGTCTTTTCCACTTTCCTGAGCCCCCTGCCCATCCTAGCACCCATCCTTGGCTCTCCATTCCCTGGCCTGCCTCCTTGCTTGAGCCTCTGAGGGGTCTTCTTGCTCCATGGTTCCCTGGGCTTGGACTGCGGGCCTCACTGAAGCTAGTACCCTGCTCCCCTTGGCTTCCCTGAACCTCAGAGCCCTTCTGTCAACAGCTTGCCCGGCCCCGCCCTTCCCTGTCCTTTCCCAGCCTGGACCCTCCTGTTGGTCCCTAGCCTGGGCTCTTTTCTGGAGTCCTGGCCTGCACCCCATCAACACCCTTCCTCTGGCCTTTCATGATCTACCCTCCTTCATCCCTCTTTTTATTTTTCCCCTAGGTATAGATGGACACAACACAATACCTTTATTTTTATGTAGTGCTGAGGATCGAACCTGGGTCCTGCCCATGCTAGGCGAGTGCTCTACCACTGAGCCACAATCCCAGCCCCATCCCTCTTTTTGTCTGTGTCCCTGCTGGGCCACTTGTCAAGATCACTTTCCCAGGATGCTCACCATGTCCAGGGGACTAAAACTGAGCATTTGGCCTTGTGGTCTCCCTTTGGGAAAACATAGTTTTGTCCCTTGCCTGGGCCCTTCAGACTCTCTCAGCCCGAGCCCTGCTCCTCGATCCTGAAACCCAGCAGTGAACCTGGGCCATGAGCCCTCCTTTCGCTGTGCCACCCACTACCCTTGCTCCCGTTCCTCCCCTCCCCAGCCTTATCTGTTTTCATGGGACCCAGGACAGGGTCCTGGAACTTGGCTCCCCATTCTTGGGCCTGGCTCCTTGCTGAAACCCCTGGTTGCCCTTCTCCAGACCCTGTCCCTGTTCCTTAATTTCAGACACCTTGCTTGCCCCCCTTCCTGTGCCTCCTCTCTATTCCCCTTGTACTGTGGTATTTTGTCATTGCCAGGACCCTCCCCTTCCCCTGCTTCACCCTAGCCTGGTCTCCTCCAAAGATGGCTGACTCCCCACCGACACCCCCCCCCCAATTCTGGACCAAAGGTATTCCTCACATTGCCCTCCTTTGGTACTGGTCTCTCTCTGAGGATCTACTCACCTGGGGCAGAGGAGTGGAATTGGCTGTCCTCTGGGCCCTGAAGGATCCCTATGGGCAACACAGCCCTGCCCTTCACCTGGGACCCCTTTGCTTTCCAAACTTGAAAACTGGCAGTGGACTTAGGCCTAGTGATGACCTTGCCCTGGGTGATCCCCTACCTTCTCTCTACTGCCTTCTAGCCTTTCAAGCTGCCCCTAAGACAACCCAGCCCTTCATCACCCTGACCTTTCACCCTACAGTCCGCTGGCCTGGCTGCCAGCCTGAGCTCCTTAATCCGTTACTTGGGTTGCGTTCCTTTCTGTGGTGTCTCTTCCTGTCATGTCTGACCTGGGTGCTCCTTGATTTTGCCTCCTACCTCGCTTCCCTCTGTGCCCTTTGTGGAGCCCTCTGTATTTTCATTCTAACACCCATCCTAACGCTCCTTCCTCTACCACATTTTCCTGGGGCAGGGGCCTCCTGCTCTTTGGGTCCCTAATAATTTTGGTGGGGTCAGTCCCTTACCTGGGCTCCTTGTTTGGGTCCTGACTGTCACCTCTCAGCACCCACCGCAACCCCCCACTGTGCCCTCACATTGCACTCCTCCTAGCCACTGTCCCTTGCCAGGCCCTTTGGCCTGGTCCCTGGCCCTTGATCCTCATCTGGGCCAGGGGGTCTTATGGAAAACAGAACCCTGACCCTCTACTGGGCTCCTTGTTGTCCCTAGGCCCTTGGGGCATCACCAGTAACCATGATACCTCTCAGTGGCACTGGGCCTCAAGCCTGCCTCCCCGCTGCTGGATCCCCTGCCTTACCACCCCAGCACTCTCCACTGTCCTGGGCCACCTGCCCTAGTGCTTGCCCGTGGCTCTCCATCCCCTGGACTGGCTCCTCTTTTGAGCCTCTGGGGGTACTTCTTGCTCCATGCTTCCCTGGGCTTGAACTGCAGGCCTTGCTGGGGCTGCTTCCCCACTCCCCTTGGCTTCCCTGCAACTCACAACCCTAGTGCAGCCCCTGCCTTCCTGGCCCCACCCTTCCCTGCTCTTTCCTAGCCTGGGCCCTCCTCTAGGTCCCTATTCTGGGCTCCTTTCTGCGATCCTGCACCTCACAATTACTCTTCACCAAGAACTTCATGCTGTGCCCTCCTTTGGCCCTCCCGTTGTCCTTGTCCCTGCTGGGCTCCTTTTTCAGATGGCTTTCCCAGGATGCTCATCAGAGCCAGGGCCTGGAACTGTGATGTTTGGCCCTGCGGTCTTCCTTTGGGAAAAGATAGCAGTGCCCCTTGCCTGGGGGCTTTGGCCAACTTCAGCCTGGGGCCTGCTCCTCAATCCTGACACCCTGCAGTGAATCTAGGCCTTCAGCCCTCCTCTCCCTCTGCCACCCATTCCCCTTACTCCCTTTTCTCCCTATGTACCTCCACAGCCAGGAGAGAGGGGACTAGCCCTTCCAGATGGGAGACCATACCCTCCTGGTTTCGGGGGAGATCCTAAAGACCAGCAGCCATGGTAGAGGGGACTCCCTCTTCCACACAGGAGACCCCTCCCACCTGGATGTTGGGGGGAAGCTTCTATACCACTGCAGCCAAGGATCTCTCACTCCTGGGTGTTAGGGGAAGCTCAAAACATCCACAACCAGGGTAGAGGTGACTCACACCTCCAGTCCCCTGTACCCTGGCTAAATTGGAATACAAGCTTCCTGCAACATGCAGGTGGGAGGGGTTTCCCACCTGGAGGGGCGAGTCCCCTCTACCCTGTCTGCAGCAGATAAAGAGCTTCCCCTAAAACCCAGGAGGGAGGGGTCTCCTGCCTAGAGGGGTGACTTCCCTCTACACTGGCTGAGAGGGTGTACCAGCTCTCCCAGACATCTAGGTGGGAGGGGTCTCCCACTTGGAGCAATGAGTCACCTCTACCCTGGTTGTGGCTGTATACAAGCTCTCCAAGACACCCAAATCAAAGGGGTCTACCGCCTGGAGGGGTGAGTCCACTCTACCTGGGCTAAGGGGGTATAGGAGTTACTCCCATTCCCAGGTGGGAGGTGTTTCTCACCTGGAGGTGCTAGTTGCCTGTACCCTGGCTGCTGGGGTATATGAGCTCCACCTGACACCAAGATGGGAGGGGGAGGTCTTTCCCCTGAAGGAGTGAGTCTAATCTACCCTGGCTGCAGCAGTTAAGGAGCTTTCTCTAACACCCAGGTGGGAGGGGTCTCCCACCTAGAGGGGTGACTTCCCTCTACCCTGGAAGAGGTGTGTTCCAGCTCTCCCAGACACCCAGGTGGGAGGGGTTTCCTGCTTGGAGGGGCGAGTTTGCTCTATTCTGGCTGCTGTGGTATATGAGCTCCCCCCCCATACCCAGATAGGAGGGTCTCCTGCCTGAAGGGGCAAATCCTCTTTACCCACACTGCAGTGGTTTACTAGTTTCCCTGACACCCAGGTTGGATTGTTCTCTTGCCTGGAGGGCCAGTCCCCTCCAATCTGGCTGCAATGGTATAGGAAGTCCCCCCTACACCCAGTAGGTAGGGGTCTCCCACCTCCAATGGCAAGTCCCTCCTCCCAATTCCAAGGTAATGAGGTCTCCCAATTGGAGTGGCGAGTCCACTCTACACTGGCACAGGGGTATATGAGCTTCCCCAGACACTCAGGTTTTAGGGGTCTCCCGCCAGGAGCAATGAGTCCCCTCTACCCTAGCTGTGGCTGTATACAAGCTCTCCAAGACACCCAGGAGGGAGGGGTATCCCGCATTGAAGGGCGAGTCAACTCTACTTTAGCTCTTGGCTCCCTGTACACACAGGTGGGAGGGGTATTCCGCCTGCAGGGGCGTGTTCCCTCTACCCTGGCTGTGGCACTATAGGAGCTCCCCCTGAGACCCATGTGGGAGGGGTCTCTCGCCTGTAGGTGCGAGTCCCCTCTACCCTGGCTGCTGCAGTAATCAAGCTCACCAGGACACCCAGGAGGGAGGGGTCTCCCAATTGGAGGGGCAAGTCCCCACCGCCCTGGGTGTGGATACATAGGAGCTCACCCCCCAGACACCCATGTGGTAGGGGTCCCCCGACTGGGAGGGCAAGTCCGCTCTATCCTGGCTGCAGTGGTGTAAGATATCCCCCTGACACCCAGATGGGAGAGGTCTCTCGCCTATAGGTGGGAGTCCCCTCTACCCTGGCTGCTGCAGTATAGGAGCTCCCCTGACACCCATTTGGGAGGAGTCTCCTGCCAGGAGGGTAGAGTCCCCTCTACCCTGCTGCAGTGGTATCAGAGCTTCCCAGGTGGAAGAGGTCTCCAGTCTGGAGAATAGAGTTCCCTCTACCCCGACTGCAGTGGTATAGGAGGTCCCCCAATACCCTGGTGGGAGGGTTCTCCCGCATGGAGGGGTGAGTCCCCTCTTTCCTGGCTTCGGCTGTATAGGAGCTCCCCCCTACACCCAGGTGGGAGGATACTCCCACCTGAATTGGAAAGTACCCTCTACCATGGCTGCGGTGGTATAAGAGCTCCCCCTGACACCCAGGTGGGAGGGGTCTCCTGCCTGGAGTTGGGAGTCCCCTCTATCCTGGCTGTGGGGATATATGGGCTGCTCCTGATGCCCTGGATGGAGGGTTCTCCTGATAGAAACGGCAAATACTTTCTTCCTTGGCTGTGGAGGTATATGAACTCCCCCTGACAGCTTGGTTGGAAGGGTCTTCCGCCTGGATGGGCGAGTCTCTTCTACCCTGGCTAAGGTGGTATACGAATTCCCTGCAACACCCAGGATGGTGGGTCTCCCGCTTGAAGAGGAGAGTTCACTCAACTCTGGCTGCGGGGGTATAAGAGCCCCCTCCTACCTTCAGAAGGGATGGGTCTCCCACCTGGAGGGGCGAGTTGTTGCTACCCAAGCTGCAGCTGTATATGAACCCCACTTCTGCAGTCACCCTTGTGGGAGGGGTCATCCACTTGGAGGGGCAATTCCCTCTATCCTGGCTAAGGCAGTATAGGAGTTACCCCCATTCCCAGGTGGGAGGTGTCTCTTGCCTGGAGGTGTAACTTGCCTCTAACATGGCTGCTTGGGTACACCAGCTTCCCCTGACACCCAGGTTGGAGGGGTCTCCCACCTAGAGGCGTGACTCCCCTCTAACCTGGTGAGGCAGTGCACCAGCTTTCCCAGACTCCCAGGTGGGAGGGGTCTCCTGCTTGGAGGGGCGATTCCCCTCTATTCCGGCTACAGTGGTACAGTAGTTCCCCACCTATACCAAGATGGGAGGGTTCTCCCACATGAAGGGTCGAGTCCTAGCTTTCCCTGACACGCAATTGGATGGGTCTCTCACCTGGAGGGGCAAGTCCCCTCTAACCTGGCTGTGGCAGTAAAGGATCTCCCCCTGACCCCCCAGGTGGGATGGTATCTGGCCTGGAGATGCGAGTCCCCTCTACCTAGGCTGCTGTGGTGTAGGAGCTCCCCCCTATACCCAGGTGAAAAGGGTCCCCAGCCTGGAGCGGCAAGTCCCCTCTAACCTGGCTGTGGCAGTAAAGGATCTCCCCCTGACCCCCCAGGTGGGATGGTATCTGGCCTGGAGATGCGAGTCCCCTCTACCTAGGCTGCTGTGGTGTAGGAGCTCCCCCCTATACCCAGGTGAAAAGGGTCCCCAGCCTGGAGCGGCAAGTCCCCTCTACCCTGCCTCTGGCAGTATATGAACTCCCCTGACAATCAGGTGGACGGGATCTTCCGCCTGGAGGGTTGAATCCCCTCTCCCCTGGCTCAGGCTGCATAAGATCTCCCCACGACACCCAGGTTATGGGGCCTCCTGCCTGGAGGGGCGAATCCCCTTTACACTAGCTACAGGGGTATACGAGCTCCCGGCAACACCCAGGAGGGAGGGGAATCCCGCCAGAAGGGGAAAGTATCTTCTACCATGGCTGCAGTGGTATAAGATCTCCCCCTGACACCCAGGTGGGAACTGTCTCTTACCTGGAGGGGCGAGTCCCCACTACCATGGCTTCAGGGCTATAGGAGTACCACACCCCACACCCAGGTGGGAGGGGTCTCCGGCCTGGAGGAGCGAGTCCCCTCTTCCCTGGATGCTGCAGTATAGTAGCTCTCCCCACACACCCAGGTGGGTCGGTCTCCAGCCTGAAGGGGCGAGTCCCCTTAACCCTGGCTGAGGGGGTATAAGAGCACCCTCCTACTCCTAGGAGGGAGGGGTCTCCTGCCTGGAAAGGCGAGTCGCTGCTACCCCCTCTGCAGCTGTATAAGAAGCCCCGCTCGACAGACACCCATGTGGGAGGAGTATTCCGCCTGGAGGTGTGAGCCCCTCTACCCAGGCTTAGGCGGTCTAGGAGTTTCCCCATTCCCAGGTGGGAGGTGTCTCTCGCCTGGAGGTGCAAGTCGCCTCTACTGTGGCTGCTGGGCTATATGAGCTCCACCTGACACCCAGGTGGGAGGGGTCTTCCACCTGGAGGGGTAAGTCCCTTCTACCCAGGCTAAGGCGGTATAGGAGTTTCTCCCATTCCCAGGGGGGAAGTGTTTCTCTCCTGGAGAGGCGAGTCCACTATGCCCTGGCTAAGGTGTTATACAAGCTCCCCATGACACCCCAGTGAGAGGGGTCGCCTCCCTGGAGGGGCGAGTCCCCACTACCCTGGCTACAGTGGTATATGAGCTCCTCCATCCACACCCTGCTGGGTGGGGTCTCCCGCCTGGAAGTGGGAGTCCCCTTTGCCCTGGCTGGGGCAGTATATTAGCTCCCCCTGACACCCAGGCAGAAGGGGTCTCCCACCTGGAGTGGCGATTTTCCCCTACCCTTCCTGTGGCAGTATAGGATCTCCCCTGGACACTCAGGTGGAAAGGGTCTCCCCCCTGGAGGGGCACATCCCCTCTACCCTGGCTATGGCGGTATAAGAGCTCCCCCTGACATCCAAGTTGGAGGTGTATCCTGCCTGGAGGGGTGAATCCCCTATACCCTGGCTGTGGCAGTATAAGAGCTCCCCCTGACACCAAGGTAGGAATGGTCTCCAGCCTAGAGCAGCGAATCCCCTCTACCCTAGCTGTGCAGGTATACAAGCTTACTCAGACACTCATATGGGAGGGGTCTCCCGCCTGGAGGGGCAAGTTCTCTCTACCCTGGCTTTCGTAGTATAGAAGCTCACAGCAGCAGCCAGGTGGGAGGGTTTTCCCACCTGGAGGGGCAAGTCCCCTCTACTTTAGTTGGTGCCATTTAAGAGCTCCAGGACACTCATGTGGGAGGCCTCTCCCGAGAGGAGGGGCGAGTCCACTCTACCCTGGCTGGGAGGTATAGAAGCTCCCCTAACACCCAGGTGGGAGGGGTCTCTCGCGAGCAGAGGCGAGTCGCCTCTACCCTGGCTGCTGGGGTATATCAGCTCCATCTGACACCCAGGTGGAAGGGATCTTTCACCCAGAGGGACGAGTCATGTCTAACCTGGCTGCAGCGATATACAGTTCCCCCAGAAACCCAGGTGGGAGGGGGTCTCCCGCGTAAAGGAGCAGGTCCCCTCTATCCTGGCTGCTGTGGGATAGGATCTCCCCTGACACTGAGGTGGGAGGAGTCTCCCGCCTGGAGGGGAGAGTCGCTTTTACCCTTCCTGCAGTATATAGGAGCTCACCAGGACATCCAGATGGAAGGGTTCTCCCCACTGGAGGGGAGAGTCTCCTCTATCCTGGCTGTGGTGGTGTATGAGCTTCCACAGACACCCAAGTGAGACGGGTCCCCTGCCTGGAGGGGCAAGTTTCATCTATCCTGGCTGCGGCAGCATATGAGCTCCCCTGACACCCAGGTGGGAAGGGTCATGCGACTGGAGGGGAAAGTCCCCTATACTCTATCTGCTGTGGTATATGTGCTACCTGTGACACCCAGGTAGGAGGGGTCACTGGCCTAGAGGTGCATGTCCCCTGTATCCTGGCTGCAGTGGTATAGGAGCTCCCCTGACACCCAGGAGGGAGATGTCTCCTGCCTAGACAGGCAAGTCCCCACTACCCTGGCTGCTAGTATACCCACTGGTATACTAGCTCCCCCCCAACCCAGATGGGAGGGGTCTCCCACCTGAAGGGGCGAGTACCCTCTACCCTGGCTGCGGTGGTATACTAGCTTTCCCTGACACTGAGGTGGGAGGGTTCTTCTGCTTGGAAAGCCGAATCCCCTCTACCCTGGCTGTGGCATTATACAACCTCCCCCGTGACACCCTGGTTGGAGTTTTTGCCTGTTGTGGCAAATACTCTCTACCCTGGCTGCAGTGGTATATGAGCTCCCCTCGATACCCAAGTGGGAGGGTTCTCCCGTCTGCAGGGGTAACTCATCTCTACCCTGGCTAAGGAGGTATTCAAGCTCCCTGAGACACCCAGGTGGAAGGGGTTTCTCACCTGGAGGGGCGAGTCCCCTCAACTCTGCAGTATAGGAGTTCTGCTGACACCCAGGTGATTAGAGTCTCCCGCCTGTAGGGTAGAGTCCCCTGGACACTGCCTGTGGAGGTATAGGAGCTCCAACTACATCCAGGTGGGAGGTGTCTCATGCCTCAAGTGGCAAGTCCCCTCCATCCTGGCTCTGGAGATATAGGAGCTCCCTCCACACCTAGGGTGGAGGGGTCTCTTGCCTTGAGGTGTGAGTCCTCTCTACAATGGTTGCAGCAGTATAATAGCTCCCTGTGACAACCAGGTGAAAGGTGTCTCCTGCCTGAGGGGCGAGTTCCTGCTACCCTGGCTAAGGCAGAATACGAGCTTGCCCTGGCACCAACATGGGAGGAGTCTCTCGTCTGGAGGAGCAGGTCCACTCTACCTGGCTGCTGCAGTACATGAGCTTCCCCTGACACCCAGGTGGGAAGGGCCTTCTGCCTGGAGGGGTGAGTAGGCTTTCCCCTGGCTGCTGCTGTATAGGAGTTCCCCCGACACCCAGTTGGGAGGGGTCATCAGCAAGGATGGGTGAGTCCCCTCTACCCTGGCTACAGTGGTATATGAGCTCCCCACCACCATACCCATATTGGAGGGGTCCCCAATATGGAAGGGCGAGTCCCCCCGACCCTGGCTGTTTTAGTATATCAGCTCCCCCTGACACTCTGGCGGGAGGGTTCTCCCACCTGGAGGGGCAAGAACCCTCTAGTCTGGCTGCTGTGTTATATGACTTCCCCTGATACCCAGATGGAAGGAGTCTTTCGCCTGGAGGAGTGAGACCCCTCTATCCTGGCTAAGGTGTTATACAAGCTCCACATGACATCCAGGTGGGAGAGATCTCCTCCCTGGAGGGGCGAGTTCCCACTACCCTGGCTACAGGGGTATATGAGCTCCCCCATTCACACCCAGTTGGCAGGATCTCCTGCATGGAGGGACAAGTTCCTTCTACCCTGGCTGAGGCAGTATACTAGCTCCCCCTGACATCCAGGTGGAAGGGGTCTCCCACCTGGAATGGCGAGTTTCCCCTACCCTTCCTGTGGTGACATAGGAGTTCCCCTGGACACCCAGGTGGAAGGGGTCTCCCGCTTGGATGAGCACATCCCCTCTACCCTGGCTGTGGCAGTATAAGAGCTCCCCTTGACACACAGGTACAAAGGATCCCCCTCCTAGAGCAGCAAATGCCCTCTACCCTAGCTGTGGAGGTATACAACCTTCCCCCATACACACAGGTGGGAAGGATCTCCCACCTGGAATGGCGAGTACCCTCTACTTTGGCTGGTGCCATATAAGAGCATCCAGGACACCAATGTGGGAGGCATCTCCCAACTGGAAAGGTGACACACCTCTACCCTGGCTGCAGAGGTTTTGGAGTTCCCCCAGGCACCCAGGTGGGAGGGGTCTCTTGCCTGGAGGGGTGAGTCCTTGCTACCCTGGCAGAGATGGTATATGATTTCCCCTTGACACTCAGGTGGGAGGGGTCTTTACCTGGAGAGGTGAGTCCCCTGTAACCTGGCTGTGGCAGTATACATCCTCCCCCTGACACCCTGGTGGGAGGTGTCTCTTGCCTGGTGTAGCAAGTACCCTCTACACTGGCTTCAGTGGTATATGAGCTCCCCGCACACCCAGGTGGGAGGGGTCTCCTTTCTGGAGGGGCAAGTTCCCTCTACCCTGGCTAAGGTGGTATACAAGCTCCTTGAGACACCCAGGTGGAAGGGGTGTCCCGCCTAGAGGGGCGAGTCCTCTCTACCCTGGCTGCTGCAATACAGGAGCTCTCCTGACACCCAGTTGGGAGGAGTCTCCTGCCTAGAGGGCAGAGTCCCCTGGACCCTACCTGTGGTGGTATAGGAGTTCCCAATGACATTCAGGTTTCAGATGTTTCCTGACTGGAGTGGTGAGTCCCCTCCACCCTGGTTGGGAGATATAGGAGCACCCCCCACACCCAGGAGAGTGGGGTGTCTTGCCTTGTGGGGCGAGTCCCATCTACAGTTGTTGCGTTGGGATAAGAGCTCTCCCTGACAATCAGGTAAAAGGGGTCTCCTGTCTGGAGAGGGGAGTCTCTGCTACCCTGGCTCCACCTGTATACATTCCAGGTTCCAACACTCAGGTGGGAGGGGTCTCCCGCTTGGAAGGGCATGTCCTTTCTATCATGGCTAAGGCGGAATTCAAGTTCACCCTGCAACCAAGATGGGAGGTGTCTCTCACCTGGAGGGGCAAGTCAGCTCTCCCATGGCTGCTGCTGTATAGGAGCTCCCCAAGACACCCAGGAGGGAGGGGTTTCCCGACTGGAGGTGCAAGTCCCCTCTAACCTGGCTGCAGCAGTATAGGAGCTCCCCTAACACCCAGGCGGGAGGGGTCTCTCGCCTGGAGGGACAAGTCCCCTGTACACGGGCTGAGGCAGAATACAAGCTAGCCTGGACAACAAGGTGGGAGGCAAATCCCCTCTAACCTGGCTGGGGAGGTACACAAGATCCCCCAGACACCCATGTAGGAGGGGTCCTCCGCCTGGTGGCGTGAGTACCCATACCCTGGTTGGGGCCATGTGCTAGATCCTCTGACACCCAGTTGGGAGGCATTTCTTGCCTGGAGGGGCCAGTCCTCCAGACACCCAGGAGGGAAGGGTCTCCCGCCTGGAATGCCAAGTACCCTCCTATCTGCATGTGGAGGTATATGAATTCCCTCAGACATCCAGAAGAAAGGAGTCTCCCGTCTGGAGGGGTGAGTCACTGTTACCCTGGCTGAAGCTGTATAGGAGCCCCCTCTACAAATCCATGTGGGAGGGGTCTCTTGCCTGGAGAGGGCAAGTCCCCTCTACACTGCTGAGGGAGAATACAAGCTAGCCTGGACACCAAGGTGGGAGGGGTCTCTCACCTGGAGGAGACAGTCTGCTGTACCCAGGCTGCAGCGGTATAAGAGCTCCCACAACCATGTCCCTTTTCATTCACCCTGGCCCAGGTGCTAGTGCTTGGCTCTCCATTACTGGGCCTAACTCCTTGCTTGAGCCCCTGGCCACCCTTCTTGTGGACCCTGTCACTGTCCCTTGGTTTCAGGCCCCTTTTATTTGCCCCCTCCTGTGACTCCCCTCTGTTCCCCTTATGCTGAGGTATCCTGGCACTGCCCAGACCCTCTGCTCCCCCCGCTTCTTTCTATCCTGGGCTCCTCAAATTGGTTCTGGCTGCCCACTGATCCCACCCCAAACTCTGCACCACAGGTATCATCTCACAGTGCCTGATTTTGCCCCTCCTTTGGTCCAGGTCCCTCTCTGAGGATCTCCTCACCTGAGGCAGAGGAGCGGAATTGGTTGGCCTATGCACCCTGAATGCTCCCAGTGGGAAACACAGCCCTGCCACTTGCCTGTGTCCCCTAAACTGCCTGAACCTTGATGCCTGGCACTAAACATCCGACTTGCTCCAACCCAGCACTGAGAAATCCCCTCCCTTCTCTCCAGTGCCCTCTTACCTTGCATGCTGCCCCAACCCCAACCTAGCCTTCCCTAACCTTGGTCCATTGTGCTCCAGTCACAGGGCCTGGCTGCTCACCTGAGCCCCTGACCACTTTCCTCATGTCCTTTGGCATAGCATAGAGTCTGTTTTTGTTGGGTCTGACCTGGGGCATCTTGCTTGTGCCCCCCAGTGGGCTCCCCTAAGTGCCCCTTGGACTTTTCTCTATCTTGTGGTCCTTGTGCAACCCCTTCCACATCTTCCCCTCGTGAATTCCCCAGCACTTGTGGGTATCCTCTTGGGGTCTTTTATCCATGATCGGTTGGGTGGGTCACTTTCCTGGGATGCTGGCTTGGGTCCTGGGTCTTGCCCCTCTGAGCACCACCAGGAACCCCTCCATGCCCTCCCGTTGCCCTCCTCCTGTCCCCCTTAACTTGCCAGGCCTCCTTTGCCAGGTCCCTGGCCCTGGATTCTAATCTGGGCCATGGAGCCTTATGGGAAATAGAGCCCTGCCTCTCGCCTGGGCCCCTTGCTGTTTCTGGGTACTTGGTCCTGCACCTGGAACCCTGACACCTGGCAGTGGCCCTGGGCCTCTACCTGCCTGCCCCTGTTGGATCCCCTGCCTTCTCACCCAAGGCTACCCCAGCCCCTGCTCTTGGTATTCCATTCCCTGTCCTGTCTCCTTGCTTGAGCCTCTGATGGCCATTGTTGCCCAAAGCATGCCTGGGTGTTGACGTGGGCCCCTTGCTTGGGCTGCTTCCCTCCTCCCCTTGGTGTTCCTGCACTGTAGTCCACTAGTGTCACTCACTTGCCCAGCCCTGCCCTTCTCTGTTCTCCCCTGGCATGGTCACTCTTCTAGGTCCCTATCCTGGGCTCATTGTTGGGGTCCAGGCCCTACTCCACCAGCACCCATCCTCCAGCTCTTCCTGCTGTGCCCTTCTTTGGCTCTCCTTTCTTTCCTGTCCCTGTCAAGCCCCCTTTCTTTATCCCTTTCCCAGGATTCACATCCATGCCAGGGGAGTGGACCTGGCCTATTGTCCCTCCTGGTTCCCTAAGAGAAAAAGTAGCCCTGCCCTTTGCCTGGGCCCTTTGGCTTCCTTCAGCCTGGGTCCTGCTCCCCAACCCTGATATATAGCCATGGACCTGGGCCTTGAGCCTTCCTCCCTGTGTGCCACCAGCTCCACTTTCTCTTCTCTCTACTTTCCCCAGCCCTACTCTGGTCCAGGCACCTCCCTAAGTATCTACTTACCTGGAGCAGAGGAGTGGAATTGGCTGGCATCTGTGCCCTGAAGGTTCCTATGGGAAACAGAGCCCAGCTCCTCACCTGGGCCCCTTTGGCTGCCTGAAACCTGACACCTGGCATTAGACTTGGGCCTTGTGCGGACCTTGCTCTACTCTATCACTTCCCTTCCCTCCCCTGTCCTCTCCTCTTGTATGCTGCCCCTACCCCAATCCAGCCCTGGGTTGATCCTTTGCACTCCAGTCTTTGGTCCTGGCTCCTTGCTTGGGCCCCTGACTGTGTTTGTTCCTTGTGTGGGGTGTTGCATGGTTTCACGTGGCATATCTTCATGTGGGGTTGGGTGCAGGGTCCCCATTCTTGTGACACCGTTTAACTCCCCTCAGTGCCCCTTGTGCTGCCCACCCATTAGCTGTCTCCTCATCTTCGCTTCACCCCTTCTTCCACTTCCCTGCTTTCCCCTTGTGCAGTCCCCTGATTCTTGGGTCTCTTATCATCTTGGGTCAGGTCTGTACCTTGCCTGGACTCCTTGCTTGGTTCCTGGCTCTCGCCCCTCTCCACACCCACTGTGATCTCATGTGGAGCCCTCCCCTCGCCTTCTTCCTGGCCTCCTTCCCTTGCAAGCCACCTTTGCCCAGTTCCTGGCCCTGGATTCTCATCTGTGCCAGTGTGCCTTATAGAAAACAGAGCCCTGCCCCTAGCCTGAGCCTTTTACTCTCCCTGGGCCCTTGTTCCTGCCCCCAGAAACCTGAAATCTGGAAGTGGCCCTGGGATTGGAGCCTGCCTCCACCCTGATGGATCCCCTGCCTTCTCTCCCCACCTTTTTCCACTTACATGAAACCCCTGCCCCAGCCCTTGGCTCTTCATTCCCTGTTCTTGCACCTCACTTGAGCCTCTGGTGACCCTTCTTGCTCAGTATTTCCCTGGGCTTGGTGTGTGGGCCCCTCTCTAGGGCTTCTTCCCTGCTCCCCTTGGATTCCCTGTACTGCAGTATACTAGTGCAGCCCCACCTTACTGGCCCTGCCCTTCTATGCTTTCCCTTGGCCTGGGCCCTCCTCTAGGTCCCTAACCTGGGCTCCTTGCTTGTATTCTGGCCCACATTCCACCCACAACAGTCCTCTGGCCCTTCAGGCTGTGCCCTCCTTTGGCCCTCCTGTTGTTCCTGTCACTGACAGGCCCCTTTTCCTGATCCCTTTCCCAGGATACTCACCCAGGCCAGGAGACTGGACCTGGCTTCTTGGCCCTGCAGGCTCCATTGTGTAAAACATAGCCCTTCCCCTTGCATAGGCCATTTTGCCTCCCTCAGCCTGGGCCCTGCTCCTGGACACTGACACTCTGCAGTGGGCATGGTCCTTGAATCTCCCTCCTTTGAGCCACCAGCTCCATCCCTTGTCTCCCTCCCCTCACCAGCCCTGTCCATTTTTATACATCCTGACCCCGGCCCTTGCACTTGGCTCTCTCTGTTCCTAGGCCTGGCTCCTTGCTTGAGATCCTAGCTGCCCTTCTCAAGGTCCATGCTCATGTACCTTGATTTTAGGCCCCTTACATGGGGCCCTGGTATGCCTCCCCTCTGTTTTCCTTGTGCTGTGGTATCCTGGCATTGCCTGGACCCTTACCTCCACTGCTTCTGCCTAGACTGGGCTCATTGATTGGGTCCTTGCTCCCCAGCCATCCCCCACATCTGCAGGAAAAACATTTCCTCACAGGCCCCTCCTTTGGCCCTCCTTTTCTTCTGGTCCCTCTCTGAGGATCTACTAACCTAGGGCAGACTACTGACCTCTATGTCCTGAAATCTCCCTATGGAAACACAGCCCTGCCCCTTGCCTGATCCCCCTCACTGCCAGAAATGAAAGGGCACAGAATGAGAGCTATGGGAGGGCATGGCAGTGGAAGTGTGCTTTGTGCCAGACATGCCCTGCACCATTCCCTGCCTTCTGTCACCTGCCCTCTGACCTTCAATGTGCTACAACCCCAACCCAGCCCTCCCTGACTATGAACCTTCAACTGAGCTTCTGACCATGTGCCCAAGTTGCATGGCATCATGTGGCTTCACCTGATGTCATTCCATTTTGGGCCACCTAGCATGCTTCTCTTGGTTTGTCCTGTGCTTCCAGCTGACTCCTCCTTCTCATGTCGCCCTTTTCTTCGATCCCCTTGTGTTTCACCTGGGTGCACCTGAGAGCCTCATGCTCTTTTGGTCCCTCATTATTGGTCAGTCGGGTGAGACCCTTGCCTGGGCTCCTTGCTTGGGTCCTGGCACTGGGCCCTCCGGCACCCACCGCGACCCCGCACCGTGCTCTCCTGTAGCCCTTTTTCTGTTCCCCATCCCTTGTCAGGCCCCTTTTGCTTGTTCAATGTTTCTGGATTCTCATCTGGGCCAGGGCACCTTATGGGAACAGAGCTCTGACCCTCACCTGGACCCCTTGCTCTCCTTTGGCCCTTGGTCCTGAACATGGAACTTGGACACCTGGCAGTGGCCCTGGGCCTTGAGCCTGCCTGTAGCCTCTTGGATCCCCTGCCATCCCTCCCTGGCCCTGTATACTGTCCTGAGCCACTTGCCCAAGCCTTGGCCCTCAGCTCTTAATTCCCTGGCCTGGTGTCTCCCTGGGGCCTCCAGTGCCCCTTCTTGCTCCCAGTTTCCCTGGGATTTGACTTTGTGCCCCACACTTGGGCCAATTTTTTACTGCCCTTGTCATCCCTTCCTTGCAGAATCCTAGTGCTGCCCACCTACCCGGTCCTGCCCTTCCCTGCTCTGTCCTGGCATGGGACCACATCTAGATCATAGTCTGGTCTCCTTGTTGGGGTTCTGGCCCCCAACCCAACAACACACATCCTCTGGCCTATTCTGCTGTGCCCTTCTTCAATCTCCTATTGTCCCTGTCCCTTCCGCACAACTTTTCCTGATCTCTTTACTAGAATGCACACCAGGGCCAGGGACTTGATCTGGACTTTTGGCCCTTCCAGCTCCCTGTTCCTTGCCTGGGCCCTTAGGCCTCCATCTGCCCAGGCCCTACTCCCCAACCCTGACATCCAATTTTGGACCTGGTCTTTGAGCCCTCCTCTCCCTGCACCACCCACTCCCATTTCTATTCTCCCTCTCCTCCCCAGCCCTGCCCATTTACATCAGACACCAGCATAGGTCCTATCTTGGCTCTCCATTCCTTGGCCTCATCTCTTGTTTGAACCCCTGGGTGCCCTTCTTGAAGATCTTGTCCCTGTCCCATGATTTCAGGCCCATTTTTCTGACCCTCTCCTGGGCCTCCCCTCTGTTTCCCTTGCACTGAGGTATCCTGGCACCTCGGACCCTCCCCTCCCCCTGTTTCTCTCTATCCTGGGATCCTCGAAGGGGTCCTTGCTACCCACCAACCCCACTCCCAATTCCAGACACAAGGTATTCCCTCACAGTGCCCTCTTTGATCCTGGTCTCTCTGTGAGGTTCTTCTCACCTGGGACAGAGGAGTGGAATTGGCTGGCCTCTGGGCCCTGAAGGTTCCCTATGGGAAACCCAGCCCTGCCCCTCACCTGGGCCCCCTTCCCCTTCTAAGCTTTGACACCTTGCAGTGGACTTGGGCCTTCCACTGACCTTGTCCTGCCTGATCATCTCCCTTCCATCCCCTACCGTCTAGCCTTGCATGATGCCCCTAAGCCAACCCAGCCCTCCCTAACCCTGACATTTCGTGCTCCAGTTTCTGGACCAGGTTGCTTACATGAGCCCTGGACCAGGTTCCTCATGCTGTGTGGCATCCCAGGTATCACTTTGCACTGGGGATTACCGGGGATCCCTTGCTTGTGCCCCTTAGTGCACTCTACTGGGTGCCCTTTGCTCTGCCCTCTGTTTCCACATCCTAGTGCCAACCCTTCCTCTTCTTCCACTTGCATTTTCCCTGGAGTGCTGGCCTCCTGCTTCCTGGGTTTCTAATGCTCTGTTGGTGGGATCAGTCCCTTGCCTGGGATTCTGGCTAGGATACTGGCTCTTGCCCCTCTCCTCAACCACCGTGACCTTCTGTCCTGCCCTCCAGTCATCCTCTTCATGGCCCCCATCCCTTGGCATGCCCCTGTCTGGGCAGGCTACCTCATGGGAAAGAGAGCACTATCCCTATCCTGGGCCTCTTGCTCTCCTGGAGTCCTTGGTCCTAATCTTGAAAACCTGAGTCCTGTCAAAGGCCCTGGGCCTGGAGCCTGCCTCCCCACTGCCGTATCTCCTGCCTTTCCTCCTCTGCCATGTCCACTGTCCTGATCCCCCGGGCCTTCCCTGGCCCTTGTCTTTCAATTCCATGGCCTGTCTCCTCACTTGAGCCTCTGGTGGCTCTTCTTTCTCTGTGCTTCCCTGGGCTTGTACTGGGGGCCCCTGGTTTGGGCTGCTCCCCTGCTCCCCTTGGCTTCCCTGCATGGCAGAACCCTAGTGCTGTCTGTCTGCCCATCCCCACCCTTCCCTGATCTTTCAGGATGGGGCCCTCCTCTAGGTCCCTAGCCTGGTATCCCTGCTGGGGTCCTGGCCCCCACCCCATCAAAAGGCATCCTCCAGCACTTCCTGCTGTGCCCTCCTTGGGACCTCCTGTTGTCACTGTCCCTGTAGTGACACTTTTCCTGATCCTTTTACCAGGACGTTCCCCATGGCCAAGGGACTGGATCTGGCCTTTGGCCCTGGAGGCTCTCTTTGGGAAAATGTAGCCCTTTCCCTTTTTCTGGACCCTTTGGCTTCCCTCATCCCGAACCCTAGTCCCCAACCCTGACACACATCACTGGACCTGGGCCTCGAGACCACCTCTCCCTATGCCACCCATGAGACCACCTCTTCCTACAGCCTCCCTGCCCTGTTTTTATGGGATCCCTTTCCGGGCCAATGCACATGGATCTCCATTCCTGGGCCTGGCTCCTTGCTTGAGGCCCCCTTCTCCAGGATCCTGTCCCTTTCCCTTGATTTCAAGCCCCTTTATTGAGCCCCCTTCCGTGCCTCCCCTCTGTTATCCTTGTATTGAAGTGTCACCCCCTTCCTCCACAGAAAAGTCTTAACTGGGCTTCTCCATAATTCTTCACCATGGCTTATTTTAGGACTGTCAGCAAAAGAGTCTCTGCAAAAGAGTTCAATGTAGAGAAACTTCCTATTTTCCTATTGCTCTGTTTTACTTGGCCACTGGCCAAGAAGATACCAACACTCCAGGTGCTGGGCACCCCTTACTAGTTTTCACAAACATATCCAATATAGTAGTTTGTAGAAATGAGCAAACAACGCTGCTGGCCTTGAGGTAGGCTTCACAGAAATGTCTACATTTTTAAGATATGTTATCAACTTGGCTTCATGGTAACAACTGGCAGGGAGAGGAAAAATGGGGAAAAGAAGCTCTCCCTACTCAGGTGTTGTCCTTGAATAATTAACTTGCCCAAAACAGTGAAAGAAAAAGCTGCTTTTGTGTGAACTTTTTTAAACTGTGAACTTCTGAGCCCCTCCCCTTACATGCTGGGTATAAAATTCTGAAACTACTTGAACTCAGGTTTCATGGGATTGATTGATTACAGCAAAAGCTGTGCACTCTGAGCCTGGCTGCAGCCAAATACAACTGTTTCCTGCTATATTTGGTGCCTTGCCTACTTTGTCCCAGGGGACAAAGTAGGACCCAGATGGGACAGAGGAGGTAGGGAATGCTATTATGCCTCTATTGTCTCTGGGGACCCACGTCCCTGGGGCAGTGGGGGACAGCATTCCCCTTGGTGCACCCAGGCCACTCTTGGCCTGAAGGAGGATCAACTCACCCAGCACCCTGGGCTGCCACCCCAGAGCACAATGGGATCCACAGGCAGCAGGAACCAGAATAGGGATGTTGAAGCACTGCCCAACTGAACAGTTAAGAAAGACGTGGGTTCATTTGTTTTTAAAGACCACCTAACTTCCCCTTTGAGGCCTCAGCCGGTGGAAGAGAGGGTTAGGATCAACCTCTGTTGGGTTCCAAGTATTCTCCAAAGTGGTTGGAGCTGAAACAGACCTGGGGAGTTGCCTGAGTAGACTGTATTCAGGGTCAGCGAAAAGGAGAGAAACCATGATGTCCTTTTTGTTTGGTTGAAACTGTTGGAATAAATGCAGTATAGAATTTTTTTTCTGACCATCTCTGTGGGAAAAGTATGTGAATGAGATGGACAAAGGGAAAGTTTCCTACCCAACCCCAGGGCTGAAGTGAGTGTGGAGTCTTGATCCAAGGTACCATGGCACCTCATACAGTCTACGGTGGAATTTCACCAACCAACGTCTAGGCAAAAGCTCCAGGTCCAGGGTTAATGCTGACCCACAAGGCTAAGAGGGCCCTAAGTCCCTGCAAGGGGAGCAGTCTGAGTTGAACAAAGCGAGTCTTGTCCTACATGTGAGATATCAATGCAGAGTGGAACATGGGAGGCGCACAAAGAAAACTTTGCCTTCTGAAATGTTTGTTAGAAATCTTTAGGAAGGTTTTCCTGGTAACTGTGGGGTAAAACTCAGCCCACAAAGGTGGCATCCTCTCTGAATTAAAATGTCTCACTCAAGATATGGGCTGGCTACCATAAGGCTCTTTAGATGAGAGAGTCATTGCTGAGGTCCTTTTGATTATTGTTGGAGTCCCTGAACTCTTTCTCTTATATTGATTGCTGTCAAGTGATAGTACAGAAACAGCCCCCTTGGTTGAGAGCCTGTCTAGATGGACAGTCCAAGCTGATGTTAGCCAGGAGCCTAGTGGTCTCTAAGACCCAGTGGAAAGCAGCTAACCAGAATACCTGATGGAGGAAAAACAGGAAGGGAAACAGTTTTCCCCATAAGCCAGAAGAGGACTCACTAGCTTATTTGCCACTCTACCCAACTTTGCTAAGACCACTGGGACAGCAAAGTGTCCCCTCAGCCCCGTCATCCTCATAAGCAACAAATGATGGCCCCCAATACTGGCTATTCCTTCCTCTTTGGTGTCTGCAAAGCCAAAGACATCTTAGAACCAATGACACTTTCACCTCCCAAGATTAAGGTGGGAGATTTGTTCCAAGACCAGAGCTATAACCCAGATGATAGCACTCCAGATGCCCCTGCAAGGGACTAAAGGATCAGCCCATATTGGCTAGAGGGAAACATCCAAGGGAGACAAGGCAGTTTTGTGTGCCATTCTTTCACCACCATTGCGCTCATAAGCTGGAAAAATCATACATCCTCCTACATAGATAAAGCCTGGACCATGACTGATCTGATGGAGTCCATTATCCAGGGGCCTCAACAAAGAAGAAGGGCTAAAAATAGAGTGATATCAAGAAGCCCTCATACGAAGTCTAAGATAAAAAAAAAAAAATAAGAAAGAGACTGTGTCCAAGAGCTAGAAGGAATCTGAGCTAGCCCTAAGCCCTAGCCTAAGCCAGAGCCCATATGCAGACAAACAGAGCCCAGAAAAGCCTTCTTCTGCTCTAGAATCCCAGTTCTTACACCTGTGATAGCCCTGAACATTTATCTGGACCCCACAGCTGCCTAAGGCCCCTCTGCCTTATGAAACTGGCAGTAATGTTCAAAAAACCCATGCCCAACTGACTCAAAGCTTAGTGTCTGGGCCACTGCTGCAGCTGCCCCTCTCCCTACCCAGAGGTGCCTGGGAGAAGATGTGAACAACACAAGCATAGGTGCCACAATGCAAGTTTGTTAGGGAACAGATGCAGAGGCTCAAGCAACAGGTGACCAATGCAGCCTTTGTGGAACAGGCTCAGAGTGACATTTGCCAAAAATTATAAACTGGATTTACTGAGAAGTGTGCCAGAGAGCTGATGAAGATGGCCACCACAATTTTACTCAGTGGAGACCCAGAGGCTCAAAAACAGGCAGACAAAAAAGAAGAAGAGGAGGTCGGATCTCCTTACACTTTGCCTCACCACAAACCCAGAGGTCACCCAAAGGGGGGGGGTCTCACTAGACAAAGCCAATGGTCAAATGTTTATAAGGGGAAAGAAAGCATGGCCAGACAGAAGTGGAAGGCTACAGTGGCCCCTGCAGGCAAGCATACACTGCCATGCTCAAATACTAAGCCTTGAACAGAGAAGGAATGAATGTTTTCCCTCAGACTTTGACCCAAACCCTTCCTTTCAGTTTCTTCCCACTTGCTCAGAAGTTGATGATTGACATATATGGCAGAGGTCCGTTAGACACATAAACCTGCATCTGATGCACAGGACCCAGTGCCTCAGGAGGACTCAGCTGCTGCAAGCCCCAAAATGAACCAGAAATATATTTATGTTAATACCCAAGAGTGGGCCATAGGGTGCACACTCCAAAAGGACATGCCACCCTGGCTCCAAGTCACACACTGTGAGCCACCAACAGGAAGGGACACAGAGCCCCATGCACCAAGGCATAGTGAACAAAAACACAAGTGGTGCAGCTACTATATACAATTACAGCAGGCTCTCACCTGTCAAGAGGAGAAAGCCACACAGACAAAGAGCACACCTAGGTGAGCACAACATGGCTGCCCCACCAGGACTGCAGTGAACCTGCCCTCCAAACTTGGCAGATAGCCCATGGTGAGATTGACGTAGGGGCCTTTTATACAAATGATGTCCCAGGTCATCAATCTCTGCTCAGATTTACATTGGACTTGAGAGTTGGAGAATCTCAGGATCAAAGATCCTATTTTGGGAGACAACAAAAAAATTCCTGCATCTTAAAGCACCAGAGGCTCTATGTATGCTCCCCTTCCCTAAATGACAGTTCCTCCCAGGGGCTTGAGGACACCATCTTTGGGACAATACTGGACTCTGACTTAAAACCCCATATCTATCAAGAAAAAGGTCAAATACTTTGGTTACCATCTGATTCAGCAACAGAACAGACAATAGCCACTGGGCCTCAAAAGAAACAGAAAATCTGCTCAATTACATTCCCTTCAACCTGCCATCAGACTAGAGAATTCTAGATTAAGCCATATATGGATCCCGAAATTTCATTTATAGGAAACCCCGCTGTGAATCCAAAAGGGGGAGAATGAGATCCTTTAATATAGGGGCCACCTAAGCAAAAGACCTTTGAGGACATTAAACAAGCACTCCCAGTGCATCCGGACTAGGGCTCCCTGACCTCACAAAGTTTTACTTTCTGTACATCCAGAAACAGTCTGGAATGGCTGTAGGAGTCTTTGTGGACATCTGTCCAAAGAGCTGGGCTCTGTAGCCCAAGATTGGCCACCTTGTTTATGGGCCCTTGCAGCCACAGATCTTCTGGTGTTGGAAGCTGATAAATTGGATATGGGCCAAATATTGGTTTTCAGGGTTCCTCATTCAGTGTTGACATTGGTAGAGTACAAAGGATAATATTGGTTGACTAATGGTCAATACCATGGCTTGTTAAATGAAAACCCATGTATCCATGTGGAAGTCATCCAGACTCTGAACCCAGCAACCTTGCTGCCCATTGGACCTGGACAACCTGATCACAACTGTATTGAAGTCATGGATGAAATGTTCTCCAGCAGACCACACCTGGCAGACCAGCCCTCAGGGACCCTGATGTGCAGTACTTCATAGATGGAAGCAGTTTTATAAAAGATGGGGTATGTTTTGCTAGACATGCTGTGGTCACTCTGGACTCCACTGTCGAAGCAGAATCTCTGCCTCAGGGAACCTCAGCACAAAAAGCAAAATTTATTGCTTTGACTCAAGCACCTCAGTTGACAGCAGGAGTCTGTGTGGATATGTGTTTGCTATCCTTCATGTTCATAGGGCCTTATGTAAGAAAAGGGGGCTCATTAACTCAGGAGAAAAAAAAGGCATGGTGTAGGGGCAAGAAATTCTGAAACTTTTAGATGCAATGTGGGCTCCCAGGAAAGTTGTGATTATATATTGACAAGGTCATTGAAAGGGAAACACTGGTTTCTCAGCCAACTGGAGAGGTGACAGAGAGGCCAGGTTAGCTGTCTGCAAGAAATGAGAAGAAAATCCAGTCCCAGGTTTAAAGGCTGCCTTTCTGCCTGGCTGACTATTTAACAGGATGGGAGCCAACATACTCCCAACATGAACATAAATGGTTTAAGACTGAAAAAGAAAATTTTCTCCCAGGAGGATAATGGAAATATTGTAATGGCTGGCATAGCCATTCTAGAGATTCTAGCCCCAGCCTTTATCAAACAGTTCCACAGGAGAACACGTTGGACATACTGAACTTGAGACAGTTCTGAGTCAACATTTCTATGCCCCCTGTATCACAAACTCCATCTGGATATTCTGAAAACAATGTGAGGTTTGTGCTCACAACAATCCTTGTCAGGGGCCAGAGCTCCCAACAAGAAGCCAAACTATAGGAGGAGCACCTTTTGAAGACTTGGAAGTAGAATTCACTGAACTACCACACTCATAGGGGTATTAGTAACTTCTGGTTTTTGTGTGTTCCTACTTTTACTGGGTGGATGACTTTTAGACTTTCACTGAAAAGGCTAGGGAGATATCTAGGATGCTTCTCTGGGAAACGATTCCAGATATTTTATCCCAATAACTATTGGCTGAGACAATGGGCCAGCTTTTGGGCAGAGGTGATACGATTAATGACCAAGAGTTTAAACATCAGATGGAAGTTATATACTGCATATAGGCTGTGGAGTTCTGATAAATTTCAAAAGATGAACAGGAGTTTAAGTGTCAATTGAGTAAGCTGTGTCAGGAGACTCACTTACATTGTGATGAACTTCTCCCTACTATACTGTTGAGGATTAGATCCACTCCCACTAGGAGTACTGGATTCTCTCCTTATAAGATAATGTACATGAGGCCCCCCTCTTATTAGGGGACCATTGGGAGACTTAAGAGAGATAGGAAAATTCACCCTGAGCCGACAGCTTCAGGTCTTAGGGAAAACTTCATGGGTTCTCAAATGGGTTAGAGAAAGATTGCCACTAAGTTTGACCACACATACACACCCCTTCAAGCCTGGAGATTGATTCTGATTCAAAGAATGGAATATTCAAACACATAAACTTCTTTGGAAGGGGCCTTTTCCTATTATTTTTATCCACCCCAACTGCAGTCAAGTTTGCAGAAATAGGTCCCTTAATTGACTACACCAGACTCAAGCCTGCAGCTTCGGACTGGGCATGCACTTCAGATGCTGCTACTCCCTTGAAGCTGACTGTCCAGAAAAAAAAAGGAGCACCAAAGAAGCTTGAGGGTCAGAAGGACAATAGCTCTGCTCCAGTCACTCTGGAAGCTGACTGGTGTATGCACAGATGAAGCTTGAGGAGACTGTGGCCCTGCTTCAGCCACATAAGAGGGACTGGCTGATCAATGCACCGTGAAAGATAAACTTCCTATCAGGAATAATGAATGCTTTCAACCCCTAAGATAGTTCTTATAGTATAATGCATTGGCACCACTTGCTTCTAGATATATACATAATACTCAGGATTTTGCTACTGGTTTGATAACAGTAACTCCTACTGATTGGAACTGGGGAAAAAATTCATTTATACTAATCTATCTGGCTTATATGAATTTTCTATTATCCTCCTGGGAGAAAATTTTCTTTTTCAGTCTTAAACCATTTACGTTCATGTTGGGAGTATGTTGGCTCCCATTCTGTTAAATAGTCAGCCAGGCAGAAAGGCAGCCTTTAAACCTGGGACTGGATTTTCTTCTCATTTCTTGCAGACAGCTAACCTGGCCTCTCTGTCAGCTCTCCAGTTGGCTGAGAAACCAGTGTTTCCCTTTCAATGACCTTGTCAATATATAATCACAACTTTCGTGGGAGCCCACATTGCATCTAAAAGTTTCAGAATTTCAGAGGTGGTAAAACATATATTTAGGACCTGTTCTGCCAGACAAATGCAATGGAAGGACGACTGCTTGGAAAGACAAAATAGGTCCATTGGGAAGTAACTTGATTTAGGATGTCACCAATCTTGTGGTGAAGATAACTGGCAACCCCAGAGGACCATTGTCACTTATGGTCCTGCTACCTGGGCACAAAATGGCAGTTGGAGTTATAGAACTCCTATTTACCTGTTAGATGGAATTATTCACTTACAAGCTGTACTAGAAATTATTATTAATCCAACTGCCACATCCTTAGACCTCCTAGCCACAAAACACACCCAACGCAAGTAGATAACTATCAAAACCGCTTGGCATTAGGTTACCTACTGGCTGAGGAAAAGGGAAATATGTGGAGAGTTCAACAGCTCAGATTATTGCATCCAAATGAATGACAATAGACAAACATTTAAGAATATAGCCAACAACACAAGAGAACTAGCACATGTCCTAGTACATACCTAAAAGGGCATTAAACTTTGGGTCTCAAACACACTTTGGGTAGATGGTTGTCAACCCTTGGTAGATTTCAAAGCTTAACTGCTATAGTGCATATTCTGCTGTTACCCTTTTTATTGCTCCCATATTTAGCTCCACTGTGCATTAAAACTTATGGGTCCACTATGGAAACTGCTTTTGAAATGATGACAACAACTAAGGTTTTGACATTATATAAGGTCTTAAGTCAATATAATGGTAATGATGCTCTTAAATTTATAGGATTTATTTATGGGGAGCATCATTAAAGGGCAGAATTTAAGTGACACCCCCTTTCTCCACAGAAAAGTCTTACCTAGGATTCTAAAGAAACTTCACCATGTCTTATTTAAGGACTGTCAGCAAAAGAGGCTCTGCAAAAGAGTTCAATGTAGATAAACTTCCTATTTTCCTGTCACTCTATTTTACTTGGCCACTGGCTGAGAATACACCAGTACTCCAGGTGCTGTGCACCCCTTTACTAGTTTTTCACAAACATATTCTTGTACTAGTTTTTAGAAATGTGCAAACAAGGCCTCTGGCCTTGAGCTGGGCTTCTCAGAGATGTCCACATTTTTAACATATGTTACCAACTGGGCTTCATGGTAACAACTGGCGTGGAGAGGAAAAAATGGATAAAAGGAGCTCTCTCTACTCAGGTGTTGTCCTTGAAGAGTTAACTTGCCCAAAACAGTGAAAGAAAAAGCTGCTTTTATGTGAGCTTCTGCATATGTGAATTTCTCAGCATCTCTCATTATATGCTCGTAAAAAAGTCTGAAACTTCCTGAAATCGGGGTTCAGGAGATTGATTGATTTCAGCAAAAGCTATGCCCTCTGAGCCTGGCTGCAGCCAAATGAAATGTTTCCTGTTATGTTTGGTGCCTTGCCTCATTTGGCCCTACAACAGTACTGTGCTATCCTGGTATTGCTCGGACTCTCCCCTCCCACTGCTTTTCCCTAGGCTGGGCTCCAAGAATGGGTCCTGGCTCCCCACTGACCCCCCCCCCCAATTCCAGACACCAGGTATCCCCTCACAGTGCCCTCCTTTGGCATTCCTTTGATCCTAGACCCTCCCTGGGGCCGCTTCCCTGCTCTGCTTGGCTTCCCTGTACTACAGTACACTTGTGCAGGCCAGCCTTCCCTGCTCTCTCCTCGCCTGGGCCTTCACCTAGGTGCCTTGCCTGGGCTCCTTTCTTTTATCCTGGCCCCCACCCCACTAGTATCCAACCTGCAGCCCTTCAGGTTGTGCCCTCCTTCAGCCCTCCCATCCTCGAATGGGTCCTGGCAGCCTAATCCCCCCCACCTCCACAAACCAGATATCCTTTAACAGGACCCTCTTTGGCCCCTCCTTTGGTCCAGGTACGTCTCTGAGGATCTGCTCACCTAGGGCAGAGGAGTGGAATTGGCTGGCCTCTATGCCCTGAATGCTTCCTATGGGAAACACAGCCCTTCCACACATCTGAGTCCCTTCACTTCCTAAACCTTGAGGCCTGGCAGTTAACATGGGACTAGCTCCAACCCAGCCCTGAACGATCCCCTCTCTTCTCTCCTTGGGCCCTCATCTAGGTCCCTTGCCTGGGCACCTTGCTGGGGTCCTGGCTCCCACCCATACCACACCCATCCTGCAGCCCTTCAGGCTGTGCTCTCCTTCAGCCCTCCTGTCCTTCTGTCTCTGTATGCCCACATTGCTCATCCCTTTCCCAGTATGCTCACCTGGGTCAGAGAATATGACCTTTGGGAAAATGTAGCCCTTCCCTTTGCTTGGGCACTTTTGCCTCCCTCAGCCTGTGCCCTGCTCCTGAACCCTGACACCCTGCATTGGACCTGGGCCTTGAGACCTCCTCTTCCTGTGCCAGCCGCTACGCTTTCTCCCTCCCGCCCCTCTCTATCCATGTTTCTTTCCATTCACCCAGGCCCAGGTGCGAGCACTTCACTCTCCATTATTGGGCCCAGCTCCTTTTTTGAGCCCCTGGCAGTGAGTGAATTTGACCTTTTGGAAAACATAGCCCTGACCCTTGCCTGGGCCCTTTGGCCTCCATCAGCCTGGACCCTACTCCTGAACCCTGACACCCTGCTGTGGACCTGGGCCTTGATCCCTCCTCCCCCTGTGCCAGCTTCTCCCATTTCTCCTCTCCTACCCTCCCTATCCATGTTTCTTATCATTCACCCGGGCCCAGGTGCTAACAATTAACTCTACATTACTGGGCTCTGCTTCTTACTTGAGCCCCTGGCCAGGCTTCTCAAGGTCCCGGTTTCTTCAGGAAAGGACACTTGGATTTAAGTCCCTTATGCCAACTCCCCCCTGTTCCTCCCCTCTGTTCCCCTCATTTTGTGGTATCCTGGCATTGTCTGGACCCTCATCTACCCCTATTCACCCAAGTCTAGGCTCCTCAAATGGGTCCTGCAGCCCACTGACCCCTCCCCAACCTCCTAACTCTAGGTATCCCCTCACAGTACCCTCTTGCTCCTCATTGGCTCAGGCCCCTCTCTGGGGATTTACTCACCTAGGACAGAAGAGCGAAATTGGCTGGTCTCTGCACCCTGTATGCTCCCTATGAGGAACACAGCCCTGCCAGTCACCTGAGTCCTATTCACCACCTGTAGCTTGAGGTCTGGCAGTTAACATGAGACTTGCTCCAACCCAACCCTGAGTGATCTACTCCCTTCCCTCCCCTGCCATCTGGCCTTTCATGCTGCCCATACCCCAAGCCAGCCCTCCCTAACTGTGACCCTTTGTGCTCCAGTCTCTGGGCCTGGGCGCTCAACTGAGCCCCTGACCACGTTCCTCATGTCCCTTGGCATAGCATGGAGTCTCTTCATGTTGGGACTGACCTGGAGGCCCCTTACTTGGGACCTCCAGCGATCTCCCCTAGGGGCCCTTGCACTTCTCTCGGTCTTCTGGTCCTCATGCAGTCCCTACCACCCTTCCCATTGTGCTTTTTCCTGGTGCTTGCAGGTCTCCTACTCCTGGGGTCCCTCATCACAATTGGTTGGGTGGGTCCCTTGCCTGGAGGCCTGTATTGGGTCATGGCTCTCACCCTATAGTGCATGCACCACGACCCCCTGCCGTGCCCTCCATTCGCCCTCCTCCTGGACCCCTTCCCTTTTCTGGCCTCCTTGTCAGGTCCCTGGCTTTGGATTCAAATTTGAGACAGGGCACCTTATAAGAAACAGAGCTCTGCCCTTCGCCTGGGCCCCTTGCTCTCCCTGGGTGTTTAGTCCTCCACCAGGAACCCTGACACCTGGAGGTGGCCCTAGGCCTAGAGTCTGACTGCTCCCTGCTGGATACTCTGCCTTCCCTACCAAATCTTGACCACTGTCCTGATCCCCCTGCCCAAGTCCTGGCCCTTGGCTTCTGTTCCCTGGCCTGGCTCCTGGCTTGAGCTTCTGGTGGCCCTTTTGCTCACTGCTTTTCTAGGCATTGTCTGACGGACCCTTGCTGGGGCTGCTTCCGTGTTCCCCTTGGCTTTCATGTACCTCAGTACCCTAGTGCAGCCCCGCCTTACTGGCCCGGTATTCCTTGCTCTCCCCTGGCCTCGCCCTCATCTAAGTCCCTTGCCTGGGCCCCTTGCTGGGGTCCTGGCCCCCACTCCACCCACACCCGTCCTGTGGCCCTAGAGCCTGTGCCCTCCTTTGGCCCTCCTGTCCTTTCTGTCTCTGACATGCCCACTTTCCTGATCCTCTTCCCAGGATGCTCACCTGGGCCAGGTGAATTGACCTGGCCTCTTGGCCCTGGGAGCCCCCTTTGGAAAAACGTAGCCCCACCCCTTGCTTGAGCCCTTTTGCCTCCCTCAGCCAGGTCCTGCTCCCAACCCCTGACACCCTGAAGTGGATCTGGGCCTTGAGCCCTTCTCCCCGTGTGCCACCCACTCCACTTTCTCCCCTCCCGCGACTCCTCCTCCATATTTCTTTTCATTCACTCAGGCCCAGGTGCTAGTACTTGGGGTTCTCCATTACTGGGTCTGGCTCCTTGATTGAGACCGTGGCTACGCTTCTTGAGGACCCTTTCCCTGTCCCTTGGTTTCATGCCTCTGTTGCCTGCACCTTCCTGTGCTTCCCCTCTGATTCCCTCATGCTGTGGTATCCTGGCACTGCCTGGACCCTCCGCTCCCCTTGCTTCTCCCTAACCTATACTGCTTGAATGGGTTCTGGCAGCCCGAACCCCCCACACTTCCATACACCAGGTATCCCCTCACAGTACCCTCATTGGCCCCTCCTTTGGTCCAGGTCCCTCTCTGAGGATCTACTCACATAGGGCAGAGGAGCGGAATTGGCTTGCCTCTTTGCCTTGAATGTTCCCTATGGCAAACATAGCCCTGAGCGATCCCCTCCTTTGTCTCCCCTGTCCTCTAGCCTTTCATTCTTCCCCTACCACAACCTAGTCTTCCCTGACCCAGACACTTGGCCCTCCTGTCTCCATCTTGAACACTCCCTTGAGTCCCTGAGGCTTTTCTCATGTCCCTTTGCATAGCATAGAGTCTCTTCATGTTGGGTCTTAACTGGGGGCCCCTTGCTTGTCCCACCAGAGGGCTCCCCTAGGTGCCCCTTGAGCTTCCCTCTGTCTCATGATCCTTGTGCAGCTCATCCTCCCTATCCCCTCGTGAATTCCCCTGGTGCTCTTGAGTCTCCTGCTCTTGGGTCCCTCATCTTAGGTTGGTCAGGTGGGTAACTTTTCTCAGCACCTGGCTACGGTCCTGGCTCTCCTCCCACAACTTACCTACCATGACCCCCAGCCATATCCTCCCATAGCACTCCTTCTGGCCCCCTTCCATTGCCAGGCCTCCTTTGCCAGGTCCCTCTCCATGGATTCTCATCTAGGCCAGAATGCCTGACAAAAAACAGAGTCCTACCCCTCCCCTGGGCCACTTACTTTTTCTGGGTGCTTGGTCCTTCACCAAGAACCCTGACACCTGCTAGTGGCCCTGGGCCTGGAGCCTGACTGTCCTCTGCTGGATCCCTGACTTCCCTCCCACATATTTTCCACTGTCCTAAGCCCCCTGCCCAAGCCCTGGCCCTTGGCACTCCATTCCCTTGCCTGGCTCCTCGTTTGAGTCTCTGGTGGCCCTTCATGTTTCTTTCTTTTCTGGGATTTGTCTGAGGGCCCCTCACTGGGGCCGCTTCTCTACTCCCTTTGGCTTCCCTGTACTGTAGTACCCTAGTACAACCATGACTAACTGGCCCCACCCTTCCCACTCTCCCCTGAGCTGGGCCCTCCTCTAGGCCTCTTGTCTTAGATCCTTCCTAGGGTCCTGTCCCCTACCCCACCCAGACCTGTCCTAAGGCCCTTGAGGCTGTGCCTTTCTTCTGCCCTCTTGTCGTTTCTATCTCTCCCAGGCCAACTTTCCTGATCCCCTTCCAGGGATGCTCATCAGGCCAGGTACTTGACCTGGCCTCATGGTCATGTGGGTTCCCTTTGGGTAAATGTAGCCCTGCCCCTTTTCTGGGCCCTTTGGCCTCCCTCAGCCCATGCCCTGCTACCCAATCCTGACACCCTGCAGTGGACCTGGGAATCCAGCCTTCCTCCCCCTGTGCCACCTGCTCAGATTTCTCCCCTCCCTCCCCTCGCCATCCATATCTGTTTTCATTCACCCTGCCACTGGTGCTAGCATTTGGCTCTCCATTACTGGGCATGAGCCCCTGACTGCCCTTCTGGAGGAACCTTTCCCTTCCATTGGTTTGAGCCCTCTTTTTATTGACCCAATTCTGTGCCTCTCTTCTGTTCCACTGGTGCTATGGTATCCTGACACTGTCCAGACTACCCCTATTCACTCTAGCTTAGGCTCCTCAAATGGATCCTGCAGCCCACTGACTCCCCCAAACCTCCTAACACTAGGTATCCCCTCACAGTATCATCTTTCCCCTCATTGGTCCAGGTCTCTCACTGAGGATCTACTCACCTGGGTAAGAGGAGAAGAATTGGCTGGTCTCTGTACCCTGTATGCTCCCTATGGGAGACAGCTCTGCCAGTCACCTGAGTCCCATTCACTGCCTCTACCTTGAGGCCTGGAACTTAACATGGGACTTGCTCCAACCCAGTCCTAAGAGATCCACTCCCTTCCCTCCCCTGCCCTCTGCCTTTCATGCTGCCCCTACCCCAACCCAGCCCTCCCTAACCCTGATCCTTTGCACTTCAGTCTACTGGCCTGGGCGTTTGCCTGAGCCCCTGACTGCGTTCTTCATGGCCCTTGACATTGCATGGAGTCTCCTCATGTTGGGTCTGACCTGGGGGCCCCTTGCTCAGGCCCTGTTGAGAGCCACAACCAAGACAAGATGGTGCCTGGCACTTTGCCAGGGGGAATGATTTGTGAGGCAACGCCAGTGAGCCATTAAGATGATGTTAATTAAGTTAAGCTGTGTATAATTAAGATGAAGTAATGCCAGGGAGCCATTGAGATGATGGAGATTCCTTAATGACTGACTGCTGTATCTAATGATGTTAATTAAGTTAAGCTATATGTAATTATTAAGATGATGAGGATTCTTTAATGACTGATTGTTGTAACTGGATGATGCTTAATTGAGTTAAGCTGTGTATTCAGTTATGTATATATACCCCTGCTGTTCTACAATAAGGAGGTTCCCGCTGTATCAACCTTCACAAGTTGCTTGTCACCCCACCCCCGGTTATTTTGCCCAGCCAGACTGTGGCAAGGCCTTCCAGTGGGCTCCCCTAGATGCCCCTTGGCTTCTCCTGATCCTCCCAGAGGTCCGTTCTCCCCTTCCCCTTGTGCTTTTTTCTTATGCTCGTGGTCTCCTGTCCTTGGTTCCCTCAACACCATTGATCAGGTGGGTCCCATGCCTGGGTGCCTGGCTTGGGTACTGGCTCTTGCCTCTCCAAGCACCCACCTCGACCCCCAGTCATGCCTTCTCATCGCTCTCATTCTAGTCCCCTTCCCTTTACTCACCTTGTTTGCCAGGATCCTGGCCCTGGATTTTCATCTGAGCCAGGGAGCCTTATGGGAAACAGAGCTTTGCCTGTGCCCGTTGCTCTCCCTGGATGCTTGGTCCTGCATCAGAATCCCTGAAACCTAGAGGTAGCCTGGGCCTGGAGCCTGACTGCCCCCCGCTGGATCCCCTGCCTTTCCTCCCAAATTTTGTCCGCTATCCTGAGCCCTCTGACCAAGCCCTGGCCCTTGACTCCTCGCTTGAGCCTCTAGTGGTCCTTCTTGCTCACTGCTTTTCTGGGCATTGTCTGAGGGCCACTCACTGGGGCTGCATCCCTGCTCCCCTTGACTTCCCTGTAATGCAGTACCCTAGTACAGCCCTACCTTCCCAGCCTGGCATTCCCTGCTCTCCCCTGGCCTGGGCCTTCACTAGGTCCCTTGCCTGGGCTCCTTGGTTGGATCCTAGCCCCCACCCCACTCACAACTGACTGTGGCCCTTCAGATTGTGCCCTCCTTTGGCCCTCCAGTCGTTTTTGTCTCTGCCACACCTGCTTTCCTGATCCCCTTCCCAGGATGCTCACAAGGGCCAGGTGATCTGATCTGGCCTCTTGACCCTTTAGGCTCCCTTTGAAAACACGTAGCCCTGCCCCTTGACTGGGCCCTTTGGCCTCCCTCAGCCCGGGCCCTGCTCCCAAACCTTGAAATCCTGCAGTGGACCTGGGCCTTGAGCCCTTCTCCCCATTTGCCACCTGGTCCCTTTTCTCCACTTCCACCCCTCCCTATCCATGTTTCTTTTCATTCACCCAGGCCCTATTGCCAGCACTTGGCTCTCATATACTCGGTCAAGCCCCTTGCTTGAGCCCCTGGCCACCCTTCTCGCAGACCCTGTCCTTGTCCCTTGGTTTCAGGTGCCTTTTGCCAGCCCCCACCTGTGCCTCCCCTCCAATCCCCTCATGCTGTGGTATTCTGGCATTGCCTGGACCCTCTGCTATCCCTGCTTTGCCCTAAGCCTAGGGTCCTCAAATGGGTTCTGCAGCCCACTAACCCCCCGCCAACCTCTGCATGCCAAGTATTCCCTCACAGTACCCTCTTTTGCCCCTCATTGGTTCAGGTCCCTCTCTGACGATCTACTCACTTGGGGCAAAGGAGTGGAATTGCCTGGTTCTGCACCTTAAATGCTCCCTATGGGAAACAGCCCTTCCACTCACCTGAGTCCCCTTTATCGCCTGTAACTTGAGGCCTGACAGTTAACATGGGACTTGCTCCAACCCAGCCTGGAGCGATCTCCTCCTTTCCCTCCCCTTCCCTCTGGCCTTGCATGCTGCTCCTACCCCAACCCAGCCCTCCCTAACCCTAACCCTTTGTGCTCCAGTCTCAGGGCCAGGGCCCACACCTGAGACTTTGACCGCATTCCTCATGTCCCTTGGCATAGCATGGAGTCTCTTCGTGTTGGGTCTGACCTGGGGGCCCCTTCCTTGGGCCCTGCAGCCGGTTCCCCTAGGTACCCCTTGCACTTCCCTCTGTCTCCTGGTCCTAACGCAGCTACTACCTGACTTCTCCTCACACTCTTTTCCTGGTGCTCGTGGATGTCCTGCCCCTTGGATCCCTCATCACCATCGGTTGGGTGTGTCCCTTGCCTGGGAGCCTGTTTTGGGACTTGGCTCTTGCAACTCAGTGCATCCAGACGACCAACTTGCCATGCCCTCCTGTGGCCCTCCTTCTGACCCCCTTCCCTTGTCTGGCCTCCTTTGCCAGGTCCCTGGCCCTGGATTCTCATCTGAGCCAGGGCACCTTATGGGAAACAGAGCCATGCCCCTAGCCTGGGCCGTTGCTCTCCCTGGGTGCTTGGTCCTGCACCAGGAACCATGACACCTCCAGGTGGTCCTGGGATTGGAACCTGACTGAACCCTGCTGGATCACCTGCCTTCCCTCCAAAATCTTGTCCACTGTCCTGAGCCCGCTGATCAAGCCCTGGCCCTTGGTTCTTAGTTCCCTAGCCTGGCTCCTTGCTTTAAGAACAGGCAGAGGTGTCCGTTCTTCCTCCGTGATTTTGTGGGCTTTGTCTGGAGGCCCCTCACTGGAGCCACTTCCCTGCTTCCCTTGGCTTCCCTGTTCTGCAGTACGATAGTGCAGCCCCACATTCCTGGCCCCGGCCTTCCCTGCTCTTCCCTGGCCTGGGCCCTCCTCTAGGTCCCTTACCTTGGCTCCCTACTGGGGTCCTGTCCCACACCCCATTCACACCCATCCTGTGGCCCTTTAGGCTGTGCCCTCCTTAGGTTCTCCTGTTTTTTCTGTCTCTGCCAGGCCCACTTTCCTGATCCCCTTTTCAAGATGCTCCCAATGGCCAGAGAACTTGACCTGGCCTCTAGCCCCTGTGGGCTCCCTTTGGGAAAGCATAGTCCTGCCCCTTGCTTGGGCCCTTTGGCCTCCCTCAGCCTGGGCCCTGCTCCAGACACCTGAAACCCTGCAGTGGATCTGGGCCTTCAGCCTTTCTCCACCTGCATGACCTGTGTCTCTTTCTCCCCTCTCTCACCTCCCTATCCATGTTCCTTTTCACTACTCCAACCCCAGGTGCTCTCCATTACTAGGCCCAGTTCCTTGCTGGAGCCCCTGGCTGCCCTTCTTGAGGACAGTTTTCCTTCCCTTGGTTTCAAGCCTCTTTGTACAGGCCCCACATGTGCCTCCCCTTTGTTCCACTGGTGCTATGGTGTCCTGGCACTGCCAGGACCCTTCTCTTTCCCTTCTTCTCCCTAGCCTGGGCTCCTGGAATGGATCCTTGCTGCCAAACCACTACCCCCACAACCTCCGTATGCCAGGTATCCCCTCACAGTGCCCTCTTTTGAACCTCCTTTGATCCAAGTCTCTCTCTGAGGATCTACTCACCTGGGCAGAGAAGCCAAATTGGCTGGCCTCTGTGTCCTTAAGGTTCCCTATAGGAAACACAGCCCTGCCTCTTGCCTGAGTCTCCTTTGCTGCCCAAACCTTGAGGCCTGACCGTTAACATGTAACTTCTTCTAACCCAGCCCTGAGATATCCCCTCCCTTCCCTCCCCAGCCCTCTGGACTTGCATGCTGCCCCTACCCCAACCTAGTCCTCCCTAACCCTGACTCATTGCACTTCAGTACGCAGGCCTGGGTGCTCACGTGAGTCCCTGTCAATGTTCATCATGTCACTTGGCATAGCATGGTGTCTCTTCCTGTTGGATATGATTGGGGGCCCCTTGCATGGGACTGCCAGCGTGCTCCCTCTTCTTCCCTGGGTGGAGGAAGCTCCTATACCACTGCAGCCAGGGTACAGGGCATTCCCTACTATAGGAGGGAGACCTCTTACACCTGGGTGTTGGGGTGAGCTCAAAACATCCACAGCCAGGGTAGAGGTGACTCGCACCTCCAGTCCCCTGTACACTGGCTAACCTGGTATACAAGCTCCCTGCAACACCCAGGTGGGAGGAGTCTTTCGCCAGGAGGGGCGATTCCCCTCTACCCTGGCTGCTGTAGTATAAGAGATCCCCATGACACCCAGGTGGGAGGGGTTTTCTGTGTGGAAAGAGTAGTCCCCACTACCCTGGCTGCAGTGGCATAAGAGCTCCCCAACCTTGACACTCAGGTGGGAGGCGTCTCCAGGCCGGAAAGGTGAGTTTCCTCTACCCTGGCTCTGGAGGTATACTATATCCCTCCCAGGTGGGAGGTGTCTGCAGCCTGGAGGGGGTGAGTCCCCTGTACCCTGGATGCAGCTGTATAAAAGCTCCCTTTAACAGCCAGGTGGAATGGATCTCCCAACAGGAGTTGCATATACTCTATACCCTGGCTTCTATGGTATAGGAGCTCACCCCTGACAACCTGGTGGGAGGGTTCTCCTGCCTGGATTGGCGAGTCCTCTCTACTTTGTCTAAGGTGGTATACAAGCTCCCCATACAACAACCAGGTGGGAGGGGTTTCCTGTCTGGAGTGGGGAGTCCTCACTACCCTGGCTGTAGTAGTTTAAGAGCTCCCCCAACAGACACACAGGTGGGAGGAGTCTCTAATCTGGAATGTCAAGTCCCCTCTTCCCTGCCTCTGCCAGTATATGAGATCCCCTGACAACCAGTGTTTAGGCTTCTCCGGCCTAGTGGGGCGAGTCCTTTCTCTCCTGGCTGCAGCGGTATACCAGTCCCCCACTTATAGCAAGAGGGGGGTCTCCTTCCTGGAAGATAGAGTACCCTCCACCCTGATTAACACAGTGTACAAACTCCCAGACACCCCAGGAGGGAGCGCTCTCCCGCCTGGAGGTGCGAGTCACCTCTACCCTGGCTAAGGTGATACACAAGCTCCCTGTGACACCCAGGTGGGATGGGTCTCCCGAATGAAGGGATGAGTCCCCTATTCCCTGGCTGAAGTGGTATATTACTTTTCCCTGACACCCAGGTGGGAGAGGTCTCCCGTCTGGAGGCATGAGTTCCCTCTACAATGGCTGTGACAGTAAAGGAGCTCCCAAAACACTCAGGTGGGAGGGTTTCTGGCCTGGAGGGACGAGTCCCCTCTACCCTGGCTGCATCGGTATAGGAGCTGCCCCCATACACCCAGTTGGGAGGGTCTCTGGCCTAGAGGGGTGAGTCCCCTCTACCTCGGCTGCAGAAGTATATGAACTCCCCCCGACCATCAGGTGGGACGGGTCTCTTGCCTGGAGGGGCCAGTCCCAGCAACCATGCCTACAGCAGGATAGGAGCTCCCCCAACACCCAGGTGAAAGTGGTCTTCCGCTCTTATACCCTGCCTGTACCTGTATAAGAGACCCCCTCCCCCAGGACACCCAGGTGGGAGCAGTCTCCCGCCTTGAGGGTCGAGTGTCCTCTCCCCTGGCTGGGGCGATATATGAGCTCCCTAGGACACGCAGGTGGGAGGGGTCTCCTGCCTAGAGGAGTGAATCCCCGGTACCCTGGCTGCTGTGATATAGGAGCTTTCCCTGACACCCAGGTGGGAGACATCTCCTGTCTGGAGGGGCAAGTCCACTCTACCCTGGCTAAGGTGGTACATAAACTGCCAGCAACACACAGATGGAAGGGGTCTCCCGTCTGGACAGGCGAGTCCACTCTACCCTGGCTTCAGCGGTGTAGAGCTCCCCCCAGTAACCCAGTTGGGAGGAGTCTCCCACAAGGAGGGGCGAGTTGCCTCTCTCCTGGCTGGGGCGGTATATGAGCTCCCTCTAGCACCCAGGTGGTAGGGGTCTCCAGCTTGGAGGGGCGAGTGCCATGTACCCTGGCTGTGGCAGTAAAGGAGCCCCCCCCTACACCAAGGTGGGAGGGGTCTCTCGCCCTTTGAGGCAAATCCCCTTTACCCTCTCTGCATCAGTATATGAGCTCCCCTGACAAGGAGGGTTGAGGGTGTCCCACCTAGTGGGACAAAACCCCTCTATCCAGGTTGCAGTGATATATGAGCTCTGCCCCCCACATAGCCAAATGGGAGGGGCCTCCCACCTGGAGGAGAGAGTACATTCCACTCTAGCTAAGGCAGTATAGAAGCTCCCCCCAGACACCCAGGTGGAGGGGTCTCCCGCATGGATGGGCAAGTCCCCTCTATCCTGGCTGCTGTGGTATATGAGCCACCCTCATTAGCAGATGGGAGGAGTCTATTTCCTGAAAGGGGGAGTCCCCTTTTCCCTGGCTCCAGTGGTATACTAGCTTTCCCTGACACCCAGGTGGGAGGGTCTCCAGCCTGGAGATGCCAGTCCCCTCTACCCTGGCTGCAATGGTATAGGAGGTTCCCCCTATACCCAGATGGGAGGGGTCTACCCCCTCTACCCTGCTATGGCAGTATATGAACTACCCTGACAACCAGGTGGAAGGGATCTTCTGCCTGGAGGTTCTTGTCCCCTCTCCCCTGGCTCTGGCTGCATAGGACCCCCCCAACACCAAGTTATGGGGTCTCCCAATTAGAATGGAGAGTCCCCTCTACATTGGCACAGGAGTATACAAGCTTCCCAAGACACCCAGGTTTTAGAGGTCTCCCACCAGGAGCAATGAGTCCCTCTACCCTGGCTGTGGCTGTATACAAGCTCTCCAAGACACCCAGGTGGGAGGGGTATCCCCCATGGAAGTGTGAGTCAACTCTACTTTAGCTCTTGCCATACAAGAACTCTCTGTACACCCAGGTGGAAGGGGTCTTCCGCCTGCAGGGGCCCTCTATCCTGGCTGTGGAAGTATAGAAGCTCCCCCGCCCAGACCCAGGAGGGAGGAGTCTCTCGCCCGTTGGGGCGAGTCCCCTCTACCCTGGCTGCTGCAGTAATCAAGCTCTCTCAGACACTCAGGAGGGAGGGGTCTCCCAATTGGAGGGGCGAGTCCCCACTACCCTGGGTGCAGATGTATAGGAGCTCACAGACACCCAAGTGGGAGGGCTCGCCTGACTGGAAGGGCAAGTCCACTGTATCCTGACTGCAGTGGTGTAAGATCTCTCTCTAACACCCACGTGAGAGGGGTCTCCTGCCTAGAGGTGGGAGTCCCTATACCCTGGCTGTTGTAGTATAGGAGCTCCCCTGACACCCAGTTGGGAGGAGTCTCTGGCCAGGAGGCTAGAGTCCCCTCTACCCTGCTGCAGCGATATTTGAGCTCCCCAGGTGGAAAAGGTCTCCTGTCTGGAGGATAGCATTCCCTCTACCCTGACTGCAGTGGTATAGGAGTTCCCCTGATACCTAGGTGGGAAGGTTCTCCTGCCTGAAATGTAAAGAACCCTCTCCCATGGCTGCAGTTGTATAAGAGCGCCCCATGACACCCAGATGGGAGGGATCTCCTACCTGGAGGGGCGAGTTCCGTCTATCCTGGATGTGGCCATATATGAGCACCCCCTGACACCCTGGATGGAGGGTTCTCCCGGTAGAAGGGGCAAGTACTTTCTTTCTTGGCTGTGGAGGTATATGAGCTCCTGCTGACAGCCAATTGGATGGGCAAGTCTCTTCTACCATGGCTGAGGTGGTATACAAGTTCCCCACAACACTCAAGAGGGAGGGTTTCCTGCCTGAAGGGGCGAGTTCACTCAACCCTGGCTGCGGTGGTATAAGAGCCCCCTCCTACCCCCAGGAGAGGTGAGTTGCTGCTACCACAGCTCCAGCTGTATATGAACCCCACCTCTGCAGACACCCATGTGGAGGGGTCTTCCACCTGGAGGGGCAAGTCCCCTCTACCCTGGCTAAGGCAGGATAGGAGTTATCCCCATTTCCAGGTGAGAGGTGTCGCTCTCTTGAAGGTGCAAGTCGCCTCTACCCTGGCTGCTGGGGTATATAAGCTCCACCTGACACCCAGGTAGGAGGGTTCTTCCACCTGGAGGGGCGAGTCTCCTCTACCCTTGATGCAGTGGTTAAGGAGTTTACCTGACACACTGGTTGGCGGGGTCTCCAGCCTAGAAGTGTGACTTCCCCCACCCTGGCTGCAGGGGTTTATCAGCTTTCCCAGAGACCCAGGTGGGTGTGGTCTCCTGCTTGGAGGGGAGAGTCCCCTCTATTCTGGCTGCTGTGGTATAAGAGCTCCCCCAACTTACCAAGATGGGAGGTGTCTCCCACTGGAAGGGGTGAGTACCCTCCACCCAAGCTCTAGAGATACACAAGCTCCCCTCCAACACTTAGGGGGGAGTGGTCTCTTGCCATAAGGGGCGAGTCCCCTCTAAAATGGCTGCGGTGGGGTAAGAGCTCCCCCTGACAATCAGGTGAAAGGGGTCTCCCGCCTGGAGGGGCGAGTCCCAGCTACCCTGGCTGCAGCTGTATACCTGCCCCCCCCAACACCTAGGTAGGAGGGGTCTCCCGCTTGGAGGGTCGAGTCCCTTCTATCTTGGCTAAGGTGGAATACAAGCTCGCCCTGGCCCCAAGATGGGAGGGGTCTCTCCCCTGTAGGAGTGTGTCCACTCTACCCTGGCTGTACCAGTATATGAGATCCCCCTGACACCCAGATGGGAAGGGTCTTTTTCCTGGAGGGGTGAGTCAGCTCTCCCCTGGCTGCAGCTGTATAGGAGCTCCCCCAGACATCCAGTGTGAGGGGTCTCCTGCCTAGAGGGGCGAGTCCCTTCTACCCTGGCTGCAGTGGTGTAGGAGCTCTCCCAGACACCAGGTGGGAGAGGTCTCCCAAAAGGAGGCAGGAGTCCCCTCTATACTGGATAAGGTGGTATTCAAGCCCCCACACACACACACCTGGGAGGGGTCTCCAATATAGAGGGGTGAGTCCTCTCTACCCTGGCTGCAGTGGTGTAGGAGCTCTCCCAGACACCAGGTGGGAGAGGTCTCCCAAAAGGAGGCAGGAGTCCCCTCTATACTGGATAATGTGGTATTCGAGCCCCCCACACACACACACCTGGGAGGGGTCTCCAATATAGAGGGGTGAGTCCTCTCTACCCTGGCTGCTAGAAGTATATGAACTTCCCCTGACAGCCTGCTGGGAAGGGTCTCCTGCCTGAAGGGGCAAGCACACTGTACCCTGGCTGCTGTAGAATATGAGCTCCCCTGATACCCAGGTGGGAGGAGTCTCCCGCCTGGAGGAGCGAGTCCCCTCTACCCTGGCTAAGGTGTTATACAACTCCCAGCTACACCCAAGTGGGAAGGGTCTCCTCCCTGGAGGGGCGAGTCCCCACTACCCTGGTATATGAGCTCCTCCACCCACACCTAGGTTGGCGGGGTATCCCTCCTGGAGGGGCAAGTCCCCTCTACCCTGGCTGGTGCAGTATACTAGCTCCACCTGAAACCCAGTTGGAAGGCATCTCCCGCCTAGAGTGGCGAATTTCCACTACCCTTCCTGTGGTGGTATAGGAGCTCCCTGATCACCTAGGAGGAAATGGGTCTCCCGCCTGGAGGGGCACATCCCCTCTACTCTGGCTGTGGTGGTATAAGAGCTACACCTGACACCCAGGTGGGAGGGGTATCCTGCCTGGAAGGGCAAATCCCCTCTACCTGGGCTATGGCAGGATAAGAGTTACCCCTGACACCCTGGTAGGAAGGGTCACCCACCTAGAGCAGGAAATCCCCTCTGCCCTAGCTATGCAGGTATACAAGCTTCCCCAGACACTCAGTTGGGTGGGGTCTCCCAGCTGGAGGGTGAGTCCCCTCTACCCTGGTTTTGGTGGTATACAAACTATACAGACTCCAGCACCCAGTGGTAGGGGTCTCCCCACTGGAGAGGCGAGTCACCTCTACTTTAGCTGGTGCCAAATAAGAGCTCCCAGGACACCCACGTGGGAGGCATCTACCCTGGCTGGGAGGTATAGGAGCTTCCCCAGTCACCCAGGTGGGAAGGGTTTCCTGACTGGAGGTTTGAGTCCCCACTAACCTGGCTGCAGTGATATAGGAGCTCCCCTGACACAGAGGGTGGAGGTGTCTCTCGCCTGGAGGGGTGAGTCCTTGCTACCCTGACTTGGCAGTATGAGAGTCCCCCCAGACAACAAGGTGGGAGTGGTTTCCAGCCTGGCAAGGCGAGTGCCCTCTACCCTGGTTGCAGTGGTTTAAGAGCTCCCCTTGACACCCAGTTTGGAAGGATCTTTGCCTGGAGAGGCGAGTCCCCTCTAACCTGGCTGCAGCAGTATACAAGATCTCCACAACACTCAGGTGGGAGGGGTCTCCCTGGTTGGGGTGGTGTATTAGCTCCCTGGACCTCAGTTGTGAGGCATCTCCTGACTGGAGGGGCGAGTCCCCTCTACCCTGCCTGTGGAGGTATACGAGTTCCCCTAGACACACAGGTGAAAGAGATCTCCTGCCTGTAGGGGTGAGTCCCTGTTACCTTGGCTGCAGCTCTATAGGAGCCCCACAAGCAAACCTAGGTGTGAGGGGTCTATTGCCTAGAGGGGAGAGTCCCTGCTCCTCTGGCTGCACCTAGATATGAGCTCCCCCTGACACCCAGGTGAAAGGTGTATCCCGCCTGGAGTGGGAGTCCCTGCTACCCTGGCTGCAGCTGTACAGGAGCCACCACCCCCATTGGGCACCCAGGTGGAAGGGATCTCATGACTGTAAGGGTGAGTCTCTTCTCTCTATATATTGTATACTGTCTGAGGCAGTATACAATCTAGCCTGGACACCAAGGTGGGAGGGATCTCTCACCTGGAGGAGCCATTCCAATCTACCCAGGCTGCAGAGGTAGAAGAGCTCCCACAGACAACTATGTCCTTTTTCATTCACCCAGGCCCACGTGCTAGCACTTGGCTCTCCATTACTGGGCCTGGCTCCTTTCTTGAGCTCGTGGCTGCCCTTCTCAAGGATCCAGTCCCTGTCCCTTGGTATCAGGCCCCTTTTACCGGCCCCCTCCTGTGCCTCCCCTATGATTACCTCATGGTGTGGTATCCTGGCAATGCCCTGAACCTCTGTTCCCCCTACTTCTCCCTAGCCTATGCTGCTTGAATGGGTCCTGGCAGCCTGACACCCCCCACTTCTGCACACCAGGTATCCCCTCACAGTACCCTCTTTGGCCCCTCCTTTGTTCCAGGTCCTTCTCTTAGGATCTACTCACCTGGGGCAGAGGAGCAGAATTAGCTGGCCTCTGTGCCCTGAATGCTCTATATGGGAAACACATCCCTGCCACTGGCCTGATTCTTCTTCACTGTCTGAACCTTGAGGCCTGGCAGTTAACTTGCACTTGCTGGAACCCAGCCCTGAGCAATCCCCTCCCATCCCTCTCCTGCCCTCTGGCCTTGCATGCTACCCCTATCAAAACCCAGCCATCTCTATCCCTGACCATTTGTGCTCCAGTTCCTGGGCCTGGGTGGTCGCATGAGCACCATACCTCATTACTCATGGACCTTGGCATTTCAAGGAGTCTGTTCGTGTTGTGTCTGAACAGGGAGCCCCTTGTGTGGGAATGATAACAAGATCCCCAAGGTGCTCCTTGGCTTCTCCTGGTCCTCACACAGCCCCTTACTCCACTTCACCTTGAGCTTTTTTCTGGCACTCACAGGTGTCCTGCTCCTTGGGTCTCAAATCACAATTGATCCTGTGAGTCCCTTGCCTGGGTGCCTGGCTTGGGCCTGGGTCTTGCCCCTATATGCACCCATGCCGACCCCCTTCCATGCTCTCCTGTCACCCTCTTTCTGGCCACCTTACAAAACGGATCCAGGGCACCTTATGGGAAACAATACCCTGGCCCTCGCCTGGGCCCCTTGCTCTCCCTGGGTGCTTGGTCCAGCACCAGGAATCCTGAAACCTGGAGGTGGCCCTGGGCCTGAAGCCTGACTGCCTACTGCTGGATCCCATGCTTTCCTTCCCAAAAGCAATCCACTATCCTGTGTGCCCTGCCCAAGCCCTGGCCCTTGGCTCTTCGTTCCCTGGCCTGGCTCCTCACTTGAGCGTCTGGTGACCCTTCTTTTTCACTGCTTTTCTGGGCATGGCCTGAGGGCCCCTCACTGGGAAGGCTTCCCTGTTCCCCTTGGCATTCCTGTACTAAAGTACCCTAGTGCAGCCCTGCTTTATCAGCCTGGTGTTCCCTGCTCTCCTCTGAACTGGGCCCTCTTCTAGGTCCCTTGCCTGGGCTCCTTGCTGGGGGCCTGGCCCCCACCCCACCCACACCAGTCCTGTGGCCCTTCAGGCTGTTCCCTGCTTCAGCCCTCTTTTCCTTACTGTCTCTGCCATGCCCACTTTCCTGGTCGCCTTCCCAGGATGCCCACATGGGCCAGGTGACTTGATTTGGCCTCTTGGCACTGGGGGCTCCTTTTGGAAAATGTAGCCCTGCCCCTTGCCTGGGCCCTTGGCCTCCCTCAGCTGGGGCCCTGCACCTGACCCCTGCAGTGGATCTGGGCCTTGACCCATTCTACCCTTGTGCCACCGCCTCCACTTTCTCCCTTCCCACTGCTCCCCCTCCATGTTTCTTTTCATTCACCCAGGCCCACGTGCTAGCACTTCACTCTTCATTATTGGGCTCAGATCCTTGCTTGAGACCCTGAGCCATTCCCCTCCTTCTTCTGGACCTTTTCCATGTCTCTTGGTTCCAGGCCCCTGTTGCCAGCCCCCTCCTCTTCTTGCCCTCTTATTCCATCATGCTGTGATATGTAGGCACTGCCCGGACACTCCAGTCCCCCAGCTTCGCCCTACCCTGTGCTGCTGGAATATGTCTTGCAGCCCCCACACACACCCCTGAATTCCACACACCAGTTATCCCCTCATAGTACCCTCTTTGTACTCCCCCCACTAATTTGTTCCAGGTCCCTCTCTGAGGATCTACTCACCTGGGGCAGAGGAGCGGAATTGGCTTTCCTCTGTGCCCTGAATGTTCCCTGTGGGAAACACTGCCCTGCTACTTGAATGAGTCCCCCTCACTGCCTGAACCTTGAGGCCTGGAAGTTAACATGGACTCGCTCCAACCCAGCCCTGAGTGATCCCCTCCCTTCCCTCTGACCTTCCATGCTGCCTCTACAATGACCCACTCCTCCCGAACCCTGACCCTTTGTGCTCTGGTCCCTGGGCCTGGGTGTTTACCTGAACCCCTGACCATGTTCCTCATGGCCCTTGGCATAGCAAGGAGTCTCTTCATGTTGGGTCTGACCTGGGGGCCCCTAGCTTGGGCCCACCAGTGTGCTCCCCTAGGTGCCCCTTGGCTTCTCCTGGTCCTCAGGCAGCCCCTTCCTCCCCTTCCCCTTGAGCCTTATTCTGGTGCTTACAGGTCTCCTGCTCCTTGGGTTCCCCATCATCATTGATCAGGTGAGTCACTTGCCTGGGAGCCTGGCTTGGGTCCTGAGTCTCGCCCTATGTGTACCCACCCTGACCCCCTTGCATGCCCTCCAGTCACCCTCCTTCTGGCGCCCTTCCTTTTCCTGGCCTCCTTTGCCAGAACCCTGACCATAGTTTCTCATCTGATCCAGGGCTTCTTATGGGAAACAATGCCCTGGCCCTCACCTGGGACTCTTGCTCTCCCTGGGAGATTGGTCTGGCACCAGGAACCCTGAAACCTGGAGGTGGCCCCGGGCCTGGAGCCTGACTTTGCCCTGCTGGATCCCCTGCCTTCCTTCCCAAATGTAATCCACTATCCTGAGGCCCTGCCCAAGCCCTGGCCCTTGGCTCTCCATTCCCTGGCCTGGCTCCTTGCTTGAGCCTCTGATGGCCCTTCTTGCTCACTGCTTTTCTGGGCATTGTCTGAGGACCCCTTGCTGGGGCCGCTTCCCTGCTCCCCTTGGCATTTCTGGACTGCGTACCTTAGTGAAGCCATGCCTTCCTGGCCTGGCATTCCCTGCTCTTCCCTGGCCTGGGCCCTATTCTAGGACCCTTGCCTGGGCTCTTTGCTGAGGTCCTAGACCCACCCCACCCACACCCATCCTGCAGCCCTTCAGTCTGCCCTGATAGGCCCTCCTGTCCTTTATGTCTCTGCCATGCCCGCTTTCCTGATTATCTTCCCAGGATGCTCACCCATGCCAGGGACTTGATTTGACCTCTTGGGCCTGGAGGCTCCCTTTGGAAAACATAGTCCTGCCCCTTGCCTGGGCCCTTTGGCCTCCCTCAGCTAGGGCCCTGCTCCCAATCCATGACACACTGCAGGGGACCTGGGCCTTGAGCGGTTCTCCCCCTGTGCCACCAACTTTACTTTCTCCCCTCCCACTGCTCCCAGCCATGTTTTATTTCATTCACCCAGGTCCAGGTGCTAGCACTTGTCTCTCCATTACTGGGACTGGCTTGCTGCAGTCCAGCTGCAGCAAAATAACCGGGGGGTGATGAACAACTGTGTAGATTGATACAGCAGGAGTGGGAGCCATTTATTGTAGGACAACAGAGGTATTTATACATTCCACACAGCTTATCTTAATTAACATAAACTAGATACAGCAGTCAACCAATAAGGAATCTCCACACTTAACGGCTCGATGGTGTTACTTCTCAAACCACTCCCTCTGGCAGAATGCCAGGCGCCATCCTGACTTGTTTACAGACTCTAACATTTCTCTGGCAAAATGCCAGGCACCATCCTGACTTGTTTACAGACTCTAACATTTCCCCCTTTTGTTTAATTTAAATAATGACCATAGTGGTTTTTACACAAACATCATAAATAATCTGCTACGAGCAGAAGGGGAGGATACAAAATGCTCCTTGCTTGAGATCCTGAGCCTTCTTCAGGACCCTTTCCCTGTCCCTTGGTTTCATGCACCTGTTGCCTGCCCCCTCATGTGCCTCCCCTCTGATCCCCTCATGCTGTGGTATGCTGGCACTGCCTGGACCCTCTGCTACCCCTGCTTCTCCCTACCTGTGCTGCTTGAATCCAGCACAGTGCAAGGGATCCAGCATAGTACAGTCTTCCTTCCCAAATGTAATCTACTGTTCTGAGCCCCTTACCCAAGCCCTAGACCTTGGCTCTTTGTTCCCTGGCCTGGCTGCTCTCTTGAGCCTCTGATGGCCCTTCTTGCTCTCTGATCTTCTGTGCATTATCTGAGGGCCCCTCACTGGAGCCGCTTCCCTGCTCCCCTTTGCATTCCTGGACTGCAGTACACTAATGCAACCCTGCCTTCCCAACCCAGCAATCCCTGCTCTCCCCTGGCCTGGGCCCTCTTCTAGATCCCTTCCTGGGCTCCTTGCTGGAATCCTGGCCCCCACACCACCCACAATCATCCAGCAGCCCTTCAGGCTGTGCCATGCTTTGGCCCTCCTGTCTTTTCTATCTCTGCCATGCCCGCTTTCCTGATCCCCTTCCCAGGATGCTCACCCGGGCCAGGCAACTTGATTTGGCTTCTTGGCCCTAGGGGCTCCCTTTGGAAAACATAGCCCTGCGCTTTGCCTGGGCACTTTGGCCTCCCTTAACCAGGGGCCCTGATCCAGAACCCTGACACCCTATAGTGGATCTGGGCCTTGACCCATTTTCCCCCTTTGCCACTGACTCCACATTCTCTCCTCCTGCTGCTCCCCCTCCAGGTTTCTTTTCATTCACCCAGTTCATGGTGCTAGCACTTGGCTCTCCATTACTGGGTCTGGCTCCTTGCTTGAGACCCTGACCCACTCTCCCACTTCTTGAGGACCCTTTCCCTGTCCCTTGGTTTCAGGCCCCTGTTGCCCACCCCCTCGGATCCCCAAATGCTGTGGTATGCTGGCACTACCTGGACCCTCTGCTCCCTCTTCTTCTCCCTATCCTGTGCTGCTTGAATGGGTCCTGCAGGCCACCCTGCCCAACTCTGTACACCAGGTATCCCCTCACAGTACCCTCTTTGCCCCCACTCCTTTGATCCAGGTCCCTGTCTGAGGATCTATTCACCTGGGGCAGAGGAGCTGAATTGGCTCACCTTTGCGCCCTCAATGATCCCTTTGGGAAACACAGCCCTGCCACTCGCCAGAGTCCCAATCACTGCCTGAAACTTGAGCCCTGGCAGTTAACATGAAGTTGCTCCAACCCAGCCCTGAGTGATCTCCTCCCTTCCTTCCAGCCTTCCATGCTGCCCCTACTGTGACCCAGCCATCCCTAACCCTGACCCTTTGTGCTCCAGTCCCTCACCTGGATGTTCACCTGAGCCCCTGACTGTGTTCCTCATGGCCCTTGGCATAGCAAGGAATCTCTTTGTGTTGGGTCTGATGTGGGGGCCCCTTGTTTGGTCCTGCCAGCATGCTCCCCTAGGTGCCCCTTGGCTTCTCCTGGTCCTCACAGAGCCCCTTCCTCCACTTCCCCTTGTGCATTTTTCTGGTGCTCACAGGTCTCCTGCTCCTTGTGTCCCCCATCACCATTGATCAGGGGGTCCCTTGCCTGGATGCCTGGCTTGGGTCCTGGGTCTCACCCCTATGTGCAGCCACCCCAACCCCTTTGCGTGCCCTCCCATCGCCCTCCTTCTGGCCCCCTTCCTTTTCCTGGCCTCATGTGCCAGGACCCTGGCTATAGTTTCTCATCCAATCCAGAGCACCTTATGGGAAACCATGCCCTGGCCCTCACCTGGGGTCCTTGCTCTCCCTGGGTGCTTGTCCAGCACTAGGAACCCTGAAACTTGGAGGTGGCCCTGGGCCTGGAGCCTGACTGCTTTCCTTCCCAAATGTAACCCAATGTCATAGCCCCCTGCCCAAGCACTGGCCCTTGGCTCTCTGTTCCCAGGCCTGGCTCCTCACTTGAGCCTCTGGTGGCCCTTCTTCCTCACTGCTTTTCTGGGCATTGTTTCACATAAGGTTCCCAGGCTCATATGAGTGGCAAAAGAGCATACTGTGAGGTGATAACTGGTGTTCAGAGGTTGGAGAGGGTCAGTGGGATGCAGAACCCATTTGAGGAGCCTAGGCTTCGGTGAAGCAGGGGTAGCAGAGGGTCCGGCAATGCCAGGATACCGTAGCATGAGGGGATCATAGGAGAGGCACAGGAGGGGGCTGCCAAAAGGGGCCTGAAAACAAGGGACAGGGACAGTGTTCTGGAGAAGGGTGGCCAGGGGCTCAAGTAAGGAGCTGGGCCCATTAATGGAGAGCCAAGTGGTAGCACCTGGGCCAGGGTGAATGAAAAGGAACATGGATAGGGAGGGGTGGGAGGGGAAAAGGGGGAGGGGATGGCACAGGGGGAGAAGGATTCAAGGCCTGGGTCCACTGCATGGTGTCAGGAGTCTGGAGCAGAGCCCAGGCTGAGGGAGGCCAATGGGCCCAAGCAAGGGGCAGGGCTACGTTTTCCCAAAGTAGGGAGCCCTCAGGGCCAAGAGGCCAGGCCAAGTTGCCTGGCCTGGGTGAGCACCCTGGCAAGTAAATAAGGAAATCAGGCATGGCAGAGACAGAAAGGACTGGAGGGCTGAAGGAAGGAACAGACTGAAGGGCTGCATTATGGGTGTGGGTGGGCTGGCGATCAGGACCCCAGCAAGGAGCCCAGGAAGTGACCTAGATGAGGGCCCTGTACAGGGGAGAGCAGGGATCTCTGAGCTGGGAAGGCAGGGCTGAACTAGGTTATTGAGGTACAGGAAAGCCAAGGGGAGCAGGGAAGGGGCCCCAGCGAGAGGCCCTCAGACAATGCCCAGAAAAGCAGTGAGCAAGAAGGGCCACCAGAGGCTCAAGGGAGGAGCTAGTACTGGGAACAGAGAGCCAAGGGCCAGGGCTTGGGTAGGGGCTCAGAACACTGGACAAGATTTGGGAGGTAAGGCAGAGGATCCAGCAGGGGGCAGTCAGGCTCCAGGCCCAGGGCTACCTCCAGGTGTCTGGGTTCCTGGTGGAGGACCAAGGCGAGGGACAGAGCTCTGTTTCACATAAGGTGCCCTGGCTCATATTTGAATCCAGGGCCAGGAACCTGGCAAGGGATGCCAAATAAGGGAAGGGGGCCAGGAGAAGGAGGATGAAATGGCATCGCGGGGGGTCATGGTGGGTGCACAGTATGGTGATAGCCATGACCCAAGCATGGCCCCGAGGCAAGGGATCCACCCAACCAATTGTGTTGAGGGAACCATGGAGGAGGAGACCTGAAAGAGTCAAAAAATAAAAAATAAGCACAATTTGAAGGGAGGTAGGGGCTGCGTTAGGACCAGGAGACAGAAGGAAGTACAAGGGGCACCTAGGTGAGCCTGCTGGGGGGGCTCCTATGTCAGACTCAACACAATGAGACTCCATGCTATGTCAAGAGACATGAGGAACATAGTCAGGGGCCTAGACGAGTGCCCAGGCATGGAGAAAAAGGCACAAAGGGTCAGGGTTAGGGAGGGCTGGGTTGGGGTAGGGGCAGCATGCAAGTCTAGAGGGCAGTGGAGACGAGGGAGGAGACCGCTCAGGGCTGGGTTAGAGCAAGTCCCAAGTTAACTGCCAGGCCTCAAGGTACAGGTAGTGAAGGGGACTCAGGTGACTGGAAGGGCTGTGTTTCCCATAGGGAGCCTTCAGAGTGCAGGCGCCAGCCAAATCCACTCCTCTGCCCTAGGTTAGTAGATCCTCAGAGAGGGACCTGGACCAATGAGGGGCAAATGAGAGTAATGTGAGGGGATATCTGGCATGTGGAGGTTGGGCAGGTCGTTGGGCTGCAGGACCCATTTGAGGAGCCTAGACTAGAGTGAAGCAGGGGTAGGGGAGCCTCCGGGCAGTACCAGGATACCACACCAGGTGGCGAACAGAGGAGAGGCACAGGAGGGGGCTGGAAAAAGGGGCCTGAAACCAAGGGACAGGGACAGCATCCTCCAGAAGTGCAGACAGGGGTTTAAGCAAGGAGCTGGGCCCAGTAATGGAGAGCCAAGTGCTAGCAACTGGGCCTGGGTGAATGAAAAAGACATGGTTGTGTGTGGGAGCTCTTATACCTCTGCAGCCTGGGTAGAGCAGAATGGGACCTCCAGATGAGAGACTCCGCCCACCTTCATGTCCAGACTAGCTTTTATTCTGCCTCAGTCCACGTAGAGGGGAGTCATCCCTACAGTCATGAGATACCTTCCACCTGGTGCCCCGTGGAGGGTGGGGCTCCTGTACAACTGCAGCCAGGGTATGAATGACTTGTCCCTCCAGGTAGGGTACCCCTTTCACCTGGGTTTCAGGGGGAGCTTATATCTAGGTGCAGCCAGAATAGCAGGGAATCACTCCTACACCAGTGCAGCCAGGGTAGAAGGGACTCACCCCTCCAGGATGAAGACCCCTTCCACATGGGTGTCAGGGAAACTCATACTGCAGCTAGGATATAGTGGACATGCTACTCCAGGCAAGACACCCCTCCCATCTTGGTGCCAGGGCGAGCTTATATTCCACCTTAGCCAGGGTAGAGGGGGCTTCACCCTCCAAGTGGGAGACCCCTCCCCCTAGGTTTCAGGGGGAGCTCTTATACTACTGCAGCCAGGGTAGAGGGGACTCACCCCTGTAGGCTGGAGAATTCTCCCACCTGGATGTCCTGGGAGCTCTTATATGGCACCAGCCAAAGTAGAGCGGACTCTCGCCCTTCCAGGTGGGAGACCCCTTCCACCTGGGTGTGGGGGGTCAGCTTGTATACCACCACAGCCAGAATACAGGGGACTCACCTGTCAAGGCAAGAGACCCCACTTACCTGTGTATCAGGGTAGCTTGTATACCACCACAGCCAAAGTAGAGTGGACTTGCCCCTTCAGGCGGGAGACACCTCCCATGTGGGTGTCACGGGGAGCTCTTATACTGCCTCAGCCAGGGTAGAGGTGACTGGCCCCTCCAGGCAGCGACCCCTGACACCTGGGTGTGGGGGGTGAAGCTTTTATACCCCTGCAGCCAGAGTACTGGGAACTTGCTCCTGCAGGAAGGAGACCCCTCCCACCTGGGTGTCAGGGAGAGATCTTTTACCACTGCAGCCATGATAGAGGGTACTTTCTCCTTCAGGTGGGAGACCCCTCCCACCTGGGTGGCTGGGGAGCTCCTGTACTGCCGCAGGCAGGGTAAAGGAATCTCTACCTTCCAGATGGGAGACGCCTTCCATCTGGGTGTCCTGGGGAGCTCCTATAATGCTGCAGCCAGGATAGAGCAGACTTGCCCTTCAATTTGGGAGACCCCTCCTACCTGGGTGTCTGGGTGAGCTCTTATAAGTCTGAAGCCAGGGTAGAGGGGACTCGTCCCTCCAATCAGGAGACCCCTCCCACCTGGGTGTCCAGGGAAGCTTGATTGCTTCAGCAGCCAGGGTAGAGGGGACTTGCTCCTACAGACGGGAGTCCCCTCCCACCTGGGTATCACAGGGAGCTCCAATATTGCCACAGCCTGGGTATAGGGAACATGCCCCTGCAGGTGGAAAACCCTTCTCACCTGGGTGTACTAGGAGCTCTTATATGGCAAGTGCTAAAGTAGAGGGGACTCGCCCTTCTAGGTGGGATATCCCTTACACCTGGGTGTCAGGGGAGCTTGTATACCACCACAGCCAGGGAATAGGGGACTGGCTCATTACTCATTACTCCAGGAGGGTGACCCCTCCCACCTGGGTGTCAGGGGAAACTCATATACTGCTGCAGCCAGGGTAGAGTGGACAGGATCCTCCAGAGTACTGGGAACTGGGGGTGAATCCTCCAGGTGAGAGACCACTCCTCATCTTGGTGCCAGGGCGAGTTTGTATTCTGCCTTAGCCAGGGTAGTGGGGACTGTCCCCTCCAAGCAAGAACCCCTCTCACCTGGGTGTTGGGGGGGGCAGGTATACACCTGCAGCCAGGGTAGCTTGGACTTTCGCCTCCAGGCGGGAGACCAATTTCACCTGGTTGCTCTTATCCTGCCACAGCCATTGTAGAGGAGACTCACTCCTCAAGGCAAGAGACCTGCACCCTGTGTATGGGGAGGAACTCGTGTATCTCCAGAGCCAGGGTGAAGGAGATTCGCCCCTTCTAGCAGGAGACACCTCCCATCTTGGTATGTAGGGGGGAATCTCATATATGACAGCAGCCAGAATAGAGGCATTTAAGCAGGAGACCCCTCCTCCCTGGGTATCTGGGAGAGTTGGTAAATCCCTGCAGGTCCAGTAGAGGGAAGTCACCCTTCTAGGGGGGAGACACTCCCACCTGGGTGTCAGGGGAAGCTCCTTAACCACTGCAGCCAGGGTACAGTGGACTCGCCCCTGCAGGCAGAAGACTCCACCCACCTGTGTGTCAGGTGGAGCTCATATAGCCCAGCAGCCATGGTAGAGGCAACTCGCACCTCCAGGCGAGAAACACCTCCAACCTGAGAATGGGAGTAACTCCTATACCCCTTAGCCTGGGTAGAGGGGACTCGCCCCTCCAGGAAAAATGGAAACTCCTCCCACCTGGGTGTCTTGGGGAGCTTGTAAACCACCTTAGCCAGGGTAGAGATAACTCGCCAATCCAGGTAGGAGACCCCTCACACCAGGATGTCAGGGGGGAGCTCCTATACCCTCAAAGCCAGGGTATAGGGTGTATGCCACTCCAGATGGGAGATCCATCCCATCTGGGTGTTAACAGGAGCTTTTATACAGCTGCAGCCAGGGTACAGGGCCTCACCCTCCAAGCTGGTGACACTTCCCACCTGGGTGTTGGAGGGGGCTAGTATACCCCTGCAGCCAGGGTAGAGGGAACTCACCCTCCAGGCTAGAGATACTTCCCACCAGGGTGTCAGGGTTGGGGAGCTCTTATACCACTGCAGCCAGGATAGTGGGGACTTGCCCCTTCAGACAGGAAACCCCTTCCACCTGGGTGTCACGGGGAGCTTGTATACCACCTTAGCCAGGGTAGAGAAGACTTGCTCTTCCAAGCAGGAGACCCTTCCCTCCAGGGTGTAAGGGAGAGCTCTTATACCACAGCAGCCAGGGTAGAGGGGAATCACCCCTCCTGGCGGAAGACCTCTCCCACCTAGGTGTCCAGTGGGAGGGCTCCTATACAGCCCTAGACAGGGTAGAGGGGACTAGCCCCATCAAGAAGGATACCACTCCTGCTTGGGTGTTTCAGGGAGCTTGTATACCACGTTAGCCAGGGTAGAGGAAACTGTAGGTGTGAATCCCCACTACTCTGGCTGTGGTGGTATATGAGCTCCCCCTGAAACCCAGGTGGGTAGGGTCTGCCACCTGGAGGAGTGAGTCACCTCTACACTGGCTGTTGCATCATATGGAGAGAAAGGGGAGTAAGGGCAATGGGTGGTGCAAGAAGAGGAGAGCTTATGGCCCAGATTCACTGCAGGGTAACAGGATTGAGGAGTAGGGCCCATGCTGAAGGAGACCAAAGCCCCCAGGCAAGGGGCACTGCTACCTTTTCCCAAAGGAAGACTACAGGGCCAAATTTCCCAGTTCCATTCCCTGGCTCTGGTGAGCATCCTGGGAAAGGGATCTGGAAAAGGAGCCCACCAGGGACAAGGACAACAGGAGGGCCAATGGAGGGCACAGCATGAAGTGCTGGAAGAAGAGGATTTGTGGGGTGTGGGTCAGGACCGCTTAAAGGAGCCCAGGCTAGGGACCTAGAGGAGGGCCCAGGCTAGGGGAGAGCAGGGAAGGATGGGGCCACACAGGCATGGGCTGCACTGAGGTTCTGAGATGCAGGGAGAACAAGAGGAGCAGGGAAGCAGTCCCAGCGAGGCCCACAGTTCAAACCCAGGGAAGCACGAAGCAAGAAGGACATCCAGAGGCTCAAGAAAGGAGCCAGTCCAGGGAATGGAGAGACAAGGGCCAGCTCTGGAGCAGGGGGCTCAGGAAAGTTGACAGAGCTGGGGAAAGAAGGCAGGGGATCCAGCAGGGGGGAGGCAGGATCGAGGCCCAGTGTCACAGCCAGATGTTAGGGTTCTTAGTGCTGCCCCAAGGACCTAGGGAGAGCAAGTAGCCCAGTCAAGGGCCAGGGTTCTGTTTCTGATAAGGCACCTTGGCTCAGATGAGGACAAAGGGTCAGGGATCAGGCCAAAGGGCCTGGCAGGGGACAGGGACCAGTAGAAGTGTTATGTGATGACACAGTGGGGGGTCATGGTGGGTGCAGAGAAGGGCAAGAGCCAGGACCCAATCAAGGAGCCCAGGTAAGGGACATACGAACAAAAGGTATTAGGGACCCAATGATCAGGATGCCCTGCTCCAGAAAAAAGTAGAAGGGAAGAACAGGTAGGATCGGCACTAGGATGAGGAGACAGATGGCTGTGCAGAAGGCACAGAGGGGAGTGAGCTTAGGGGCTAAATCATGGGGCACCCAGGTCAGATATTACAGGAAGAGAAACCACAGAAATGAACACAACCCGAGTAATGGAATAAGGAGCTCAGGCTGACAGCCAGGCCAAAGAACTCTAGGGTGAAGGGTCAGGGTGAGGAAGGGCTGGGTTGGCTTAGAGGCAGCTGACCAGGCCAGAAGACAGGAGAGGGAATGAAGGGGATCACCCAGGGCAAAGTCATCACTAGGCCCAAGTCCATTGCCAGTTGTCAAGTTTGGAAAGCAAAGGAGGCCCAGGTGAGGGGCAGGGCTGTGTTGCCCATAGGGATCCTTCAGGGTCCAGAAGCCAGCCAATTTCACTCCTCTGCCTCAGGTGAGTAGATCCTCACAGAGATACCAGGGCCAAAGTGGGGGCAATGTGAGGGATACCTTTGGTCCGGGATTGGGGGACTGTCAGTGGGGAGCCAGCAACCATTGGAGGAGACCAGGCTAGGGAGAAGCAAGGGGAGGGCAGGGTCCTGGCAATGACAAAATATCACAGTACAATGGGAACAGAGGGGATGCAAAGAAGGGGACAAGCAAGGAACCTGAAACCAAGGAACAGGGACAGGGTCCTCAAGAAGGGTGAAAGGGGGCTCCAGCAAGTAGCCAGGCCCAAGAATGGGGATCCAAGTGCCAGGACCTGGTCCTGGGTCCTATGAAAACAGACAAGGCTGGGGAGGGGAGAAAGGGAAGAAAGTATAGTGGGTGGCACAGTTAGAGGGAGGCTCAAGGACTGGGTTCACTGCTAGGTGTCAGGATCGAGGTGCAGGGCCTGGGCAGAGACAGTCCAAGTCCCAGGCAAGGGGCACAGCTACGTTTTCCCAAAGAGAGCCCATAGGACCAAACACCCAGTTCCAGTCCCATGGACCTGGTGAGCATCCTGGGAAAGGGATCTTGAAAAGGGGCCCAGCAGGGACAGGGACAACAGGAGGGATGAAGGATGGTACAGTGTGAAGGCCAGAGGAAGGGTGTTGATGGGGTACAGGCCAAGAGTTCAGAAAGGAGCCCAGGATAGGGACCAACAAGAGGGCCCAGGCATGGTAAGGGCAGTGTAGGGCGCGGCTGGGCACGTGGGTGACAGTAGGGTTCTGAGGTTCAGGGAAGCCAAGGGGAGTAGGGTACTGGCCCCAGGGAGGCCCCACAGTCCAATCCCAAGGAAACACAGGGCAAGAAGAGCCCCCAGAGTTTCAAGCGAGGAGTCAGGCCAGGGAATGGAGATATAAGGGCCAGGGCTTGGGCAGGGGGCTCAGGACAGTGGACAAGACTTTGGAGGGCTGGAAGGGGATCCAGCAGGGGGCATGCAGGTTCCTGGCCCAGGGCAACTGCCAGGTGTCAGGGTTCCCAGTGCAGGTCCAAAGATCCAAAGAGAGCAAGGGGCCAAGGCAAGGAACAGGACTCAGGTACCCATAAGGCACTCTGGCTCAGATGAGAATCCAGAGACAGGGACTTGGCAAAGGAAGCCTGGCAAGTGAAGGTGGCCAGGATGAGGGCAATGAGAGGGCATCTTGGGAGTTCTCGGTGGGTGCATGGGGGGGGGCAAGATCTAGGACCCAAGTCAGGTTCCCAGGCAAAGGACCCACCCGACCAACCTAGGACAAGGAGCAGGATACTCATGATCACCAGGGGAATTCATGAGGGAATGCGAAGGAAGATCTGCACAAGGACCATGAGACAGAGGGAAGCTCAAGGGGCACTTAGGGGTGCCCTCTGGTGGACCCAAGCAAGGGGCTTCCAGTTCAGACCCAACAAGAAGAGACTCCATGCAATGCGAAGAAACATGTGGAAAGCAGTCAGGGTCTCAAGAGAGTGCACAAGCCCGGGGACAGGAGTGCCAAGGGTCTGGGTTAGGGAAGGCTGTGTTGGGGTAGGGGCAGCATGCAAGGCCAGAGAGAAGGGAGGAAAGGGAGGGGATTTCTCAGGGCTGGGTTGGAGGAAGTTGCATATTAACTGTCAGGCCACAAGCTTCAGGTAGTGAAGGGGATGCAGCCGAGGTCAGGGCAGTGTTTCCCATAGGGAACATTCAGGGAGCAGAGGCCAGCCAATTCAACTCCTCTACCCCAGGTGAGTAGATCCTCAGAGAGGAAACTGGACAAAACAAGGACAAAAGAGGGCACTGTGAGGGGATACCTGGCATGTGGAGATTGGAGTTGGGGTCAGTGGGCATCCTGGACCCATTTGAGGAGCCCAGACTAAAAAGAAGCAGGGATAGTGGAGGGTCTGGGCAGTGCCAGGAACCACAATATGAAGGGATCAAAGGGGAGGTAAAGGAGGGGGCCTGCAAAAAGGGCCTGGAACCAAGGCCAGCATGAGGGCAATGAGAGGGCATGGCGGGAGGTCCTCGAGAAGCATGGGCAGGAACTCAAGCAAGGAGCCGGGAACAATAATGGAGAGCAACATGCTAGCACCTGGGCCTGGGTGAATGAAAAGAAACATGGATGGGGAGCAGCAGGAGAGGAGAAAGTATAGTGGGTGGCAGGAGTTGGGAGCAGGGCCTCGGGTGAGGGATGCCAAAGGGTCCAGGCAAGGGACAGGGCTACGTTTTCCCAAAGGGAGCCTGCAGGGCCATGAGGCCAGGTCAAGTTGCCTGGCTTGGTTGAGCATCCTGGGAAGGGGATAAGGAAAGTGGGCATGGCAGAGACAGAAAGGATAGGAGGGCCAAAGGAGAGCACAGCCTTCAGGGCCACAGGACTGGTTTGAGTGGGATGGGGGCCAGACAAGGGACCTAGAGGAGAGGCCAGGCCCCGGGGAGAGCAGGGAATGTAGGGCTAGGAAGGCAGGGATGCACTAGGGTACTGCAATACAGGGAAGCCAAGGGGAGCAGGGAAGTGGCACCAGTGAGGGGACCTCAGACAAAGCCTAGAAAATCAGAGCAAGAATGGCCACAAGAGGCTCAAGTGAGGAGCAAGGCAAGGGAAGGAAGAGCCCAGGGTGAGGGCTAGGGCAGGGGTATCAGCACAGTAGACAAGATTTGGGAGGGAAGGCACAGGCTCAAGCAGGGGGGAGTCATGCTCCAGGCCTAGGCCCACCTCCAGGTTTCAGAGTTCATGTTGCAGGACCAAGCACCCAGGGAGAGCAGGGCTCTGTTTCCCATAAGGCGACCTGGCTCAAATTTGAATACAGGACCAGGGACCTGGCAAAGGAGGCCAGACAGGGAAATGGTCCAGGAGGAGGGTGACGGGAGTGCATGGTGGGGGTCGAGGTGGGTGCGATGAGTAAAGAGCCAGGAACCAAGCCAGGCTCCCAGGCAAGGGATCCTCCCTACCTATGTTGATGATGGACCCAAGTAGCAGGAGACTCGCGAGAGCCAGGAAAAAGTGTGAGGGAAGTAAGTAGGGCCTCCATGAGGACTAGGACACAGAGGGAAGTGCAAGGGACACCTAGGGAAACCCACTGGAGGGCCCAAGCTAGGCGGCCCTACACAAAGAGACTCCATGCTATGCCAAGGGACATGAGGAACATGGTCAGGGTCTCTGATAAGTGCCCAGACCTGGAGACTATAACACCAAGGGTCAGGGATAGGGAGTGCTGGGTTGGGGTAGGGGCATCAAGCAAGGCCAGAGGGCATGGGAGAGAAGAGAGGGCATCACTCAGGGCTGGGTTGGAGCAAGTCCCATGTTAACTGCCAGGCCTCAAGTTTCAGGCAGTGAAGGGGACTCAGGTGAGTGGCAGGGCTGTGTTTCCCATAGGGAACATTCAGGACGCAGAGGCAAGCCAATTCCGCTCCTCTCCCTCATGTCAGTAGATCCTCAGAAAGGGACCTGGATCAAAGGAGGGACCAAAGAGGGTACTTTGAGGGGATATCTGGTGTATGGAAGTGTGGGGGGGTGTCAGGCTGCCAGGACGCATTCGAGCAGCATAGGCTAGGGAGAAGCAGGGAGAGCCGAGGGGCTGAGAAGTGCCAGGATAACACAGCATGAGGGAATCAGAGGCTATGCACAGGAGGGGACTGGCAAAGGGGGCCTGAAACCAAGGGACAGGGAAAGGGTCCTTGAGAAGGGTAGCCAGGGTCTCAAGCAAGGAGGCGGGCCCAGTAATGGAGAGCCAAGTGCTAGCACCTGGGCATGGGTGAATGAAAAGGAATATGGAGGGGGAGCAGCAGTAGGGGAGAAAGTGGAGTGGGTGGCACAGGTGGATGAGGGCTCAAGGCCCAGGTCCACTGCAAGGTGTCAGGTGTCGGGAGCAGGGCTCAGGCTGAGGGATGCCAAAGGGCCCAGGAAAGGGACAGGGCTACATTTTCCCAAAAGGGAGCCGCCAGGGCCAACAGGCCAGGTCAAGTCGCCTGGCCCAAGTGAGCATCCTGGGAAGGGGATCAGGAAAGCGGGTGTGCCAGAGACAGAAAGGAGTGGAGGACTGAAGAAGGGCACAGCCTGAAGATCTGCAAGAAGGGTGTGAGTGGGGTGGGGGTCAAGACCCCAGCAAGGATCCCAGGCAAGGGACCTGGAGGATGGCCCAGGCCAGGGGACAGCAGGGAAGGCTGGAGCCAGATAGAAGGTGCTGCACTAGGATACTGCAGTAAAAGGAAGCCAAGGGGAGCAGGGAAGTGGCCCCATCAAGGGTCCCTCAGACAGTGCCCAGAAAAGAAGTGAGCAAGAAGAGCCCCAGAGGCTTAAGCAAGGAGCCAGTCCAGGGAACCAAGCCAAGGGCCAGTTCTTGGGCAGGGGCATAGGACACAGAACAAGATTTGGGAGGAAAGGCAGGGGATCCAGCACAGGGGAGTCAGGATGCAGGCCCAGAGCCATCTTCATGTGTCAGGGTTCCTGCTGGAGGACCAAGCAGCCAGGGAGAGCAAGAGCCCCAGGCGAGGGGCAGAGTTCTGTTTCCCATAAGGCACCCTGGCTCACATTTGAATCCAGGGCCAGGGACCAGACAAAGGAGGCCAGACAAGGAAAGAGGGCCAGGAGGAGGGCAACAGGTGGGCATGGTGGGGGGGGTTGTGGTGGATGCACTGTAGGGCAAGAGCCATGACCCAAGACAGCCCCCCCAGGCAAGGGACCCACCCAAGCAATTGTTATGATGGACTCAAGGAGCAGGAGATCTGCATCGCCAGGAAAAAGCACAATAGGAAGGGAGGCAGGGGCTGCATGATGACCAGGAGACAGAGGGAAGTACAAGGAGCACCTAAGTAGGCCCAGTGGGGGGCCCCAGGAAGGGGCCTCCAGGTCAGACCCAACACAAAGAGACTCCATGTTATGCCAAGGGACATGAGGAATGCAGTCAGGGGCTCAGGCGAGTCCCCAGGCCCGGAGACTGGAGCAAAAAGGGTTAGGGTTAGGGAGGGCTGGTTTGAGGTAGGGGCAGCATGCAAGGCCAGAGAGCAGCGTAGTGAAGGGAGGAGATCGCTCAGGTCTGGGTTGGAGCAAATTCCATGTTAACTGCCAGGCCTCAAGTTACAGGCGGTAAAGGGGACTCGGGTGACTGGCAGGGCTGTATTTCCCATAGGGAGCATTCAGGGTACAGTGACCAGCTAAATCTGCTCCTCTGTCCCAGGTGAGTAGATCCTCAGAGAGGGACCTGGACTCATGAGGGGCAAAAGAGGGTACTGTGAAGGTTACCTGGTGTGCACAGGTTGGGGGGTGTTGGTGGGCTGCAGGACCCATTTAAGGAGCATAGGCTAGAGTGAAGCATGGGTAGCTGAGGGTCTGGACAGTGCCAAGATACTATAGCATGAAGGGAAAAGAGGGAAGGAACAGGAGGGGGTTGGCAAAAGGGGTCTGAATCCAAGAGACAGGGACAGGGTCCTCAAGAAGTGCAGCCAGGGGCTCAAGCAAGAAGTGGGGCCCAGTAATGGAGAGACAAGTGCTAGCACCTGGGCCTGGATGAAAGAAAAGAAACATGAATAGGGAGGGGTGAGAGGGGAGAAAGGGGAGCTGCTGGCACAGGGGAGACGGGCTCAAGGCCCAGGTCCACTGCAGGTTGTCAGGGTTCAGGAGTAGGGGCCGGGCTGAGGGAGGCGAAAGTACCTAGGCAGGGCTACGTTTTCCCATAGGTCAAATCCTCTGGCGGCCAGGGGCTCAAGAAAGGAGCTGGGCCCAGTAATGGAGAGCCTTGTGCTAGCACCTGGGCCTGGGTGAATGTAAAGGAACATGGAAGGGGAGCAGCGGGAGGAGAGAAAGTGGATTGGGTGGCACAGGGGGAGAAAGGCTCAAGGCCTAGGTCCACTGCAGGGTGTCAGGGGTCAGGAGCAGGGCCCAGACTGAGGGACGCCAAAGGGCCCAGGCAAGGGGTAGGGCTACGTTTTCCCAAAGGGAGCCCCCAGGGCCAAGAGGCCAAGTCAAGTTGCCTGGTCTGGGTGAGCATCCTGGGAAGAGGATTAGGAAAGCAAGCGTGGCAGAGACAGAAAGGACAGGAGGGCTGAAGGAGGGCATAGCCTTAGGGCTACAGGACAGGTGTGGGTGGGGTTGGAGCCAGGACCCCAGCAAGGAGCCCAGGCAAGGGACCTAGAGGAGGGCCCATGCCAGAGTAGATCAGGGAATGCTGGCCCGGGAAGGTGGGCCTGCACTAGGGTACTGTAGTACAGGGAAGCCAAGGGGAGCAGGGAAGTGGCCCCAGCGAGGGGGCCTTCAGACAATGCACAGAAAAGCAGTGACCAAGAAGGGCCACCAGAGGCTCAAACGAGGAGCCAGGCCAGGGAATGAGAGCAAATGGCCAGGGCTTGAGCAAAGAGCTCAGGACAGTGGACAAAATGTGGGAGGGAAGGCCATGGATCCAGCAGTGTGCAGTCAAGCTTCAGGCTTAGGGTCACCTCCAGGTTTCAGGGTCCCTGGTGCCAGACCAAGCACCTAAGGAGAGCAAGGGGCCCAGGCAAGGGGCAGGGCATTATTTCCCATAAAGCACCCTGGAACTGAAATGAATCTAGTGCAAAGGTCCTGGCAAAGGAGGCCAGAAAAAGGAAGGGGGCCAGAATGAGGGCAATGGGAGGGCATGGCAGGGGGTCAGGTGGATGCCCATAGGGATGAGACCCAGGACCTAAGCCAGGTGCCCAGGCAAGTGACCCACCTAATTCTTGGTGATGGAGGACCTAAGAAGCAAGAGACCTGCAAGCGCCAGAAAAAAAAAGTGCCAGGGGATGGGGAGGAAGGGGCTACTTGAAACTAGGAGAAGCCTAGGGGCACCTATGGGAGCCCTTTTGCAGGTCCAAGAAAGGGGCCTCCAGATCAGACCCAAATTGAAGAGACTCCATGCTATGCCAAGGTCCATGAAGAATGCAGTCAGGCAAATGCACAGGTCCAGGGACTGGAGCAGAAACATTCAGGGTTATGGAGGGCTGGGTTGCAGTAGGGGCAGCATGTAAGGCCAGAAGGCAGGGGAGGGAAAGGACGGGATCACTCAGGGCTGGGTTGGAGCTAGTCCATGTTAACTGCCAGCCCTCAAGGTTCAGGTAGTGAAGGGGACTCAGGCGAGTTGCAGGGCTATGTTTCTTATAGGGAGCATTCAGGATGCAGAGGCCAGCCAATTCTGCTCCTCTGCCCCAGGTGAATTGATCCTGAGAGTGGGACCTGGACTAAAAAGGGGATAAAGAGGGTAGCATGAGGGAATACCTGATGTGTGGATGTGTGGGGGTTCAGGCTGCCAGGACCCATTCAAGTAGCATAGGCTAGGGAGAAGCAGGGGGAGCATAGGGTCTGGGCAATGCCAGGATATCATAGCATGAGAGAATCAGAGGGGAGGCACAGGATGGGGCCAGTAAAAGGGGCCTGAAAACTAGGGACAGGGACTGGGTCCTTGAGGAAGGCAGCCAGGGGCTCAAGAAAGGATCCAGGCCCAGCAATGGAGAAGCAAGTGCTAGCACTTGGGCCTAGGTGAATGAAAAAGGACATGGTTGTCTGTGGGAGCTCTTATACCTCTGCAGCCTGGGTAGAGCACACTGGCTCATCCAAGCGAGAGACCCCTCCCACCTTGGTGTCCAGGCTAGCTTGTGTTCTGCCTTAGTCCATGTAGAGGGGACTCACCCCTACATTCATGAGATCCCTTCCACCTGGGTGCCCAGTGATGGGGGGGCGGGGGGGGGGCTTGTGTACAACTGCAGCCAGGGTAGCAGGGACTTGACCCTCCCCCATTCACCTGGGTGTCAGGGGGAGCTCTTATCTAGGCACAGCCAGAGTAGCAGGGACTCGCCCCTCCAGAGAGAAACCCCAGAAACCCCTTACACCTGGGTTTGTAGAGGGGGCTCCTATAGAGCTGCAGGCAGAGTAACAGGGACTTTCCCCTCAAGGCAGGAGACCCCTTTCACCTGGGTGTCTGGGGCAACTCCTATACCTCCGCAGGCATGGTAGAGGGGACTCGCCCCTCCAGGCAGGAAACTCCTCCCAACTGGATGTCAGGGGATCTTTTTTTTTTTTTTTTTTTTTTTTTGTCAGGGGATCTTGTACACCACCCCAACCAGGGTAGAGGGGACTCCTGCCTCCAGGCTGGAGACTCCTCCCACCTGAGTGTTGTGTGGATCTTGTATACTGCTGCAGCCAGGTTAGAGGGACTCGCCTCTCCAAGCAAAGACCCCTCCAACCTGGGTATTGAGGGGAGCTCATTTACAACTGCAGCCAGGGTAGAGGGCACTCGCCCCACCAGGCTGGAGATCCTTCCAACCTGGGTATCTGGGGGCTCTTTTACCTCTGAGTCAGGGTAGCCGGGACTCGCCCCTCCAGGCAGAGACTCCTCCCACCTGAGTGTCAGGGGAACGCCTATACCACTGCAGCCAGGTTAGAGGGAACTGGAACCTCCAGTCAGGAAACCCCTCCCACCTGGGTGACTGGGGGAGCTCCTATACCTCTCAGGCAGTGTAGAGGGGACTTGCTCCTCTAGTTGGGAGACAACTGCCACGTGGGTGTCCTGGGAGCTCTTATATGGAACAAGCCAAAGTAGAGGGGACTCGCCCCTCCAGGTGGGAGACCCCCTCCCACCTGGGTGCTGTGGTCTTGTATAGCTTGTATACCACCAAAGCCAGGGTAGAGGGGATTCGCCCCTCCAGGCAGAAAACCCCATTCAACTGGGTGTCTGGGGAAGCTTATATACCTGCACAGCTAGGGTAGAGGGAATTCCCTGCTCTAGGTGGGAGACCCTTCCTAACAGGCTGTCGGGGGAAACAATTATTCTGCCACAGCCGGTATAGGGGATTCGCCCTTCCAGGCAGGATACCACTAACACCTGGGTGTCAGGGGGAGCTATTACACCACCACAGCCAGAGTAGAGGGGATGCGCCTCTCCAGGCAGGAGACACCTTACACCTGGGTGTCCAAGGGAGCTCCTGTATGGCCACAGAAAGGGTAGGAGAAACTTGCCACTCCAGGCGGGAGACCCCTCCAGCCTGGGTTTCAGGAAGAGCTAGTATATTGAGCCAGCCAGGGTAGAGGAGACTCACCCCTCCAGGCGGGAGACCCGCCCACCTGGGTGTTGGTGGAGGAGCTCATATAGCTCTGCAGCCAGGGTAGTGGGGACTCCCCTTCAGGGAGGAGACTCCTCCCACCTGGGTGTAGCTGGGAGTTTGTATAACATCTTAGCCAGGGAAGAGAGGACTTGCTCCTCCAGGAGGGAGATTCCTCCCACCTGGGTGTCAGGGGAGCTCATATACTACAGCAGCCAGTGTAGAGGCTTCTTGATTTTCCAGGTGGGAGTCCACTCCCACCAGGGTATCAGGCAGAGGTCATAAACTGCAGTAGCCAGCGCAGAGGGGACTCGCTCTTCTATATTGGAGACCCCTCCCACGTGGGTATGTTGGAGTTGCCCCTATACCGCCATATCCAGGGTACAGGGGATTCACTCCTCCTTGCCGGAGACCCCTCTCACCTGGTGTCTGGGGGAGCTCCTACACCAGTGCAGCCAGGGTAAAAGGGACTCACCTCTCTAGTTAGGAAACCCCTGGCACCTGGATGTCTGGAGGATCTCCTATATAGCTGCAGCCAAGGGAAAGCCAACTCGCCCCTCCAGGAGGAAGACCCCTCCCACTGGGTTTCAGGGGAAACTCATATACTGCTGCAGCCAGGGTAGAATGGACACGATCCTCCAGGTGAGAGAGCCCTCCCATCTTGTTGCCAGGGAGAGCTTGTATTCCGCATTAGCCTGGGTAGAGTGTACTCGCCTCTAGGCAGGAGACCCCTCCCATCTGGGTTTCAGGGGGAGCTCTTATACAGCTGCAGCCAGGGTAGAGGGGACTCGCCTCTGCAGGCAGGAGACTTATCCCACCTGGATGTCCTGGGAACTCTTATATGGCACCAGCCAAAGTAAAGTGGACTATCGTCCTTCCAGGTGGGAGACCCCTTCCACCTTGGTGTGAGCTTGTATACCACCGCAGCCAGGATACAGGGGACTCGCCTATCAAGGGGAGAGACTCCTCCTACCTGTGTATCAAGGTAGCTTGTATACCGCCACAGCCAGGATAGAGTGGACTCGCCCTTTCAGACTCCTTCCACCTGGGTGTCCAGGGGAGCACCTATACAGCGACAGGCATGTAGAGGTGACTCCATTCTCCAGGCTGGAGACTCCTCACACTTGATCGTCAGGGGAACTCCAATACCACAGCAGCCAGGGTATAAGGGACTAGCCCCTCCAGGTGGGAGGCCCCTGCCACCTGGGTGTGGGGGGTGAAGTTTTTATATCCCTGCAGCCAGAGTAGTGGGGACTTGCTCCACCATGCAGTAGACCCCTCCCACCTGGGTGTCAGGGGGAGATCTTATACCACCGCAGGTCAGGTAGAGGGAACTCTACCCTCCAGACTGGAGACCCCTTCCACCTGGGTTTCCTGGGGAGCTCCTATAGCAACAGCCAGGGTAGAGGGGACTCGCAGCTCCAGGAGGGAGACCCTTCCACCTAGGTGTCAGGGGGAGTTCTTATACCTCTGTAGCCAGAGTAGTGCGGACTTGCTCTTCCAGTCGGGAGACCCCTCTCACCTGGGTGTCTGGGTGAGCTCTTCTACCTCCGCAGCCAGGGTAGAGGGGGCTTGCCCCTCCAATCGGGAGACCCCTCCCACCTGGGTGTCCAGGGGAGCTTGAATACTTCAGCAGCCAGGGTAGAGGGGACTTGCTCCTACAGGCGTGAGTCCCATCCCATCTGGGTGTAAGGGGAGCTCCAATACTGCCACAGCCAGGGTAAAGGGAACATGCACTGCAGGTGGAAGACCCCTCCCACCTGGGTGTCTGGGAGAGCTTGTATACTGCCACATCCAGGGTAGAGGGGACTCATTGCTCCAGGAGGAATAACCCTCCCACCTGGGTGTTGGAGGGAGTTCCTATACTCCCGCAGTCAGTGTAGAGGGGACTCACCTCTCCAGTTGGGAGACCCCATAATGTGGGTGTCGGGGGAGCTTCTATACCGCCAGAGCCTGGGGAGAGGGGACACGCACCTCCAGGTGGAAGACCCCTCCCATCTGAGTGTCAGGGGAAACTCTTATACACTGCAGCCAGGGTAGAGTGGACACGCTCCTCCAGGCGAGACACGCCTCCCATCTTGGTGCCAGGGCGAGCTTGTATTCCATCTTAGCCAGGGTAAAGGGGACTAGCCCCTCCAGGCGGGCGACCTCTTTCACCAGTTTTCAGAGAGAGCTCTTATCCCACAGAGTCATTGTAGAGGGGACTCGCCCCTCAAGGCAAGAGACCCCTCCCACCTGGGTGTAGGCGGGAGCTCCTGTATCTCCAGAGCCAGGGTGGAGGGGATTTCCCCCTTCCAGCGGAAGATACCTCCCATCTTATTATGGGGGGGAGCTCCTAATACCACAGCAGCCAGAATAGAGGGGAGTCGCCCCTCTAAGCAGGAGAACTCTCCCACCTGGGTCTCTGGGAAAGCTGGTAAACCCCTGCAGCCAGGGTAGGGGAAGTCACCTTTCTAGGCAGGAGACCCCTCCAACCTGTGTGTCAGGGGGAGCTCATAAACACCAGCATCCAGGGTAGAGGTGACTCCTACCTCCAGGTGAGAGACACTTCCCACCTGGGAATGAGGTTAACTCCTATACCATCTTAGCATGGTTAGAGGGGACTCGCCCCTCCAGGTGGAAGACCCTTCCCACATGGGTGTCTGGCGAGGGGGATCCTATACACCTGACTTTGGGTAGCAGGGACTCGCCCCTCCAGGCGGGAGACCCCTTCTCCTGGGGGTAGGTGGGGGCTCTTATACTCCCGAAGCCAGAGTTGAGGGGACTCGCCCCTTCTGGAGGGAGACCCTCCCACCTGGGGGGGGGGGGGGAGAGCAGCTATACTGCTGCAGCCAGCGTAGTGGGGACTCGCCCCTCCAGGTAGGAGACCCCTCCCACCAGGGTGTAGTGGGGAACCTGTAAACAACCTTAGACATGGTAGAGGAGGTTTGCCCATCCAGGCGGGAGACCCCTCCAACCTGCCTGTCATCTGGAGCTCATATACCACCCCAGCCATGGTAGAAAGTACTTGCCCCTCCTGGCGGGAGACCCCTCCCACCAGGGTGTCAGTTGGAGCTCATATACCACAAAAGCCAGAAAAGAGGGAACTCGCCCCTGCATGCAGGAGACCCCTCCCACTGGGTGTCTAGAGCAGCTTGTATACCTCCAAAACCAGGGTAGAGGGGACTCGCTGCTTTAGTTGGGAGACCCTTCCCACCTGTTTGTCTGGGAGATATCGTATACCTCCACAGTAAGGGCAGAGGGGACCTGCTCATCCAGATGGGAGACCCCTCCCACCTGGGTGTGTGTGTGGGGGGGATCCTAAACAGCCACAGCCAGGGTAGAGGGGACTCTCCCCTCCAGGCGGGAGACCTCTCCCAACTGGGTTTCAGGGGGAGCTATTATACTACTGCAGCCAGGGTAGAGGCGACTTGCCTCTCCAGGAGGGAGACCCCTTCCATCTGGGTGTCCTGGAGAGCTCCTATACCGCTGAAGTCAGGGAAAAGGGGACTTGCTCCGCTAGGCGGGAGAACCCTCCCACATGGGTGTCAGGGGGATTTCCTATACCGCTGCAGCCAGGGTAGAGGAGACTTGCCCTTCCTTTTGGGAGACCTCTCCCACCTGGGTGTCTGGTTGAGCTCCTATATGTCCACAGCCAGGAAAAGTGGACTCGCACCTCCAATCGTGGGACCCCTCCCACCTGAGTGTCGGAATAAGCTTAATTTATGCAGCAGCCAGGGTAGAGGGGACTTGCTCCTATAGGCGGGAGACAACTTTCACCTGGGTGTCAAGGGGAACTCCTATACTGGCACAGCCAGGGTAGAGGGAACACGCCCCTGCAGGGGAAGACCCCTCTCTCCTGGGTGTACTGAGAACTCTTATATAGCAAGAGCTAAAATAGAGAGGACTCGCCTTTCCAGGTGGGATATCCCTCCCACCTGGGTGTCCGGAGAGTTTGTATACAGCCAAAGCCAGGGTAGAGGGGACTCGCCAGTCCATGCAGAAGACCGCTCCCACCTGTGTGTAGTGAGGTGCTTGTATACCGCCTTAGCAAGGGTAGAGAACACTCATCACTTCAGGCAGGAGACCCCTCCCATCTGGGTGTCAGGGGAAAGTCCTTTACCGCAGCAGCCACGTACAGGGAACTCACCCCTCCAGGGAAGACCCATCCAACCTGGGTGTCAGGGAAAGATAGTATACCATTGCAGCCAGGGTAGAGGGGACTCACACCTTGAGTCAGGAGACCACTCCCATCTTGGTATGGTAGGAGAGCTACTATACCACAGCAGAATAGAGGGGACTTGTCCCTGAAAGCAGGAGACCCCTCCCACCTGGGTGTCTGGGAGAGCTGGTGCACCCCCTCAGACAGGGTAGAGGGAAGCCACCCCTCTAGGTGGGAGACCCCTCCCAGTTGGGTGTCAGGGGAAGCTCCTTAATCTCTGCAGCCAGGGTAGAGAGGACTTGCCCCCCCCCCAGGCGAAGACTCCTCTCACCTGGGTGTCAGGTGGAGCTCATATAGCCCAGCAGCCAGTTTAGAGGCAACTCACACTTCCAGGTGAGAAACATCTCCCACCTGAGAGGGGAGTAACTCCTAAACCACCTTAGACTGTCAGGAACAGTTTGTATTTTCAGGTTTCACTGCATTTTGACCTATATGGGTTAATGGATATCAAGCTGGAAACCAAACAGAATTTGTGCTACCTGCTTGAAACTTCACACAATCAATCATTTTTTGTTGATTGTTTCTTGTAGAAGAAGCCCAAAGCTGAAGCACACAATATCAATTGTATCCAAGAGCACTACATAAGAAAACAGGAAAATTCCCAGTTACTAAAATACCTCCCCCAGTTCTTTGGTCATATTTCTTTAATAATGTGCAGAAATTCATGTATTTGCTAGCCCACTAAGCTCCCCAATTTGGGACTCAAAAGGTCAATGGTTCTCTAAAAAAGTTAGGGTTGGTGTCAGGGTTTGTGTTATTTTTATGGCTAGGGTGAGAAATTGTGTTATGATTAGAGTTAGTCATTATTTATTTTCTTTGATACAGAGCAGGATTCATCTTTTACCTAGCCTAACTTTGCTCGATAAATTTGGGCCTCCTAGGTGCAAGTGTATGCTATCAGGAACAGATTGTACTTTCAGGTTTCACTTCATTTTGACCTATGTGGGTGAATGGAAATGGAGCTGGAAATCCAAGAGGGTTTGTGTTTGCTGCTTGAAACTTCACACACTCAATCAGGTCTCAGTATGCATTGTCTTGTTTCTTTCTTGTTGATGTTGCCCTAAGCTGATGCAGTCAAATAAAATAAATCCAAAAGCATTCTATGAACAAACAGAAAAATACTCATTTCCTGAAGTAACTATCCAAATTATTTAGCCAGTTGTCTTTGATATTTCACAGGATTCATCTGTTTGCTGGCTTCACTATGCTCCACATATTTCGGAATCCTAGGATCAACAGTTCTGTAAACAGTTTAGAGATAACTTTAGGGTTAATTTCATTGTTAGAGCTAGAGTTAGAGCTAGAGTTAGGATTAGAGTTAATTTGGGGCTAATATGTTTGATGCTGGGCAGGATTCATCTTTTACCTAGCCTAATTATGCTCGCCAACTTTGGGCCTTCTAAGTACATATGTTCACTGTCAGAAACAGTTTGTACTTTGAGGTTCCACTGCATTTTGACCTATATGGTTGAATGGAAATCAAGCTGGAAGTCAAACAGGGATTGTTGTAGCTGCTTGAACTCAATATGTTCCCATTGAGCATTTTCTGTTTTTTGTTTGTTTGTTTGTTTTTGTTTTTGTTGTTGTTGTTGTAGAAGAAGCCCAAAGCTGAAGCACCCGATAAAAATTTTATCCAAGAGCACAGTATAGGAAAATTACATGAAATAACTCCCCCAGATCTTTGGTCAGATTTCTCTAATAATGTGCAGGAATTCATGTGTTTGCTAACCCACTAGGCTACCCATATTTGGGACTCCAAGGATCAATGGTTCTCAAAACAGGTTAGTGTTAGTGTCAGGGTTTGTGTTATTTTTAGGGCTAGTGTGTTAGCCTGTGTTATGGTTAGAGTTAGTTTTTGTGTAGTTTCTTTGATACTGGGCAGGATTCATTTATAACTAGTGTAACTATTTTTTTCCATGTTTGGACCTTTTAGGTGTAAGTGTTTGCTGTTAGGAACCGTTTGTATTTTTAGATTTCACTGCATTTTTAATATGGTACATGGATATCGAGCTGGAAATCCAAGAGTATTTGTGCTTGCTGCTTGAAATTTTACACACTCAATCAGGTCTCAGTATGCATTATCTTGTTTCTTTCTTGTTTAATGAGCCCTAAGCTGAATTATGCCTAAACAACTTTATCTGAGAACATTCTATAAAAAAATAGGACTATACACATTTACTGAAATACCTAACCAAATTTTTAGTCAGATGTCCTTGATTATGCACAGTATTCATCTGTTTTCCTTACCCCACTATGCTCCATACTTTTGAGACTCCTAAGATCAATGGTTCTCTAAAGAGTTTATGGATTGTGTTAGGTTTATGATTAGGTTTAGTGCTAGGGTTAGAACTAAAATTAGTGTTACAGTTCATTTTGGCTAATATCTTTGATATTGGGCAGGATTCATCTTTAACCTGGCCTATCTATGCTCTCCAAGTTTGTGTCTCTAGGTGCAACTGTCTGCTGTCAGAAACAGTTTATATTTTCAGGTATCACTGTATTTTTACTGATATGGGTGAATGGAAATCAAACTGAGTTTGTGCCTTCTACATTTTGATCCACATGGGTGAATGGTAATTCACCTGGAAATCAAACATGGTTTGTGCTAGCTGCTTGAATCTTCACACACTCAATCAGTTCTCTGTGAGCATTGTCTGTTTTTTTTTTTTTTTTTTTTTCTAGTAGAAGAAGCCCAAAGCTGAAGCACACAAAAAGAAGATTATCCAAGAGCACTCTATAAGAAAAGAGTGAAATATCCATTTACTGTAATTCTTCCCCTAATGCTTTGGTCAGATTTCTTTGATAATGCACAGGAATTCATCTGTTTGCTAGTCCACTTTGCTCCCCACGTTTGGGACTCCAAGTATCAATGGTTCTCTAAACAGGTTTGGGTTAGTGTCAGGGTTTTTCTTAGTTTTAGTGCTAGGGTGACATCTTGTGTTATGGATAGAGTTAGTTTTTGTCTAGTTTCTTTTATATTGGGAAGAATTTATCTTTTACCTAGCCTAACTATGCTTGCCAAGTTTGGGCTTTCTAGTTGCAATTGTTCACACTCAGGAACAGTTTGCATTTTCATGTTTCACTGCATTTTACATATATGGGTGAATGGAAATGGACCTGGAATTCAAACAGGTTTTGAGCATGCTGCTTGAAACTTTACACACTCAATCAGTTTTCAGTATACATTGTCTTGTTTCTTTCTTGTTGAAGTAGCCCTAAGCTGAATCATGCAAAAACAACTTTATCTGAGAGCACTCTATGAGAAAACAGGAAAATACCCATTTACTGAAATACCTAACAAAATTATTTAGTCAGATGTCTTTGATACTGCACAGAATTCATCTGTTTGCTGGCCCCAATATGCTGCACACTTTTGGGAATCCTAATATCAACAGTTCTCTAAGCAGTTTAGGGATAGGATTATGATTAGTGTTAGAGTTAGTACTATGTTTGAACTACTGTTAGGTTAGGGTTAGTTTTGGGCTAATTTATTTGATACTGTGCAGGATTCATCTTTTACCTATCCTAACTATGTTCGTCCAGTTTGGGCCTTCTGGGTGCAAGTGTTTGCTGTCAGGAACATTTCCTATTTTCAGGTTTCACTGCATTTTGACCTATACAGGTGAATGGAAATCAAGCTAGAAATCAAACAGGGTTTGTTCTTGCTGCTTGAAACTTCACACATTCAATCAGGTCTCAGTGTGCATGGTCTCGTTTCTTTCTTGTTGAAGTAGCCCTAAGATGAAGCAAGCAAAAACAGCTTAATGTGAGAGCACTCTGTCAAAAAAACCAAAAATACCCATTTACTGAAGTACCTAACCAAATTATTTAGTCAGATGTCTTTGATACTCCACAGGATTCATCTGTTTGCTAACCCAACTGTGCTCCACACTTTTGAAACTTTTAGGATCAATGGTTCTCTAAAGAGTTTAGGGATAGTACTAGGATTAGGGTTAGGGTTAGGTCTAGGGTTAGAGCTTGTTATGGTTAGAGTTAATTTTGGGCTGATTTATTTGATATGAGCAGGATTCATATTTTACCTAACCTAACTGTGCTCACCAAGTTTTGGCCTTATAGGTGCAACTGTTCACTGTCAGGAACAGTTTGTATTTTCAGATATCACTGCATTTTGACCTATATGAGTTAATGGAATTCCACCTGGAAATCAAACAGCATTTGTGCTAGCTGCTTGAAACTTCACACACTCAGTCATTTCTCCATGAGCATTGTCTGGTTTCATTCTAGTAGAGGAAGTCCAAAACTGAAGCACACAAAAACAAGTTCAAACATGAGAACTCTACAAGAAAACAGGGAAATAGAAAGTTACTGAAATTCCTCCCCCAATTCTTTGGTCAGATTTCTTTGACAAAACACAGGAATTCATCTGCTTGCTAGCCCACTTGATTCACCACGTTTGGGACTCCAAGGATTAATGGTTCTCTAAACAGGTTAGGGTTAGTGTTAGGGTTTGTGTTAGTTTTAGGGCTAGGTTGAGAGCTTGTATTATGGTTAGAGTTAGCTTTTGTCCAGTTTCTTTGATACTGGGAAGGATGCATCTTTTACCTAGCCTAAATATGCTGGCAGAGTTTGGGCCTTCTAGGTGCAAGTGTTTACATTCAGGAACAGTTTGTATTTTCAGGTTTCACTGCATTTTGACCTATATGGGTGAATGGATATTTGAGCTGAAAATCGAATAGGGTTTGTGCTTGCTGCTTGAAACTTCACACACTCAATCAGATCTCAGTATGCATTGCCTTTTTTCATTCTTGTTGAAGTAGCCCTAAGCTGAAGCATGCAAAACAACTTTTTCTAAGAGCACTCTCTGAAAAAACAGAAAAATACACATTTACTGAAATACCTAACCAGATTATTTCATCAGATGTCTTTGACACTGCACAGGATATATATGTTTAGTGGCCCTACTATGCTCCACACATTTTGGACTCCTAGGATCAATGGTTCTCTAAACATTTTAGGGATAGTGTTAGGGATAGGGTTAGGTAAGGGCTAGGGTTAGAGCCAGTGTTAAGGTTAGAGTTAGTTTGGGACTAATTTCTTTGATACTGGGAAGGATACATCTTTTATGTAGCCTAACTCTGCTCACCAAGTTTCAGCCTTCCAGGTGCAAATGTTCACTGTCAGGAACAGTTCATATTTTCAGGTATCACTGTATTTGGAACTATGTGGTTGAATGGGAATTGAGCCTGAAATGAAATAGGGTTTGTCCTAGCTGCTTGAAACTTCACACACTCTATTAGTTCTCCATGAGCATTCTCTGGTTTCTTTCTTGTAGAATAAGCCAAAAGCTGAAGCACAGAAAAACAACTTTATCCAAGAGCACTCTATAAGAAAACAGGGAAATACCCAGTTACTGAAATTCCTCCCCCAATTATTTGGTCATATTTATTTGAAAATGTGCAGAAATTCTGCAGTTTGCTAGCCCACTAGGCTCCCCAAGTTTGGGACTCCAAGGATCAATGTTTCTCTAAACAGGTTAGGGTTAGTTTCAGGGTTTGTGTTAGTTTTATGGCAGTGTGACAGCTTGTGTTTTTGTTAGAGTTAGTTTATGTCTAGTTTCTTTGATCCTGGGCAGGATTCATCTTTTACCTAGCCTAACTCTGGTCACCAATTTTGGTTCTTCTAAGTCCAAGGGTTCACTGTCAGTAACAGTTTGTATTTTCAGGATTCACTGCATTTTGACCTGTACGGGTGAACACAAATCAAGATGGAAAGAGAACATGGTGTGTGCTAGCTGCTTGAAACTTTAAATACTGAACCAGGTTTCAGAATGCATTGTCTTTTTCCTTTCTTGTTGAAATAGACCTAAGATGAAACATGCAAAAAAAAAAAAAAAAACTTTTCCAAGAGCACTTTATGAAAAAACAGAAAAAAATACATTTACTGAAATACTTCACCAAATTATTTTGTCAGATATCTTTGATACTCTACAGGATTTATCACTTTGTTGGCCCCAGACTAAGCAACACATTTTTGGTACTCCTAAGATCAATGGTTCTATAAACAGTTTAGTGATAATGTTAGGGATAGGGTTAGGTTTAGGGCTAGGGTTAGAGCTACTGTTAGTGTTAGAGTTAGTTTTGGGCTAATTTCTTTGATACTGGGCAGGATTCATTTGTTTCCTAGCATAACTATGCTCACCAAGTTTCGACCTTCTAGGTTCAACTGTTTGCTGTCAGGAACAGTTTGTATTTTCAGGTTTCACTGCCTTTGGAACTATATGGGTGAATGGGAATTGAGTCTGAAATCAAACAGGGTTTGTGCTAGCTACTTGAAACTTCACACACTTAATCAGTTCTCCATAAACATTGTCTGGTTTGTTTTTGTAAAAGAAACCCAAAGTTGAAGCACACAAAAACAAGTTTATCCAAGAGAACTCTATATAAGAAAACAGGGAAATACCCAGTTATTGAAATTACTCCCCCAATGCTTTGGTCGTATTTCTTTGATATTGCACAGGAATTCATCTGTTTGCTACGCCACCTAGGCTACCCAAGTTTGGGACTACAAGGATCAATGGTCTTCTAAGCAGGTTAGGGTTAGAGTCAGGGTTTGTGTTACTTTTAGGTCTAGGGTGAGAGCTTGTTTTATGGTTAGAGTTAGTTTTGTCTAGTTTCTTTTATACTAGGAAGGATTCATCTTTTACCTAGCCTAACTATGCTCCCCAAGTTTGGGACTTCTAGGTGCAAGTGTTCGCTGTCAGGAACAGTTTGTATTTTCAGGTTTCATTTCTTTTTGACCTATACAGATAAATGGAAATTGAGCTGGAAATCAAACAGGGTTTGTGCTTGCTGCTTAAAACTTCACACATTGAATCAGGGTTCAGAATGCATTGTCTTCCTTATTTTATTTTATTTTTTTGAAGTAGCACTAAGATGAAGCATGGAATAACAACTTAATCTGAGAGCACTCTATGAAAAAACAGAAAAATACCCATTTACTGAAATAACTAACCAAATTATTCACTCAGATATCTTTGATACTGCATAAAATTCATCACTTTGATGGCCCCACTCTGTTCCAATCTTTTGGAGCTCCTTAGATCAATGGTTCCCTAAACAGTTTAGTGGTTAATTTAGGGATAGGGTTAGGATTAGGGCTAGGGTTATATCTAGTGTTAGGGTTAGAGAGATTTTTTGACTAATTTCTTTGATACTTGGGAGGATTCATCTTTTCCTTATCCTATCTATGCTTGCCAAGTTTGGACCTTCTATTTACAACTGTTCGCTATTAGGAAAATTTTTTATTTTCAGGTTTCACAGCATTTGGAACTATACAGGAGAATGGGGATCAAGCCTTAAATCAAACAGGATTTGTGCTGTCTACTTGAAACATCACACACTCAATCAGTTCTCTGTGAGTATTGTCTGGTTTGTTTCTTATAGAAGAAGTCCAAAGCTGAAGCACACAAAAACAACTTTATCCAAGTGCACTCTGTAAGGAAACAGGGAAATACCCAGTTACTGAAATTACTCCCCCAATTCTTTTGTCATATTTCATTGATGATGTGCAGAAATTCATCTGTTTCCTAGCCCACTAGGCTACACAAGTTTGGGACTCCAAGAATCAATGGTTCTCTAAACAGGTTAGGGTTAGTTTCAGGGTTTGTGTTAGTTTTAGTGCAGGGTGACAGCTTGTTTTGTTGTTAGAGTTAGTTTTTGTCTAGTTTCTTTGAACCTGAGCAAGATTCATCTTTTACCTAGCCTAACTCTGGTCACCAATTCTGGACCTTCTAGGTGTAAGGGATCATTGTCAGGAACAGTTTGTATTTTCAGGTTTCACTGCATTTTGACATATACGGGTGAATGGAAATTGAACTGGAATTTGAACAGGGTTTGTGCTTGCTGCTTGAAACTTCACACACTGAACCTGATCTCAGAATTCATTGTCTTCTTTCTTTCTTGTTGAAGTAGCCCTAAGCTGAAGCATGCAAAAACAACTTAATCTGAGAACACTTTATAAAAAACTAGGAAAATACCCACTTACATAAATACCTAACCAAATTATTTAGTCAGATGTCTTTAATATTACATAGGACTCATCACTTTGCTCACCCCAGTATACTCCACACTTCTGGGCCTTCTAGGATCAATGGTTCTCTAAAAGATTAGGGATAGATTTAGGGATTGGGTTAGGGTTAGGGTTAGGACAAGGGTTAGAGGTAGTGTTAGGTTTAGAGTTAGTTTTGGGCTAATTTCTTTGATACCAGGGGGGATTCACCTTTAACCTAGCCTAACTATGCCAGCCAAGTTGGGGCCTTTTAAGTGCAACAGTTCACTGTCAGAAACAGTTTGAATTTTCAGGTTTCACTGCCTTTGGAACCATATGGGTGAATGAGAATCAAGCTTTAAATCAAACAGGGTTTGTGCTGGTTGGTTGAAACTTTAGACACTCAATCAGTTCTCCATGATCATTGTCTTGTTTGTTTCTTGTAGAAGAAGCCCAAAGCTGAAGCACAAAAAAAAAAAAAAAACAACTTTATCCAAGAGCACTCTTTAAGGAAACAGGGAAATACCCAGTTTCAGAAATTCCTCCTACAATTCTTTGCTCAGATTTCTTTGATAATGTGCAGGTATTCATCTATTTTCTAGCCCACTAGGCTCTGCAAGTTTTTGACTCCAAGCATCAATGGCTCTCTAAACAGGTTAGTGTTACTGTCAGGGTTTGTGGTAGGTTTAGGGCTAGGGTTATGATTATTAACAGCTTGTGTTATGATTAGAGTGAGTTTTTGTCTAGTTTTTTTTTTATATACTGGGCAGGATTCATCTTTTACCTAGACTAATTATGCTCACGAAGTTTGGGCCTTGTAGATGCAAGTTTTCACTGTCAGGAACAGTTTTTATTTTCAGGTTTCACTGCCTTTTGACCTATATGGGTTATAAATTGAGCTGAAAATCAAACAGGGTTTGTGCTTGCTCTTTGAAATTTCACACACTGAAATAGGTTTCATAATGCATTGTCTTGTTTCTTTCTTGTTGAAGTAGCCCTAAGCTGAAGCATACAAAAACAACTCTTTCCAAGAGCACTCTATGAAAAAAAACTGGAAAATAAACATTTACTGAAATACGTAATCAAATTATTTAGTCAGATGTCTTTGATATGGCACAGGATTCATCTCTTTGCTGGCCTTACTATGCTCCACACTATTGGGACTTCTAGGATCAACAGTTCTCTAAACAGTTAAGGGATATTGTTAAGGATAGGGTTAGGTTTATAGCTAGGTTTAGATATAGTGTTAGGGATACAGTTAGTTTTGCGCTAATTTCTTTGATACTGGGGAGGAATCATCTTGAACCTAGCCTAACTATGCTTGCCAAGTTTGGGCCTTCTGGGTGCAACTGTTCACTGGTTCTTTTAGAAGAAGCCCAAAGTTGAAGCACAAAAAATCAAGTTTATCCAAGAGCACTCTTTAAGAAACAGGGAAATACCCAGTTACTGAAATTCCTCCCACAATTCATTGGTCATATATCCTTGCTAATGTGCAGGAATTCATGTGTTTGCTAGCCCAATAGGCTCCCCAAATTTGGTATTCCAAGCATCAATGGTTCTCTAAACAGTAGAGGGTTAGTGTCAGTTTTAGGGCTAGGTGACAGCTTGTGTTATTTTTAGAGTTAGTTTGTGTCTAGTTTCTTTGGTACTATGCAGGATTCATCTTTTACCTAGCCTAACTATGCTCACCAAATTTGGACCTTCTAGGTGCAACTGTTTGATGTCTGGAACAGTTTGTATTTTCAGGTTTCACTGCATTTTGACCTATACGGGTGAATGGAAATTGAGCTGGAAATCAAACAGGGTTTGTTCTTGCTTCTTGACACTTCTCACACTGAACCAGATCTCAGAATGCATTGTCTTGTTTCTTTCTTGGTGAAGTAGCCCTAAGCTGAAGCATGCAAAAACAACTTTTACTGAGAGCACTCTATGAAAAAAAAATGGAAAATGCCCATTTACTGAAATACCTAATCAAATTATCTAGTCAGATGTCTTTGGTACTGCATAGGATGCATTGCTTTTCTGGCCCTACTATGCTCCACACTTTTGGGACTCCTAGGATCAATGGTTCTATAAATAGATTAGGAATAGTGTTAGGCATAGGGATAGGGTTAGGACTAGGGTTAGAGCTAGTGTTAGGGTTAGAATTAGTTTGGGGCTAATTTCTTTGATACTTGGGATGATTCATCATTACCCTAGTGTAACTATGCTTTCCAAGTTGGGTCTTCTAGGTGCAACTGTTTGCTGTCAGGAACAGTTTGTATTTTCAGGTTTCATTGCATTTTGACCTAAATGGGTGAATGGATATCGAGCTGCAAATCAAACAGTGTTTCTGCTTGCTGCTGGAAACTCCACACAGTGAACTAGGTCTGAGAATGCATTTTCTTGTTTGTTTCTTGATTAAGTAGCCCTAAACTGAAGCATGCAAAAACAGCTTTTTCCAAGAGCACTCTATTGAAAAACAGGAAAATACCCATTTACTGAAATACCTAACCCAATTATTAGTCAGATGTCTTTGATATGGCACAGGATTCATCTCTTTTCTGGACCCACTATGGTCCACACTATTGGGACTTCTAGGATCAACGGTTCTTTAAACAGTTAAGGGATATTTTTAGGGATAGGGTTAGGTTTAGGACTAGGATTAGAGATAGTGTTAGGATTAGAGTTATTTGGGGGACAGTTTCTTTGATACTGGGGAGGATTCATCTTTATCCTAGTCTAACTATGCTCACTAGGTTTGGACCTTCTAGGTGCAACTATTCGCTGTCAGGAACAATTTGTATTTTCAGGTATCAATGTCTTTGGAATTCTATAGGTGAATAGGATTTGATCCTGAAATCAAAAACAGGGGTTTGCTGGCTGCTTGAAATTTTACAGACTCAATCAGTCCTCTGGTGAGGATTGTCTGGTGTCATTCTTGTAGAAGAAGCCCAAAGCTGAAGCACACACACAAAAATATTTTATAAAGAGCACTCTATAAGAAAACAAGGAAATACCCAGTTACTAAAATTCCTCCCCCAATTTGTTCGTCTGATTTATTTGATAATGCACAGGAATTCATCTGTTTGCTATCCCACTAGGCTCCTCATGTTTGGGACTCCAAGCATCAATGGTTCTCTTAAGAGTTTATGATTTGTGTCAGGGTTTGTGTTAGTTTTAGGGATAGGGTGACATCTTGTTTTATGGTTAAAGTTAGTTTGTGTCTAGTTTCTTTGGTACTGGGTAGGATTCATCTTTTACCTAACCTAACTATGCTTACCAAGTTTGGACCTTCTTAGTGCAAGATTTCGCTGTCAGGAACAGTTTGTATTTTTAGGTTTAACTGCATTTTGACCTATACAGGTGAATGGAAATCGAGCAGCGTTTGTGCTTGCTGCTTGAAACTTCACACACTCAATCAGGTCTCAGTATATATTTGCTTATTTGCTTGTTTCTTTCTTGTTGAAGTAGCCCTAAACTGAAGCATGCAAAAACAACTCTTTCTGAGAGCACTCTATGAAAAAAAAAAAAAACAGAAAATACACATTTACTAAAATACATAACTAAATTATTTAGTCAGATGTCATTGATATGGCACAGGATATATCCCTTTGCTGGCCCCACTATGCTGCACACTTTTGTGACCCCTAGGATCAATGGTTCTCTAAACAGGTTTGAGATAGTGTTAGGGATAGTGTTTAGGGTTAGGGTTAGGGTTATAGCTATTCTTAGGGTTAGAGTTAGTTTTGGGCTAATTTCTTTGATACTGGGGAGGATTCATCTGTAACTTTGCCTAAATATGCACATGAATTTGGGCCTTCTAGGTGCAAGTGTTTGCAGTCAGGAACAGTTTTGATTTTCAGGGTTTACTGCATTTTGAGTTATATGGGTGAAGGGAAATCGAACAGGGTTTGTGCTTGCTGCTTGAAACTCCACACACTGAACCAGGTGTCAGAATGCATTGTCTTGTTTCTTTTTTGATGAAGTAGCCCTAAGCTGAAACATGCAAAAACAACTTTTTCCGAGAGCCCTCTATGAAAAAACCTGAAAATATGCTTTTACTGAAATACCTAACCAAATTATTTAGTCAGATGCTTTGATATGGCACAGGATTCATCTCTTTGCTGGCCCCACTAAGCTCCATATTATTGGGACTTCTAGGATCAATGGTTCTCTAAACAGTTAAGGGTTATTGTTAGGGATAGGGTTAGGTTTAGGGCTAGAGTTAGAGATAGTGTTAGGGTTAGAGTTAGTTTTGGGCTATTTCTTTGATAGTGGGGAGGAATCATCTCTAATGTAGCCTAACTCTGCTGGCCAAGTTTGGACCTTCTAGGTGCAACTGTTCACTGTCAGTTTGTATTTTCAGGTTTCAATGCCTTTGGAAGTATATGGGTGAATGGGAATCAAGCCTGAAATCAAACAGGCTTTCTGCTAGGTGCTTGAAGTGTCACACACGTAATCAGTTCTTTGTGAGTATTGTCTGGTTTGTTTCTTTTAGTAGAAACCCAAATTTGAAGCATAGAAAAACAAGTATATCCAAGATCACTCTTTAAGAAAACAGGGAAATAACCAGTTACTGAAATTTCTCCCCAAATTCTTTGGTCAGATTTCTTTGATAATGTGCAGGAAATCATCTGTTTGCAAACCCACTAAGCTCTCCAAGTTTGGGACTCCAAGCATCAATGGTTCTCTAAAAAGGTTAGGGTTAGTGTCAGGGTTTGTGTTAGTTTTAGGGCTAGGGTAACAGCTTGTGTTATGGTTAGAGTTAGTTTGTGTCTAGGTTTTTAATACTGGAAAGGATTCATCTTTTACCTAGCCTAACTATGCTTACCAAGTTTGGGCCCTCTAGGGGCAAGTGTTCACAATCAGAAAAAGTTTGTATTTTCAGGTTTCACTGCATTTTGACCTGTATGGGTGAATGGAAATCAAGCTGGAAATCGAACATGATTTTTTCTTGCTTCTTGAAACTTCACACACTTAACCAGGTCTCAGAATGAATTGTCTTGTTTTTTTCTTCATGAAGTAGCTCTAAGCTGAAACATACAAAAACAACTTTTTCTGAGTGAACTCTATGAAAAAAAAATACGCTTTTACTGAAATACCTAACCAAATTGTTTAGTCAGATACTTTGATATGGCACAGGATTCATCTCTTTGCTGGACCCACTATGCTATTGGGACTTCTAGGATCAATGGTTCTCGAAACAGTTAATGGATATTGTTAGGGATAAGGTTAGGTTTAGTGCTAGGATTATAGCTAGTGTTAGGGTTAGAATTATTTGTAGGCTAATTCTTTGATACTGGGGAGGATTCAACTCTAACCTAGCATAACTATGTTGGTCAAGTTTGGACCTTCTAGGTGCAACTGTGTGCTGTCAGGAATAGTTTGTATTTTCAGGTTTCAATGCCTTTGGAACTATATTGGTGAATGGGAATTGATCCTTAAAAGAAACAGGGTTTGTGCTAGCTGCTAGAAACGTCACACACACAATCAGTTCTTTGTGAGTATTTTCTGTTGTTTTCTTGTAGAAGAAGCCTAAATTTGAAGCACAGAAGAACAAGTTTATCCAAGAGCACTCTTTAAGAAAACAGGAAAATACCCAGTTACTGAAATTCCTCCCCCAATGTAGGGCATGATGTAACATGTGGGGTATGTTGCATCAGAATGGAAGAAACCTAACTTGCTACCTGCTTTGGGGCTGCATATGTTAGATGGCTCTTGGCAATCAGCCAGGAGATGGTGTTATGTGTGGTGAGGAAAAATAAAGTGGCCTCTAGGATAGGCTTAGAACCCTTGTGCCCTTGTGAACATCTCGTATCTCCCATTAGGCCCTGTAGGATGGGTATACATGTGAACTCTCCCCCACCCTGCTGACCTTTATCCTGATTGCCTCCTGTACATTATATTAGCTGTGTGTGTTTTCTCATTAAATGAGATCCTGCTTTGACTGGTCTCTCTGGCATTATCTGATTGTCCTCAGGAGAGGGAGGGCCTTTGCCTTTCTTAATTCATCCTGGTTGGGGCGTGTTCCCCCAGTCTCTCCCACAGGTCAGAAGGGAATGGGGGGGCTAAAAACCCCAACATTGGCGCCCGAACAAGGGGCATTAAAAATTGGTTCATCAAGCATGAAAATATCAGTGAGCCAAGCCAAGATGGGGTAATCTCACCCTAGGCATAACAATTCAGTTCTTAAAGTGGTAAAATTCATGCTCAAAAGCTGAGGTTTAGAGTTGGCACAGGCCAAAAAGGCCTGGGAAACCTTGACACGCACTGTGCCCTGGTTGATGGCTGAGGGGGAGGAGGGAGCCAGGCCGGGTAGCAGGAGCAGAAGGTTCTTCTCATTGCCTCTTCTGTGCCCCACCAGCACCAGGATATCTGCGTCCGGCATCCTGTCCCACTCTGCCCTAGGGCATTGGGGCACCTGGGACCACACAGAACAGTTGGTGAGGAAGAGGGAAATTAACCTGGGAGACTATCTCCCTCTGGTGGACTATCTGCCCTCAAAGTCTGTTTCTCCCCTGGCCCCTCAAAAAGAACATCTAGGAAAGACAAAGACCCTTTTAAGACACCTACTCCTCCTACCACTAATCCTTGGCCTGATCCCCTAAATTCCACACCAAGTGCCCCTGTCCTAGAACACATGGTCGACAGTCAGGATGGGGAGCAGCCTCTGCCATATTATCACCCCTCCCTCTTGGGGAAATTCTCCACCCTCTTTTGCAAACTTGGAAAATGGGGTTAAGCAGCCATCTTGTATGACCAGCGATGACTCATCCCCATTGTGTATGGCTTTCCCAGTAAATGCTAATCCTGGTGGCAACAGACCAGCCTTATGGTATCCCTGCAAGGCCCAAGATTTAAAACAACTCAAAAAGGCCATCTCCGAGGATGGACCTAATTTGCCCTGTGCCGACCATCCTCCAGGGTCTGGCCCACAAACAGTGTACCACCCAAGACTGGAAAAAGTAAACCAAGCCTGTGCTTCCTGGTCCACTGTACCTAAAATGGTGTGTCTTTTTAAATGAGGAGTGCCATGCTCAGGCTGACAGGAATCAGGCTGTTAATCCTCTGGTTCCTCTAACTTACAGGATGCTGTCAAGATCCATTGATCAATTTTCCATAGGACTTAGAGGGCTACCGAGGATCTTGCCAACTTCATCAAAAACGTTGGAGGCAGGCCCCTCAGAGCCTCCAGTAGCAGGCCTTCAGCAGACTCCTATCTGTGCCCCCTATCAGGAACAGGTATGGGCTTTGGGGCTTGAGGGGGAGAACAACTCACCATTCTCATGCCTCCTGAGCTTTATAAATGCAGGGTTAGCAATATCTCAAACCAGAACAGCTGATATCCAGAACTCCAGTTTAGCTATCCTTACATCTGAGACAATGGAGAGCTTTCTCCCACACCTGGAGGCTAATGGATAGATATGTTAATGAGCACCCTTAAGGCCTATTTCAAATGTAAAAAATCTTGAGGCTTACTTATGGGAATACCTTCAAACCCAGATGCAAGATACAGGAAGAAAGATGAGATATCAAAAGAACAGTGATAAACCCAGTTGGTAGCCAGGATGCATTTTCAATACTTATTTTAAGTACATTTTGCCTTATGCTCTTCCCAAAACCACAATTATACTAAAAAGATGGTGCACCAAAATGGTTTTTCTGCTATCATGCCCTCTCCCAAGTCATGGAATTCTTTGGAGCTCATGATTTTAATCCTACAGACCTAGGTTAATATTTTTTTGATCAGTTCTATTTTTGAAAAACTGTGGAGCTTTTAAACATTGCAATGGAGATTTCATCTGTGAAAAGCAACAAGACCTTTACTATTGTGTTATGTGTGCACACTTGTGTTATGTGTTGTATGTCTGTGCATATGTCCATATGTCATACACATGATATGAAGATTGGCAGATATATGAGGTGTGCTCATAAAATTTAAAACAAATCGATTCAAATATCTTTTATTCACATGTTTTAAACAGTTTAATTTAAATTGGGTAAACAGATGAAAACAAAGATGTCTTTAAAATTAAGCTTACAAATTTTTCTAAACTAATGAAATGTGGATTAAGTTTTGTTTGTTGTTTCTGGAGCAGGTAATCTTAAAGAAATTAAATAGCTGGTTAAAAAAGAACTGTTATTTTAGAGAATTGTGCTATGTTATTTCTTTATATCAAGCGGGTGTTGTAAAGTTGTATGGTAATTTTAGGCTTAAAAGAAAAACATATTGGAGATTTATTTATATCATTTGATGTTGTATAACTGTACCTGTTATCAATAGGATATGTAAAATTTTATGTTACTTTTTAGACTGAGGTATGATTCTTTAATTGTAAGAATGAAAAGACCATTCTGGAAGTTTTGCCTGGTTGTGACTGGACTTCTCATTGTCTCCCTTGTGACATCCATCCTACACATGGGGATAGGAACTGGACTTTCTGGCCTCTGTACTTCTTCACAGATGTGCAATAAGCTTTGTCATCAGATGATAGATGATATGCACCATGTTGCCAACACTATCTTGGTCCTATAGTCTCAACTTGATTCCTTGGCTACAGTAGTCCTCCAAAACCGTCATGGCCTAGACCTGCTTAAAGGAGGGATACTGCTTCTATGCTAATTGCTCTGGTATCCTCCAGGACAAGATTGAAGAGATTATGAGAAGACCTTGAAAACCATGGGAATGAGCTGCAATCTAAGCCAGAGCTGTTCAACTGATGGTGGTCCAGCAACAATATGCTGACTGGGTACCCTGTGAGGTTGATCACAGCCCCTACCAGGATGTGCAGGTGTAAGCCAGGAGCAAAAGGGAGCAAAAGGATCTCTGCATAGGTGATAGCCATCTCCCTTCCTTGAAGCTTCCCATTGAGTCTGCTGACCCTGCAGGTAAACTGCCTGAAAAGCCAGAGTGGTAGTCAATGACGGGTAAGATCCCCAGAGGCGGAAAACCTAAGACAGACACACGCTTGAGTAAAGCAAACACCTGCTAATAAAACAAAAAAAAGGGGGAAATGTAGGGCATGATGTAACATGTGGGGCATATTGCATCAGAAAGGAGGAAACCTAACTTGCTACATGCTTCCGGTCCTGGGACAGCACATGGCTAGATGGCGCCTGGCAATCATCCAGGAGGTAGTGCTGTGGGTGATGAGGAAAAATCCGAAGACCCCCAGGACAGGCTCAGAACCCTTCTGCCCGCATGGACATCTCCTGTCTCTCTTTATGGCCTATAGGATGGGTGTACATGTGAACTCTCCCCACCATGCTGACCTTTATCCTGATTGGCTCCTGTACATTATATTAGCTGTGTGTGTTTACTCATTAAACAAATCCTGCTTTGACTGGTCTCCCAGGCGCATCTGATTGTCCTCTGGCAAGGGAGGGCTGAGTGCGGGCAGCCAGGAGACATTTGCCTTTCTTAATTCTTCCTGATTGGGGCGTGTTTTCCCCATTTGTCCCACAGTTCAGGAGGAAACAGGGGCTAAAAACCCTGAAACAACAATTCTTTGGTCATATTTCTTTGATAATGTGCAGCAATTCATCTATTTGCTAGCGCACTAGGCTCTCCAAGTTTGGGAATCCAAGCATCAATGGTTCTCTAAACAGGTTATGGTTAGTGTCAGGGTTTGTGTTAGTTTTAGGGCTAGGGTGTCAGCTTGTGTTATGGTTTAAAGTTAGTTTGTGTCTAATTTCTTTGATACTGGGCAGGATTCATCTATTCCCTTGCCTAACTATGCTCCCCAAGTTTGGGCCTTCTGGGTGCAAGTGTTCACAGACAGAAACAGTTTGTATTTTCAGGTTTCACTGCATTTTCACCTATTCGGGTGAATGGAAATTGAGCTAGAAATCAAACAGGGTTTTTGCTTGCTGCTTGAAACCTCACACACTGAACCAAGTCTCAGAATGCATTGTCTTGTTTCTTTCTTGATGAAGTAGCCATAAGCTGAACCATGCAAAACCATTTTTTTTCATAGAGCACTGCATTAAAAAAAATGGAAAATACCCATTTACATAAATACCTAACCAAATTATTTAGTCAGATGTCTTTGGTACTGCACAGGATTCATTGCTTTGCTGGCCCCACTATGCTCAACAGTTTTGGGACTCCTAGGATCAATGGTTCTCTAAATAGGTTAGGGATGGGGTTAGAGATAGGAATAGGGTTAGGGCTAGGGTTAGAGCTAGTGTTAGGGTTAGAGTTAGTTATGGGCTAATGGTTCAATGGTTCTCTAAACAGGTTAGGGTTAGTGTCAGGGTTTGTGTCTAGTTTCTTTGATACTGGGCAGGATTCATCTTTTACCTACCCTAACTGTGCTCGTCACGTTTGGGCCTTCTAGGTGCAAGTGTTCCATGTCAGAAACAGTTTGTACTTTCAGGTTTCACTGCATTTTCACCTATTAGGGTGAATGGAAATTGAGCTGGAAATCCAAGTGTGTTAGTGCTTCCTGCTTGAAACTTCACACACTCAATCAGGTCTCAGTATGCATTGTCTTGTTTCTTTCTTATTGAAGTAGCCCTAAGCTGAAGCATGCGAAATCGACTTAATCCAAGAGCACTTTCTGAAAAAATAGGAAAATAACCATTTACTGAAATACCTAACCAAATTGTTCAGTCAGATGTCTTTGAGCTGCACAGGATTCATCTGTTTGCTGGCTCCACTCTGCTCCACACTTTTGGGAGTCCTAGGATATATGGTTTTCTAAACAGTTTAGGGATATGGTTAGGGTTAGGTTTAGGGTTTGGAGTAGGATTAGAGCTAGTGTTAGGGTTGGAGTTAGTTTTTGGCTAATTTCCTTGATACAGTGCCGTATTCATCTTTTACCAAGACTAATGATGGTTGCCATGTTTGGGCCTTCTATTTGCAAATGTTCGCTGTCAGGAGCAGTTAGTATTTTCCACAATCACTGCATTTTGACCAATAGGGTGAATGGAAATTCAGCTGGATATCAAACAGGGTTTGTGCTAGATTCTTGAAACTTCACACACTATAAAAGTTCTCCATGAGCATTGTCTGGTTGTTTCTTGTAGAAGAAGCCCAAAGCAGAAGCAAAAAAAACCAAGTTTATCCAAGAGCCCTCATTAAGAAAACAGGGAAATACACAGTTACTGAAATACCTCCCCCAATTCTTTGGTCAGATATCTTTAATAATGCACAGGAATTTATCTGTTTACTAGCCCACTAGGCTCCCCAAGATTGGTCACCAAGGATCAATGGTTCTCTTATCAGGGTTCCTGTTATTTTTAGGGCTAGGCTGAGAACTTGAGTTATGGCTAGAGTTAGCTTTTGTGTAGTTTCTTTGATACTGGCCACTATTCATCTTTTTCCTAGCCTAACAATGCTCGCCATGTTCGGGCTTTCTAGGTACAAGTGTTTGCTGTCCGGAAGAGTTTGTACTTTCAGATTTCACTGCAACTGAAATTTCTCACAGTCAATGAGGTCTCACCATGCATTGTCTTTTTTTTTTTTTTCATGATGAGGTAGCCTAAGCTGAAGCATGCAAAATCAACTTAATCCAAGAGCACTCTATAAAAACACAGGAAAATACCCATTAACTGAAATAACTAACCAAATTATTTAGTCAGATGTCTTTGACACTGCACAACATTCATCAGTTTCATAGCCCCACTATGCTCCCCAATTTTGGGATTCCTAGTATCAATGGTTCTCTTAACAGTTTAGGATAGGGTTAGGGTAAGAGTTAGGGTTAGGGCTAGGATTAGATCTAGTGTTAGGGTTAGAGTTCGTTTTGGGGTAATTTCTTTGATACTGGGCAGGATTCATTTTTTACCTTGCCTAACTATGCTCGCCAAGTTTGGTTCTCAAAGGATCAATGGTTCTCTTATCTGGTTTGTGTTAATGTTAGGGTTTCTGTTATTTTTAGGGCTAGGCTGAAAGCTTGAGTTATGGTTACAGTTAGTTTTTGTGTAATTTCTTTGATACTGAGCAATATTAATTTTTTACCTTGCCAAACTATGCTCGTCAAGTTTGGGCCTCCTAGGAACAAGTGTTCACTGTCAAGAAAAGTTTGCACTTTCAGATTTCACTGCAACTGAAATTTCACACACTCAATGAGGTCTCAGTATGCATTGTCTTGTTTCTTTCTTGATGAGGTACCCCTAAGCCGAATCATGCAAAATCAACTTAATCCAAGAGCATTCTATGAAAAAAACTGGAAAATACCCATTTACTGAAATAACTAAACAAATTATTTAGTCAGATGTCTTTGATAACAGCATTCTTCTGTTTGCTAGCCCCTCAACATTTTGGGACTTCTGGTATCAATGGTTCTCTAACAGTTTAGGATAGGTTTAGGGTTAGGGTTAGGGTTAGGGCTAGGGTTAGATCTAGTGTTAAGGTTAGAGTTCGTTTGGGGCTAATTTCTTTGATACTGGGCAGGATTCATCTTTTATCTTGCTTAACTATGCTCACATAGTTTGGTACTTCAAGGTCCATATGTTTCCTGTCAGGAACAGTTGGTAGTTTCAGGTATCACTGCATTTTGACCTATAAGTGTTAATGAAATCCAACTGGAAATCAAAAAGGTCTTGTGCTAGCTGCTTGAAACTTCACACACTCATTCAGATCTCCATGAGCATTGTCTGTTTTTATTCTTGTAGAAGAATCCCAAAGCTGAAGCACAATAACAAGTGTAATGAAGAGCAGTCTATAAGTACACAGGGAAATACCCAGTTACTGAAATACCTCCCCCAATTCTTTGTCAGATTTCTTTAATAATGTGGAGCAATTCACCTCTTTGCTAGCCCACTAGGCTCCCAAGTTTTGGGACTCCCTGGATCAATGGTTATCTAAATAGATTAGGGTTACTTTCAGGGTTTGTGTTAATTTTTGAGCTAGGGTGAGAGTTTGTTTTATGGTTAGAGTTAGTTTTTGTCTAGTTTTTTGATACTAGCCTAACTATGATTGGCAAGTTTGGAGCTTGTAGGTGCAAGTGCTCATTGTCAGAAACAGTTTGTACTTTCAGGTTCACTGAATTTTGACCTATATGGGTGCATGGAAATCGAGCTGGAAATCCAAGGGTGTTTGTGCTTACTGCTTGAAACTTTACACACTTAATAAGTCTCAGTATGGATTGTCTTCTTTCTTTCTTGTTGAAGTAGCCCTACACTGAAACATGCAAAATCACCTTAATCTGAGAGCACTCTAGAAAAAAAAACACAGGAAAATACCCATTTACTGAAATACCTAACCAAATTATTTATTCATAGGTCTTTGATGCTGCACAGGATTCATCTGTTTGCTGGCCTTGCTATGCTCCACACTTTTGGGAGTCCTAGAATCAACATTCCTTTAAACAGTTTAGGGACACGGTTAGGTTAGCGTTAGCATTTGGGCTAGGGTTAAGGCTAGTGTTAGGGTTAGAGTTCGTTTTGGGCTAATTTCTCTGATACTGAGCAGGTTTCATGTTTTGCCTAGAATAACTTTGCTCACCAAGATTGGGCCTTCTAGTTGCAAATGCTTACTCTCAGGAACAGTTTGTATTTTCCAGTATCACTGCATTTTGACCTATATGGTTGAATGGAAATCAAGCTGGAAATCCATGCTTGTTTGTGTTTCCTGCTTGAAATTTCACACACTCAATCAGGTCTCAGTATGCATTGTCTTATTTCTTTCTTGTTGAAATAACCCTAAGCTGAGGCATGAAAAATCAACTTAATCCAAGACCACTCTATCTAAAACCAGGAAAATAAACATTTACTGAAATACCTAACCAAATTATTCAGTCAGATGTCTTTGAACTGCACAGGATTCATGTATTCTCTGGCTCCACTATGCTTCACACTTTGGGGAGTCCTTGGATATACAGTTCTCTAAACAGTTTAGGGTTAGGGTTAGGGTTAGAGTTTGGGCTATGGTTAGAGATAGTGTTAGGTTTAGAGTTAGTTTTTGGCTAATTTCTTTAAAACTGGTCAGGAATCATCTTTTTCCTAGCCTAACTATGGTTGCCACGTTTGGGCCTCCTATTTGCAAATGTTCGCTGTCAGGAACAGTTTGTATTTTCCAGGATCACTGCATTTTGTCCAATAGGGTGAATGGAAATTCAGCTGGATATCAAACAGGGTTTGTGCTAGCTTCTTGAAACTTCACACACTAAAAGTGTTCTCCATGAGCATCGTCTGCTTTGTGTCTTGTAGAAGAAGCCCAAAGTGGAAGCAAACAAAACCAAGTTATACAAGAGCCCTCTATAAGAAAACAGGGAAATACACAGTTACTTAAATACCTCCCCCAATTCTTTGTTCAGACTTATTTAATAATGCACAGGAATTCATCTGTTTGCTAGCCCAGTAGGCTCCCCATGTTTGAGTCTCCAAGGATCAATGGTTCTCTAAACAGGTTTTTGTAAATGTCAGGGTTTCTGTTATTTTTAGGGATAGGCTGAGAGCTTGAGTTATGGTTGGAGTTAGTTTTTGTGTAGTTTCTGTGATACTGGGCAGTACTTAACTTTTACCTAGCCTAACTATGCTCACCAACATTGGGCCTTCTAGGTGCAAGTGTTTGCTGTCAGGAAAAGTTTGTACTTTCAGATTTCACTGCACCTGAAACTTCTCACACTAAATGAGTCTCAGTATGTATTGTCCTGTTTATTTCTTAATGAGGTAGCTCTAAGCTGAAGCATGAAAAATTAACTTAATCCAAGAGCACTCTTTGAGAAAAAACAGGAAAATACATATTTACTTAAAGAACTAATGAAATTATTTAGTCAGATGTCTTGAATACTGCACAATATTCATCTGTTTGCTAGCCCCACTATGTTCCACACTTTTGGGACTCCTAGTATCAACAGTTCTCTTAACAGTTTAGGATAGGTTTAGGGTTAGGGTTAGGGTTAGGACTAGGGTTAGATCTAGTGCTAAGGTTAGAGTTCGTTTTGGGATAATTTCTTTGATACTGGGCAGGATTCATCTTTTACCTTTCCTAACTATGCTTGCCAAGTTTGGGACTTTTAGTTTCAAGTGTTCAATGTCAGGAAAAGTTTGTACTTTTAGGCTTCACTGTATTTTGACCTATATGAGTGAATGGAAATCAAGCTGGAAATCCAAGAGGGTTTGTGCTTGCTGCTTGAAACTTCACACATTCAATCAGGTCTAATATGCATTGCCTTATTTCTTTCTTGTTGAAGTAGCCCTATGGTGAAACATGCAAAATAAACAATCTGAGAGCACTCTATGAAAACACAGAAAAGTACCCATTTACTGAAATACCTATCAGAATTATTTAGTCAGATTTCTTATATTCTGCACAGGATTCATCTGTTTGCTGGACCCACTATGTTCCACAATTTTGGGAGTCCTAGGATCAATGGTACTCTAAAAGTTTAAGGATAGTGTTAGGGTTAGGGTTAGGTTTTGGGCTAGGTTTCAAGCTAGTGTTAGGGTTATACTTAGTTTTGGGATAATGTCTTTGATACTGGGCAGGATTCTTGTTTTACCTAGTCTAACTATGCTCACCAAGTTTGGGTCTAACTAATGCAATTGTTTGCTATCAGGAACAGATTGTAGTTTCAGGTACATTTTGACCTTTATGAGTGAATGGAAATCCAACTGGATATCAAACAGGCTTTGTGCTAGCTTTTTGAAACTTCAGACACTAAAATATTTCTCCATGAGCATTGTCTGGGTTGTTTCTCATAGAAAAACCCAAAGTGGAAGCAAACAAAACCAAGTTTATCCAAGAGCCCTCTATAAGAAATTGGGAAATACACAGTTACTGAAATACCTCCCTCAATTCTTTGGTCAGATTTCTTTATAATGCGTAGGAATTGATCTGTTTGCTAGACACTAGGCTCCCCAAGTTTGGGTCTCCAAGGATCAATGGTTCAGTTATCAGGTTTGTGTTAATGTCAGGGTTCCTGATATTTTTAGGGTTAGGGTGAGAGCTTCAGTTATGGTTAGAGTTAGTTTTTGTGTAGTTTCTGTGATACTGGGCATTATTCATCTTATACCTAGCCTAACAATGCTTGCCAAGTTTGGGTCTTCTAGGTGCAAGTGTTCACTGTCAGGAAAAGTTTGTACTTTCAGATTTCACTGCAACTGAAACTTCTCACACTAAATGAGTCTCAGTATGTATTGTCCTGTTTATTTCTTAATGAGGTAGCTCTAAGCTGAAGCATGAAAAATTAACTTAATCCAAGAGCACTCTTTGAGAAAAAACAGGAAAATACATATTTACTTAAAGAACTAATGAAGTTATTTAGTCAGATGTCTTGAATACTGCACAATATTCATCTGTTTGGTAGCCCCACTATGTTCCACACTTTTGGGACTCCTAGTATCAACAGTTCTCTTAACAGTTTAGGATAGGTTTAGGATTAGGGTTAGGGTTAGGGCTAGGGTTAGATCTGGTATTATGGTTAGAGTTAGTTTTGGGCTAAATTCTTTGATACTGGGCAGGATTCATTTATTACCTTGCCTAATTATGCTTGCCAAGTTTGGGGCTTCTAGGTTCCAGTGTTCAATGTCAGGAAAAGTTTGAACTTTCAGAGTTGACTGCATTTTGACCTATATGGGTGCATGGAAAATGAGCTGGAAATTCAAGAGTGTTTGTGCTTGCACTCGAAACTTCAAACACCAAACACGTCTCATATGCATTGTCTTTTTTCTTTCTTGATGAAGTTGCCCTAAGGTGAAGCATGCAAAATCAACAATTGGAGAGCACTCTGTGAGAAAATAGAAAAATAAACATTTACTGAAATACCTATCAGAATTATTTAGTCAGATGCCTTATATACTGAACACGATTCATATGTTTGCTGGACTCACTATGTTCCACACTTTTGGGAGTCCTAGTATCAATGGTACTCTAAAATGTAGGGATAGTGTTAGGGTTAGGGTTAGGGCTAGGTTTAGAGCTAGTGTTAGAGTTATAGTTAGTTTAGGGATAATTTCTTTGATACTGGGCAGGACTCATGTTTTACCTAGCCTAACTATGATCATCAAGTTTGGACCTACATAATGCAATTATTTGCTATCAGGAACAGATTATAATTTTAGGTATCACTGCATTTTGACCTTTGTGGGTGTATGGCAATCCAGCTGGATATCATACAGTGTTTGTGCTAACTTCTTGAAATTTCACACACTAAAGTGGTTCTTATGAACTTTGTCTGTTTGTTTCTTGTAGAAGAAGACCAAAGTGGAAGCAAACAAATCCAAGTTTATAAAAGAGCCCTCTATAAAAAAAAAAAAAAAAAAAAAAAAAAAAAAAAAAACAGGGAAATACACAGTTAGTGAAATATCTCCCCCAATTCTTAGGTCAGATTTCTTTAATAATGTGCAGGAATTCATCTGTTTGCTAGACCACTAGGCTCCCCAAGTTTGGGGCTCCAAGGATCAATAGTTCTGTTATCAGGTTTGTGTTAATGTCAGGGTTTCTGCTATTTTTAGAGCTAGGCAGAAATCTTGAGTTATGGTTAGAGTTAGTTTTTGTGTAGTTTCTTTGATACTGTGCAATATTCATCTTTTACCTTGCCAAATTATGCTCACCTAGTTTGGGCCTTCTAGATGCAAGTGTTCACTTTAAGGAAAAGTCTGTAGTTTCAGATTTCACACTCAATGAAGTCTCAGTATTCATTGTCCTGTTTCTTTCTTAATGAGGTATCCCTAAGCTGAAGCATGCAAAATCAACTTAATCCAAGAGCACTTTATGAAAAGTCAGGAAAATATCCATTTACTGAAATCACTAACCAATTTTTTTAGTCAGATATCTTTGATACTGCACAATATTCATCAGTTTGATAGCTCCACTATGCTCCCCACTTTTGGGATTCCTAGATTCAATGGTTCTCTTAACAGTTTAGGATAGGTTTAGGTTTAGGGTTAGGGTTAAGGCTACGGTTACATCTAGCTTTAGGGTTAGAATTTTGGGGGGGCTAATTTCTTTGATAATGGTCAGGATTCATCTTTTACCTTGCCTAACTATGCTCACCAAGTTTGGGGCTTCTAGGTTTAAGTGTTCAATGTCAGAAAAAGTCTGTACTTTCAGGGTTCACTGCATTTTGACCTATATGGGTGAATGGAAATTGAGCAGGTAATCCTAAAGACTTTGTGCTTGCTGCTTGAAGTTTCACACACTCAATTAGGTGTCAGTATTCATTTTCTTGTTTCATTCTTGTTGAAGTAGCCCTATGGTTAAGCATACAAAATCAACAATCTGAGAGCACTCTATGAAAAAACAGGAAAATACTCATTTACCAAAATACCTATCAGAATTATTTATTCAAATGTCTTATATACTGCACAGGATTCATCTGTTTGCTGGACCCACTATATTCCACACTTTGGGGAGTCCTAGGATCAATGGTACTCTAAAAGTTTTGGGATAGTGTTAAGATTCGAGTTAGGGTTAGGTCTCGGTTTCGAGCTACCTTGCCAAGTTCGGGTCTACATAATGCAATTGTTCACTATCAGGAACAGATTGTAGTTTTAGGTTCACTACATTTTGACCTTTATGGGTGAATGGAAATCCAGCTGGATATCAAACATGTTTGTGCTAGCTGCTTGAAACTTCACACACTCAATCAGTTCTCCATGAGCATTGTCTGCTTATTTCTCTTACAAGAAGCCCAAAGCTGAAGCACAGAATAACAGGTTTATCTAGGAACACTCTATGAGAAAACAAAAAAATTCCCAGTTACTGAAACATTTCCCCCATTTCTTTGGTCAGATTTCTTTAATAATTTGCAGGAATTAACTTCTTTGCTAGCCTTCTAGGCACCCGAAGTTTGGGAATCCAAGGATCAATGGTTCTGTAAAGAGGTTAGGGTTAGTGTCAGGGTTTGTGTTAGTTTTAGTGCTAGAGTGACAGCTTGTGTTATGGTTAGAGTTAGTTATTGTCTAGTTTCTTTGATACCGGGCAGTTTTCATCTTTTACTTAGCCTAACTATGCTCGCCAAGTTTGGGCCTTCTAGGTGCAAGTGTTTGCTGTCAGAAACAGTTGTACTTTCAGGTTTCATTGCATTTTGACCTATGGGTGAATGGAAATCAAGCTGGAAATCCAAGCATGTTTGTGCTTCCTGCTTGAAACTTACACATTCAATCAGGTCTCAGTATGCATTGTCTTGTTTCTTTCTTATTGGAGTAGTCCTAAGCTGAAGCATGCAAAATCAACTTAATCCAAGAGCACTCTATGAAAACACAGGAAAATAAACATTTACAGAAATACCTAACAAAATTATTCAGTCAGATGTCTTTTAGCTGCACAGGATTCATCTGTTTGCTGGCTCCGCTATGCTCCACAATTTTTGGCATCCTAGAATACACAGTTCTCTAAACAGTTTATGGATACAGTTAGGTTTAGGGTTAGGGTTTGGAATAGGGTTAGAGCTAGTGTTAGGGTTAGAGTTAGTTTGGGGCTAAGTTCTTTGATACTGGGCAGGATTCATTTTTTACCTTTCCTAAGTATGCTCACCAAGTTGGAGGTTCTAGGTTCAAGTGTTCAATGTCAGGAAAAGTTTGCACTTGCTGGTTCACTGCATTTTTACCTATATCAGTGAATGGAAATCAAGCTGGAAATCCAAGTGTGTTTGTGCTTGCTGCTCAAAACTTCACATACTCAATCAAGTCTCATATGCATTGTCTTGTTTCTTTCTTGTTGAAGTAGCCTTAAGGTGAAACATGCAAAATAAACAATACAAGAGAACTCTGTGAAAAAAAAACACTGGAAAATACACATTTACTGAAATACCTATCAGAATTATTTAGTCAGATGTCTTATATACTGCAGAAAATTCATCTGTTTGCTGGACCCACTAATTTCCACACTTTTGGGAGTCCGAGGATCAATGGTACTCTAAAAGTTTAGGAATAGTGTTAGGGTTAGGGTTAGGGTTAGGGCTAGGTTTAGAGCTAGTGTTAGAGTTACAGTTAGTTTAGGGATAATTTCTTTGATACTGGGCAGGATTCATGTTTTACCTAGCCTAATTATGCTCGCCAAGTTCGGGCCTACATAATGCAATTGTTCGCTATCAGGAACAGATTGTAGTTTTAGGTATCACTGCATTTTGACTTTTATGGGTGAATGGAAATCCAACTGGAAATCCAAGAGAGTTTGTACTTGCTGCTCAAAACTTCACACACTCAATTATGTCTCATATGCATTGTCTTATTTCTTTCTTGGTGAAGTAGCCCTAAAGGGAAGCAAGTAAGATGAACAATCTGAGAGAACTCTATGAAAAAAAAAAAAAAAACAGGAAAATACTCATTTACTGAAACACCTATCGAAATTATTTAGTCAGATATCTTATATTCTGCACAGGATTCATCTGTTTGCTGGACCCACTATGTTTCACACTTTTGGGAGTCCTAGGATCAATGGTACTCTAAAAGTTTAGGGATAGTGTTAGGGTTAGGTTTAGAGCTAGTGTTAGGGTTATACTTAGTTTGGGGATAATTTATTTGATACTGGGCAGGATTCATGTCTTACCTAGCCTAACTATGCTTGACAGGTTCAGGCCTACATAATGCAATTGTTTGCTATCAGGAACAGATTGTAGTTTCATATATCACTGCATTTTGACCTTTATGAGTGAATGGAAATCCAGTTGGAAATCAAACAGGGTTTGTGCTAGCTGCTTGTAACTTCACACACTCAATCAGTTATCCATGAGCATTGTCTGCTTATTTCTTGAATAAGAAGCCCAAAGCTGAAGCACAGAATAACAAATTTATCCAAGAGCACTCTGTAAGAAAACAGGAAAATTCCCAGTTACTGAAACACTTCCCCCATTTCTTTGGTCATATTTCTTTAATAATTTGCAGTAATTCATTTCTTTGCTACCCCAGTAGACCCCCCCCCCCAAGTTTGGGTCTCCTAGGATCAATGGTTCTGTAAGCAGGTTAGGGTTAGAGTCAGGGTTTGTGTTAGTTTTAGTGCTAGAGTGAAAGCTTGTGTTATGGTCAGAGTTTGTTTTTGTCTAGTTTCTTTGATACTGGGAAGTTTTCATCTTTTACTTAGCCTAAATATGCTCACCACGTTTGGTCCTTCTAGGTGCAAGTGTTTGCTGTGAGAAACAGTTTGTACTTTCAGGTTTCACTGCATTTTGACCTATATGGGTGAAAAGAAATCGTGCTGGAAATGAAAGCGTGTTTGTGCATCCTGCTTGAAAGTTCACACACTCAATCAGATCTCAGTATGCATTGTCTTGTTTCTTTTTTTGTTGAAGTTGCCCTAAGCTTAAGCATGCAAAATCCAAGAGTACTCTATGAAAAAAAAAAAGGAAAATACCCATTTACTTTGATACTGCACAACATTCATCTGTTTGATAGCCCCACTATGCTCCACACTTTTGGGACTCCTAGTATCAACGATTCTCTAACAGTTTAGGATAGGTTTAGGGTTTGGGTTAGGGTTAGGGCTAGGGTTAGATCTAGTGTTAAGGTTAGAGTTCGTTTTGGGCTAATTTCTTTGATACTGGACAGGATTCATCTTTTACCTTGCCTAACTATGCTCACCTAGTTTGGGACTTCAAGGTCCATATGTTTGCTGTCAGAAACAGTTGGTAGTTTCAGGTATCACTGCATTTTGACCTATAAGTGTTAATGCAAATGCAGCTGGAAATCAAAAATAGTTTGTGCTAGCTGCTTGTAACTTCACACACTCATTAAGTTCTCCATGAACATTGTCTGGCTTTTCTCTTGTAGAAGAATCCAAAGCTGAAGCACACAATAACAAGTTTATCCAAGAGCACTCTATAAGAAAACAGGTAAATATTCAGTTACTGAACCTCTCCCAATTCGTTTTTCAAATTTCTTTAAAAATGCACAGCAATTCACCTCTTTGCTAGCCCACTATGCTCCCCAATTTTGGGACTCCCTGAATCAATGGTTCTCTAAATAGATTAGGGTTATTTCAGGGTTTTTATTAATTTTTGAGCTAGGGTGAGAGCTTGTTTTATGGTTAGAGTTAGTTTTTGTCTAGTTTCTTTGATACTGAGTAGTATTCATCTTTTACCTAGCCTAACTATGATTGGCAAGTTTTGGCCTTGTAGGTGCAAGTGCTCACTGTCAGAAACAGTTTGTACTTTCAGGTTTCACGGCATTTTGACCTATATGGGTGCATAGAAATCGAGCTGGAAATCCAAGGGTGTTTGTGCTTGATGCCTGAAACTTCACACATTCAATCAGGTCTCAGAATGCATTGTCTTGTTTCTTTTTTGTTGAAGTAGCCCTAAGCTGAAGCATGCAAAATTAACTTAAACTGTATGAAAAAAAACACAAAAATGCCCATTTCCTGAAATATCTATCCAAATTATTTAGTCAGATGTCTGTGATACTGCACAGCATTCATCTGTTTGCTGGACCCACTATGCTCCATGCTTTTGGAAGGCCTAGGATCAACGGTTATCTAAACAGTTTAGGGATGGTGTTAGGGTTAATGTTAGGGTTAGGGCTAGGGTTAGTGCTAATGTTAGGGTTAGAGTTAGTTTTAGGCTAATTTCTTTGATATGGGGCAGGTTTCATCTTTTACCTAGTCTAACTATGATAGCCAAGTTTGGGTCTACATTGTCCAAATGTTCACTGTCAGCAACAGTTTTATTATAAAATATCACTGCTTTTTGACTTATATGGGTGAATGGATATCCAGCTAGAAATCAAAGAGGGTTTCTGCTAGCTGCTTGAAACTTCACACACTCAATCAGTTCTCCGGAGCATTGTTTCTTTGATACTGAACATATTCGTCTTGTAGAAGAAGCCCAAAGCTGAAGCACAGTTTATTGAAGAGCACTGTATAAGAAAACAGGAAATTACCCAGTTTGTATTTTCAAGGTTAACTGCTTTTGGAAATATATGGGTGAATGGGAATCCAGCCTGAAATCATACAGGGTTTGTGCTAGCTAGTTGAAACTTCACACACTCAATCAGTTCTCCATGAGCATTGTCTGGTTTGTTTCTTATAGAAGAAGCCCAAAGGGCTGGGATGTCGCTCAAGCGGTAGCGTGCTCGCCTGGCATGCGTACAGCCTGGGTTCGATCCTCAGCACCACATACAAACAAAGATGTTGTGTCTGCCGAAAACTAAAAATTAATATTAAAATTCTCTCTCTCTCTCTCTCTCTCTCTCTCTCTCTCTCTCTCTCTCTCTCTCTCTCTCTCTAAAAAAAATAAGTCCAAAGCTGAAGCACACAAAAACAATTTTATCCAAGAACACTCTATAAGAAAACAGGGAAATACCCAATTACTGAAATTCCTCCCCCAAATTCTTTGGTCAGATTTCTTTGATAATTCGCAGGAATTCATCTTTTTGCTAGCCCACTAGGCTCTCTAAGTTTGGGACTCCAAGGATCAATGGTTCTCTAAACAGGTTAGGGTTAGTGTCAGGGTTTGTGTTAGTTTTGGGGCTACAGCGATACCTTATGTTAGGGTGCGAGTTAGTTTTTGTCTAGTTTCTTTGATACTGTGCAGGATTCATCTTTTCCCTAGCCTTACTATGCTCACCAAGTTTGGGAATTCTAGGTGCAAGTGTTTGTTCTCAGGAACAGTTTGTATTTCCAGGTTTCACTGCATTTTGACATATACAGGTGAATGGAAATAGAGCTTGAAATTGAAAAGGGTTGTGCTTGCTGCTTGAAACTTCACACACTCAATCAGATCACAGTATGCATTGTCCTGTTTCTTTCTTGTTGAAGTAGGCCCAAGATGAAGCATGCAAAAACAACTTTATCCAAGAGCATTCTATGAAAAAAAACAAGAAAATACCCATTTACTGAAATACCTAACCAAATTATTTAGTGAGATTTCTTTGATAATGCACTGGATTCATCTGCTTGCTAGCCCCACTATGCTCCACACTTTTGGGAATACTAGGATCAATGGTTCTCTAAACCTTTTAGGAATAGTGTTAGGGTTAGGATTATGGGTAGGGCTAGGGGTAGAGCTAGTGTTAGAACTAGTGTTAGGGTTAGAGTTAGTTTTGGGCTAAGCTCTTTGATACTGGGCAGGATTCATATTTTAACTAGCCTAATTATTCTCACCAAGTTTGGGGCCTCTAGGTGCAACAGTTGGCTGTCAGGACCAATTTTTATTTCCAGGTTTCACTGCATTTGGAACTGTACAGGTGAATGAGAATACAGCCTCAAATCAAACAGGGTTTGGCTAGATGCTTGAAACTTCACACCCTAAGTCAATTCTCCATGAGCTTTGTCTGGTTTGTTTCTTGTAGAAGAAGCCCAAAGCTGTAGTGCACAAAAACAAGTTTATTCATAGCACTCTATAAGAAAACAGGAAAATACCCAATTACTAAAATTCCTCCCCCAATTCTTTGGTCAGATTTCTTTGATAATCTACAGGAATTCATCTTTTTGCTAGCCCACTAGACTCACTATGTTTGGAACTCCAAGAATCAATGGTTCTCTAAACAGGTTAGGGTTAGTGTCAGGGTTTGTGTTAGTTTTGGGGTTAGTTTTAGGGCTAGAGTGACAGCTTGTGTTATGGTTCAAGATAGTTTGTGTCTAGTTTCTTTGATACTCGGCAGGATTCATCTTTTACCTAGTATAACTATGCTCACCAAGTGTGGGCATTCTAGGTGCAAGTGCTTGCTCACAGGAACAATGTGTATTTCCAGGTCTCACTGCATTTTGACCTATACAGGTGAATAGAAATGGAGCTGGAAATTGAACAGGGTTTGTGTTTGCTGCTTGAAACTTCACTCACTCCATCAGATCTCAGTATGCATTCTCATTTTTCTTTCTTGTTGAAGTAGCCCTAAGATGAAGCATGCAAAAACAACTTTGTGGACATTAGATTCAACTGTGTGGTTTGTATAACTGTGGTTACCGTAAACATGGGCCACATGTTTATGGGAAGATATGTGTTCTAGTCAGGACAACTCAGCCCAGGAAGTGGAACCCTAGCATACCTCAGAGTAACCACAGAGACCTGTACCTGTTTGGAAAATGCAGCAATCCACATCAGCCCTAGAAATAATTACAATTGATTGTGTTACAAGAATGGTTATGAATGTGAATGACTTTAGAGAACACAGGGGGAAGCCTTTGGGACTGTCTGGTGCTGTATGTGTCATACTGTTAAGGTGATGAGAAGGAAAGAAAGTATAGCTGTGTCTAGGAAAGCTGGAGGAATTTCTTCCTGTAGGAATTCTTTAGAAGTCAAAGTGCTTGACATTGTCAACAGCATTGTAGTCTATGAAGGTGAATTGTTCTTAGAGATAACATAGTAGAATGCCTCCTTGGACGGGGCTGGTGGCAAGAGAAGAGACAGACTTGCCCCCTCCTGCTTTTGTCTGGTCCATTGGCATTGCTGTTCATGGCACTTGTCCCCTCAGGAGCCTTGTTGTGCCTGTCCAACTCCCTCCCACTCAGAATTTGCCACTTGGGTCCATGAGGACCCAGCAGTGCCTAGCCCAGGGCCATTTCTGCTTTTACTCTGGAGAAGAGAATGAAAGACCCAGAAGAGGCCTGTGATGGCTATACCCACACCCTGTGGGCTGCTCAGTTCCATGAATAGAGAAGATTTTTATAGGCATGGGGTTAGAACTCACGCCATGTTTTCTAGCTCAATGATGCTTCCTGGAGCAGGACTCCCCACCAGGGAATGAATGAGGCCCATTGAACAATGCCCACTTCTCACCGTGTGTGGAGCACAGCATGGAACACCCTAAAGAAATGGATCCTCTCCCTGCTTTGACGATTTTCTGCTTTCCCATGCGGATAGGCTCTGAGAAGAGGAAATATGGACTGGAAGCAGAGCAAGACCCAGAAGGGACAGTCCTGACCTGTTCTCCTACCCAGGAAAACTCCTAAATTTTGAGTAGGTCACTTCCTCTGTGGGTATAGATTCTGTCTGATTGCCTTTCCCCTGGATCTATGGGACAAGCAAGAAATGGTGTTGGGAGACTTGCTCTGTGACCCCAGGCTGGCTCCTTGGTCCTTTTAAGCCCCAAATTCTTCCAGGGAGCATTACTAGAGCTGTATGTGTGTGTACATATCACTATACTACAAGTCACAACCAGAGTGCCCTAGTCATGGCTTTTCCACCAATTGTCAACTCTTCCTTTCTGGAATTCAAGAGGCAGTGGTGTATAGGCTTCTTAATATACCCCTCAGAAATCTATCTTCTCTGCTTGAAGGATTTGCTTCCTTTTGCATTTCTCCAGGCCTGTGGTCTGGGAGCCAGCACAGAGGCAGGCCTAGGGTGCAATAGGGTGAACAACTCAGCCTCTGGTGACCCTTTCCTCCAACCTGGTGGTTGGCACTGGAAAGGCATGAACTTTCTGTCTATGGCACCAATTAAGATGACCCCAAGCCACTCTACCTTCTTCCTTGGCTAAAATGTGTAATATTTTTCTCAAACATTTCACTCTGAAGTTATGATGCCAAAGCATTGGACAGTTACTGCACAAATAGTTCTGCCCAGAAGGGGACACAAGGGGGTTGACCCCTTCCCTATGTCTCAACATGGCATAGAGAGAAGCCACTATCTCTAATGAGAAAAAAGTCAATTAGAAAGCAATAGATGTCTCCATAGGAAGAAGCCATTAGCACACAAAGAATGTACATGAGGCAAAATAGTCATTGTCTGTATGGACTGATTTTTTTTTTCTGAAAGAAACTTTTCTTTCTTACCATGTAAACTAAAAAATATGATATGTTTGAACAGATTAAACCTTTTTGAAGACAGAATGTTGGGTAATGATGGAAGTGGCCTGAGATGCCTACCCCACTTGGCCAATGCTGACAGGGACTGGCTGGTGGTACAGGCTCCCTGAGCAGCAAGGCCTAATTGCCGTGCTTATCTCTGATCCATCTATTCTTAATAGGAAGGTTGTGGCCCTTGGGGCTGGCATAGTGACTACAGGCCATATAATTCTTCTTCGCTTTGTGTAGAAAGGAGTCTTCTGATGACAAGATTGCCTGCCACAAGGGTCTTGGGCTCCTCTTCATGTCAGTTTAACTCTGGAGGACCACTTCCATGCTGATGCCTCATCTTGTCCACCAGGATTCATTGAACAATTGTCATGATGTTCTGGGCTTCAGCTATCCCATTATTCATTCATAGTCTGCTGTGACTGACACTGGATCTGGGCAGTGGCAAGGAATCTTCCTGCCCTCTGCCTTTTTTATTGGAGTATAGCGACTGCAGAAAGTGATTCTTCCTCTTCTCAATATAGGTTCTGGAGGATCTAACATTTCTCTGGCAGGGAGGTGTGGGACTGTCACTTCCCATTCAGGAGGTTTCCCCTTCACCTCTGTCTTCCTGGTCTCTTCAGATCTTGAAGACTGGGAGGTACTTTGATTTCCAATATTGCCATACCACAGTAGATGTTTCCTGAGGCTATACCTCCACAGTTCTCTCATAGCTCATACTTGGCCTTTGCCAAGCGTGGACTGGGCTTGAGGCTGCCTCTTGCAATTCTCATGATAATCCTTCTGTGCTGGGTTCTGCCCAAGAGACTATAAGTGTAAGGCAGAGAAGGCAGCTGGTCCTCCTGTGTATTTGGAGGGACCACTGAGGGCTCATGGGTGCTACCCATTGGGATTCTTATCCTGGCCTTGTGCATCTCTGCAGATGAGGAATCAGGGAGGAGACTCTGCAGGGTGGGAACTGACATTAAATCATCTTCTCTCCTGGACCTTTCCAATGAAGTCCTTCTGGGAAACTGGCAACCTTGGCAATGGAGTTGGCCCTGGAATCATAGGAGACCAAGGGAAACTCTGACTGTGGAAGGGGCAAGGGTGGTCTCTCACCAAAGTTGTGATTATGGTATCGAAGGCCTTGGAGGTGTGGATTCAACCTGTGTCTCACCCAAGATGTCATAATATTTGTTTATAGTATTGAGTTCCTGGATCGAGGAAGGAAGGAATCTGAGAGGTGTTCACCAGAGATTGATGATCCTTGGAGGATGCTAGATTGCTGGGGGTTTTTTCTTCTTTTTTGTGAGTGTTGGCATCAAGGCAGGATCCATACATATATGTGGGGATTATGTCCTCCTTGATCTGTACCAACTTTCTGCTCAGATGGTGTTGCAGGAGTTTTTTCCAGAAGTTTCTTGTTTGAACCCATAGATATGTCGCTTCCTGAGTCACACTTCCATGGCCTCATCAAGTCACTTTCTGAATCCACCTTTTCATTTTCCAGAACCTTTACTGAGGTGCTTCTTGAATTCCAGGGTAGACCTTCTGGGCCCTTCTCTAAGTCTTGCTCTGGTCCCTTAGGGGAGCTTTACAGAGCACCCGGGCCTTACCTTCTGCAAACCTATGCTGCTTTCACAAGCAAGTTAAGAGGGCTGGGTGGCCAGGAAGGGGCTCATCTTTTGCCTGGCACCCACAAAACTTCCTTAGGAATTTGCTCTGAGGCTGTATCAAGTCCTGGAATGCTTGAAATATGCAGTAAGGGCCAGGCCTGTGTTCATGTGCAATAAACCTCTCTAGACTGTGTTGCTCTGGTTGCTCCTGGAGCTTGATGCTGTTAGAATCCCTAGGAAGTATGGAGGCAGACTTGGAGGGTCAAGGAGGAGCAACTGCCCTGGTGATGGTTGAAAGTGAATTGGCTATTGTCTCCCTGAGATTTTTGGAGCAAAGAGAGTAAAACACTTCCTCTGTTTCTGTTGCTTCTGCAAGTACCATTCCACATGCTCATTTTCAGTTGGGCTGAGAGGCCATACCTCCTGTTGGGATGTAGGGCAAATTGTTCTCTGGGTCCTCTTCTGGGGTGGAAAAGAAGGTGAAAGTTTGGGATCAGAGGATGTGAAGTGGGTGTGGTTCTGGACCTGAGCCACAGATGGGTACAGTGTTTTTGTTAAAAATTGAGATTGAGCCACATAGTTGGGCAAGAGCTGGTCCTTGTAAAGCTGTGGATATTCTTCAGCCTAAGATTGTCTGGGGAATAGTCAGAGACTTTGTTAAATGTAACAGCTTTAGATTGTGCAGAGGAAGCCCTCTCAGAGACCCAGGCAGTATCCACCAGGGACTCACTGTGCAGAGAGGGCAGGCCCCAGAATATCTGGCTACATTTATGCTCTGAGGAGTCCACTGAGGCCTGTGGTAAAAAAAAATGCTGAGAACCAGGAAGCGGTTCTGGTTTCCCTTTTGTGTTCCAGAGAGTTGTGCAGTGGTCTCTCTATTTTCACTCAGTGACTTCAACATTTTTCCTAGAGAACCCAGGTAGTGGTCTGGGATCATTGGTTTGAAAGAGGACCCATTCTTAGTGTTTTCCTTTCATATTTTTTGTTCTGCTATTTTGGTCATTAGCATCTCTAGTAATTTCTGGACATCAGGATTGATGAAAGAGAAACCCTCACCCTCTATTTGCTGGTGTGGGGGGTCTCCCTAGATTGTGGGGTCTGGTCTATTTTATAAAAATGTATGACAGTATATTTTGAACTATAATACCCTCACTGTGCTGTGAAGTACTAAAACTGATTATTTGGGTATGCATTGACAAATTATGTTTTGGGTTTTTTTTTTTTTTTTTGGTACCAGGAATTGAACCAAGGGGGATTAACCACTGATCCACATTCCCAGCCATTTTCATTTATTTATTTATTTTTATTTTTTTTTTTATTTTGAGACAGGTTCTCACTAAAATGCTTAGGTCTTTCCTAAGTTGCTAAGGCTGGATTTGAACTTGCAATTCTCCTGTCTCAGCCTCCCAAGCTTCTGGTATTAAAGGTGAATGCCACTGCACCTGGTGATAATTGACTTTTTTTAAAATCTAAGTATAATCAGAAGAAAAAGTGCTGAGAGTTTAAGATTTTAAACCTATTTCTACAATTATGCCACTTAATTTTGATGCATTGCTTGATAATTTACAAAGTGTGGTGTTCACTTTGGAACCTGGGGACATACAGTTTTCTTAATCGGGGCCATACTTAAAGATGTGAAATTGGTGTGCAATTTTAAAAGACTCTTGTAAGAGCTACAACTGTCTTATTTTTAGCATTTTGTTTTAGGAAAATGTTATAGTTTGCATCTGGAATGTCCCCCAAAGACTTTTGTGTTAGATGTTTGGTCCCCAGTTGGTGGCACTATTGGGGAGGTGATGGACACTTTAGGAAGTTGGGCCCACTTGGAAGTAGGTCATTTGGGGTATGCCTTTGAAGGTTCATTTTGTCTCTGGTGCCCTCCACACTTTCCTGGCCATGAGGTGAACAGCATTATTCTGCCCTTGATGTTCTGCCTCACCAGAGGCCCAGAATCAATGGAGCCCTGTGACTATGGATGAACACCTCTGAAGTCATTAGCCTAAATCTTTCCTCCTCTAAGTTTTTCACAGGTATTTTTTCACAGCAACAGAAAGCTGAATAATTCAGAAAAAAATGTGTTTGACATTTTGGATTATTGGATGAGCTGTGAGTGCAGAAATGTGAATTTCTGGATACATCATAAAATTGATTTAAGCAACAACTATGTAATATTTATATGCCATACATATCTTAGGGAAAAAGGTAGACACTACAATATTTTAATTCTTGAAATACTTTTAAAAGACATTCTTTTCCTGAATTTTTATTGGCAGCCTTTTTTTCCCTACGGTGCTCACGACTCTCATAAAAACAAATTAAAGTGCTCATGAAATCTTAGAGTAGATGTTGCCAGATAAAGATATAGGAACTGAAGCTTATATGAAAAAGGGACAGCATAAAAGAGACTAAAGACAAACAAACAAACTAGTTTGGCACATCCTTTCAGGCCCCTAAACATTGCTAAAGAGAGGGCTTTGGTAAACACAGCAACAGCATTATCCTAAAGTAGTGTGCTATAATTGCACACTATGGAGGTAGTGTTACACTTTGGATATATTAGAATTGGGATTTGGAATGTCCTACAAAAGTCCATGATGTAAAGGCTTGGTTCCCAGAGTGGTGCTCTTGGGACCTGGTTTAACCTGTTAGAAATTGGGGCCAGTGAGAAGTCTTTAAGTTATCAGGGGTGTCCTCTTAGAGGGGATTTTAAGACCAATTCTCTGCCTCTCTCTCTCTCTCTCTCTCTCTCTCTCTCTCTCTCTCTCTCTCTCTCTCTCTCTCTCTCTCTCTCTCTTTCCTGGCTTTGAGAGTATTAGTTTTGCTTGGCCATGCCCTCCTTTTGCAATAATTTGTCCAACACCAGAGGAAAAAAAGTAGGTCTGATCAATCATGGATTCCAAAACTGTGAGCCAGAATACATCTTTTCTCTTTATTGGTTGGTTATGTCAGGTATTTATTATAGTGGTGGAAATTTGACTAATGCCCTGAGGCACCAGTGTTCTTAAAGAGCTAAAAGAAAAGCTTTGAAGTCTGGATGTAACACCAGGTACAGAATTCAGCAAGGAGTGCTCTTAAAGTTGGGAGCTGGGACTGCACTTCTAATTCTAAGTATGTCAAGAGTGACAGAAAGGCCCATGACCCTCTATTTCCCCCATTCTCTGTCATCTTCTATAATAAGTCTCCCTGCTACTTTCATGTCTTTTTTTACCCCTAGATTTCACATATGAGGGAAATTATGTAATACTTGTCTTTCTGTGTCTGGCTTATTTTACTTACTATTATGATCTCTATTATATTTATTTTCCTAGGAATGATATAATTTTATTGTTCTTTATGACTGGACAATGGGATAATGCTCCAGTGTGTGTGTATGTGTGTGTGTGTGTGTGTGTGTGTTTATCACATTTTCTTTACCCATTCATCCATTGACAGACACACCTGGTCTGATTCCACAACTTGTCTCTTATACTGCAATTCACAAGAAACAATAAACTATAGGATAGCTTGCTGACTTTAATTCTTTCAAGGAATGGCATATCTGAATCATAAGTAGTATTATATTTAGTATCCTTAGGAACCTCTATCCTGATTTCCCTATGGCTGTACTAATTTAAATTCTCACCAACAGTGTGTGTTTCATTTCCCCCACATCCTCACCAGCACTCATTTCTTTTTTTTTTCTTTTTTGTATTCTTGATGATCGCCATCTGACTCGGCAAGATCAATGCCTTTCAAAGTTTCAGGTATTTTGTTAAGGTTTTTGATCCATTTTGAGTTGACATAGGTGAGAAATAGGGATCCAGTTTCAATCTTCTACATATGGATATTTAGTTTTCCAAGCATTGTTTGTTAAGGGCCTGTCTTTTCTCCAGCACATGGTTTTGTTACCTTTGTCAAGAATCAGATGGCTGTAGTTGTGTGAGTTCATTTCTATGCTGTCTATTTCAATTCATTAGTCTACATGTCTGCTTTTATGCTCTGACCATGCTATTTTTGTTACTATCGCTCTGCAGTATGTTTTGAAACAGTATTTTGAAATCTCCAGCATTTCTCTTTTTTCTCAGGATTATTTTTGCGATTCGGGGGTCTTTTGTTCTTTGAGGCTATTTTTGTAGTTCGGTAAAGAATTATGTTGTTAGTTTGACAGTGCTTTTCATTGAATCTCAGTAATGATAATAACAATGATATTTCAGACATTCAATTTATAAAAGAATGAAGAGATATATGCCAGTTAGGTATTTCTTCTGTCAGGTCTGCTTTTGTGTACCCTTTTCTCAGGTGGTGCTGGGCTTGGGGTGCAATCCCTGGCCACAGCCACCTGGCTGCAGCCAGGTATTCTCTCTCTGCTTGCCTCATGTGGCCTCAGGCCTCATGGCTCTGCACCTAGCCAGGCTTGGCCTAGCCAGACATGGGCCTGTGGTCCTCCCTCCAGCCCCTGGATGGCCTCAAGTGGATGTCCTGAGCTCACTGACCATAGGCTCCCTGTCCTGGCAAGGGGGCTGCTCTGGGAAAGCAGTGCAAGGTAGGTAAGATATGCACCAACATCATGGCCCTGCTGGGCTGCTGGCTCAGTGATGATCAGTAGTGCATGCTGATGTCGTTCTTTGTTGAGGCCTTGGTCACCTGATGTAGTGTGTGCTGGCCAGGGTGTGACCCCCATCCTGACAGTTGGCAGAGCCCAAAGAGGATCAGTGCTGGGAGTCCTATGCACTGCTTTCTTAGATTCTAATGCTGAACAGCTATAAGAAACAGTGGCAGGTAGCCTAAGTGTTTGCCCTGAACCATGAGGCCAAAAGGAAAGGGATGCCCCCTGCAGGTCTCCTTTTAGCATAACCAGTGGTTGAAGCTCCAGGAGCTGGCAGTTGGAGAAGTCTCCAGCATGGTCCAGTCAGCCCAGGAGAAGGTGGTGGCCTGTCACATGGTGGGCAAGACCCTTCATTTCAGGGTGTAGCGCCCTGGGTTGTGGGCTCAGGACACCAGCTGTATGACATGCAGCTCTCCCTGGTTTATCTACATCTGGAGCTACACTTGAAATAAGAGAGAAGAAATCCAGATTAGGTGGTCCTGCATCCATGTGCCAAAAGTGACAATTAAGATCCAGCCTAGAGCATCAGAGGAGGGCCAGGTGGGTGAGACAAATGAAGTATCTGAAACCCTTAAGGAAATTTCAGACCACTTTGTGGGTTCCACCTTTCTGTTGTGGTTCTGAGCACCAAGCCCACAGACATAAAGTAAGCTCAGAATCTATAGTGCACTTCATCTACTGCTCAGGAATCCTGTCCTCCTAAATCTCCAAGGGCTCATGAACTAAAGCCACTGGTGAAGAAATTCTGCACCTTACTGTTAAATGATCCTGGGACTCTGGGCAGCATTAACCCTTTGTGCATTGCCCAGCTGAATGATCCTGTCCAGAGGTTCATCAGCACCCTAGCCAAGAACACTACTCACCTTGCTTTGGGAGGAAGAGTTCACCTTTGAGTGGAACACCAGGTCCAAGGATTTACGCCTGCAGATTACAGAGGACTGGCAATCCTCAGAAGGTCTGCTGGCCCTGACCACTGTCCTCTGAATTTGTTCAAGAAACAGACTTCCAGGATGTAGAGCTTCTTTCTGATCAGTGGGCCCACCCTCAGTAGCTCAGCACTGGGCTCTGTCACTGCAGAGCTTTCTTACATAGAACCCAGTGAATTGAAATCCTGACAAATCCTTTACCTTGTTGCTGCTGCCAAGATAGAAAAGGATCACACAGTGATGCCATGGGGTACTATGGTCACTACTTTTACTACTGTGAAGACCAAGCCTTACTATGATGTGGGGAGGGTGCTCTCCAAGGCTCCATTAACCCTTCAACATTTATTTAAGGGGAATAGAGCCATCAAGGAGCCAGGCCCTTTGTGAGAGCCAAAACTGAAGCACTTGTTTTCTTTCTTGTTTTTGAGGAAGACATTAAAAAACTACACTGGGAATTTCACTTTCAAATGCACATTTTCAAATTCCTAGGTGTTTCAAAAATTATCAAGTGACTTTAAAATAACTTTTTAATCAATTTTTTAAGATTGCATTTAAATATTAGCTATTGTACAGTTCTAAATACATGAAGAGCAAATTAGTCCCCCTACAAAAAAAAAAAAAAAAAAAAAAAAAAAAAACGAAAAGAATGAAGAACATATGGCAAAAATACTATATGGGTACAGAATTCCTTGTACTGATTTTCATTGAGTTTTAGGGAAAGTTATCACCAAAAGCCAGTTGACAACATTCTCTGTAATTTAATTAATATTGCTAGCAGCAATAATCAGAATGTATGACCTGCATGGAATAGAAATTTATAAAGAATTCATTTGACTTTGACTCTTTCATTCAAGTGGTGGTTTACTTTGTTAGAAAGTCTTACAGTCAGTGACAGAGTGCTCTTGGAATGACTAATTCCACCTTTACTCATAGGCTGGTGTTCCATGGCTCAAACCATGGTGGCTGTGTAGATTATTACAATATTGAAATACTTCCATACTGGTTGGTGAAGAGTCCTGAATGGCCCCCTGCTGCCAGCCTGTCCCTACATCTTCTCTGACACTAACTACACCTCCCTGTTCTCCTGTCAGCTGAAGCCCTCTGGGTCAACTCCAGCCCTATGGACAGGGAGTCTATTCTTATTGCCTGCAGTCTATGATATTTTTGTGGTTAAGTTTTTGAATATTATCTAGTGGATCCTGCTCTTTTTTAAATTTTTGATGTTTTTGGAGTTCATCATGGAGTTTTGTGTTAATTTGGATTTCTGAAAATTGTACATTCATTATCTTGACTACTACTTTTTGGCATCTCTTTAATTAAAGTTTTCCACCCATCCTCATTTTCTTCCATCTGGAACTGGCTTATCTGTACCCATTCTGGGAATTCAGTTTTCAAACCATTAGAGCTGTTATATGTCACCAAAAGAATTCAAATAATGAGAATGGTGCCAGGTGCTGCTGGACACAGTTACAAACTCATGCAAGGCCTCATCTTCCATGTCATAGGGCCAAGGGTTGCCATGGGGGAAGGCAGAGTCCACCTTCTCTTTCTCTCTGCAGAAAGGGATGTGTACTAGTCAGCTTGGGCTGCCATAACAGAGTGCAGTCACTTGAACAATAGAAGTTTATTTTATTCACAATTCTTGAGGTGGTAAACTGAGATCCAGATGTCATTAGGATGTTTTCTTCTGAGAATTCTCCCCTTGGATTGTGTATGCCATCTTCTTCCTGTGTCTTCACATCATCCTCCCTCTTGTGTGTCTTTGTCGTAATCTCCCATTTTTTGTGTGTCTGTGTGTGTGTGTGTACATATACAAATAATCATACATTAATTGAATAAACTAATGGGTTTCATTGTGTCATTTCCATACATGCATGTATCATGAATTTACATTCTTTCTACCCTTGCTCACCCGTCTTTCTCCCTGCTATCTGCTTCCTGGTCCCTAATGGTCCTTCTATCTGGATAACTTTTTAGTTTTTAGTTTCCACATATGAGAGAAAACATGCAATACTTTCCTTATTGTAGCTGAATAATTTCATTTAACAAGATCTGTTTTCTTGAAAACGGCAGAATTCATTTTTCTTTGACTGAATAATACCCCATCATGTATATATATACTATATTTGCTTTATTCATGCATTGGTTGATGGGCACCTCAACTGAGTCCATATCTTTTTTTAAAATATATTTTGTTGTAGTTGAACACAATAACTTTATTTTTATTTATTTATATTTTATGTGGTGCTGAGGTTCGAACCTAGCACCTCACATGTGCTAAGCAAGCACTCTACCACTGAGCCACAACCCCAGCCCCAATTGAGTCCATATCTTACCTATTGTGAATAGTGTCACAGTAAACATGGTCTTTCTGGTGTCTTTTTTAATTGCGGAATTTATTTCCTTTTAATAAATACCAAGCAGTGGTATACCTGGGTCATGTGGTAGTTCTATTTTAATTTTCTGAGGTCCATCTATACTGTTTTCTATAGATGACATACTTATTTACATTCTTACCAACATTCTTGCCAACATTGTATATGGTTCTATTTATGCAACATCCTCCTCACCAGTGATATTTATATATATATATATATATATATATATATATATATATATATATATATATAAAATAGTTATTATATATAAAATAGTTATTATATATAAAATAACTATTCCATCTGGAATAACATCTTACCCAACTTGGTAAGATGTAATCTCCTTGTAGATTTATTTGCATATTTATGGGCAATTTGCATTTCTTTTTTGGAGAAGTGTATTCAGGTCATTGGATCATTTTTATTATATGACTTGCTTTTTAGTTGTTGTGTTTTTGTTGTGTTTTTCCTGTATGTCTGTCAGACTGATAGCTGACATTCTGTCTGTTTCCTCTTCACTCTGCTGATTGTAGTAGTCTTAGCTGTGCAGAAGCTTTTTAATTCAATGCAATCCTGTTTGTTCATTCTCATTCTGATTTCGTGAGCTGTTGGAGTCCTTATTTGGAAATCATTGCTTTTGCCATGATCTTGAAGTGTTTCCCCTATGTTCTCTCTATAGTTTGAAAGGATCCTGCCTTACATTAAGGTCTTTAATACTGAGTTTATTTTTGTACCACATGATATGTAGGGATCTAATTTTAATCTTCTACAGGGGAATATCCAGTTTGTTGAAGAAGGATGTTCTTTCTCCAGTATTTTGGCACATTTTTTGATAACCAGTCACAATGTGTATTTATTTCTGAGGACCTGGCTATTTTATGCCACTACTGTACTGTTTTTGTTACTATGGCTCTAAGGTCTAATTTGAAATAAGGTATTGTGGTGCTTCTTGCATTGCTATTTTTGCTCAAAATTGCTTTAGCTATTCTGGATCTTGCTTACATATAAATTTTAGGATTTTTTTCTAGTTCTTTGAAAAATCTCATTGATATTTTTTGGGGGATTGCAGTGAATTGTAGATTGCTTTGGGTACTGTGGACCTTTTAACAATACTAATTTTCAGGATTCATGAACATAGTCAATGTTTCCAACTTCTAATGTGTTCTTCATTATCTTTCTTCAATATTTTGTAATTTGCATTGTAGAAGCCTTTCACATTCTAAGTTAGATTTACTTTTAGGTATTTTTTTCTTCTTTTCCTTCTTTTTCTCCTCCTTCCCCCCTTTCCCCTCTTCCTTCTTCATTGCTGTAATAAGATTACTTTCCTGATTATTTTCTCAGAGAATTCTTTATTGGTGTATACAAAAGCAACTGATTTTTGCATACTGACATTGAATCCTACTTCAATGAATTTGCTTATCAGTTCTAAAAGTCTTTTGATGTTTTTTTTTTTCAATTATCTTGTTACACAAACAGAGCATTAGCAAATGAGGATAATGTGACTTCCTGCTTTAATGTTTGTAAACGATTCACTTTCTCTTGCCTAATTTCTGTGGCTAAAACTTCTGATATTATGTTGAATAAGGATTGTGACAGTGGGCATCTTCATCTTGTTCCTGATCTTATAGAAAGTGCTTTCAGCTTTTCTCAGTTTAGTACAATGTATAGCATTCACTGTGTTGAGATATGATCCTACTGTATGTACTTTATTCAGGGTTTTCATCATAAGGAAAATGCTGAATTTTATGAAAGGATTTTTTTGCATCAATTGAGATAATCGTGTGATTTTTATCCTTAACTTTATTTATGTGATTTATTGCATTTATTGATTTGTGTTTGTTGAACCATTCTTTCATCCTTGGAATGAAAGAAACTCAATGATGGCATATCATCTTTTTAATGTGTTATTAAATTAAATCCAAGAGAATTTTATTAAAGATTTTTATATCTATGTTTATCAGAGATATTGGCCTATCTTTCAGTTTATCTCTAATCATGTTTGGTTTTAAAAATTGGTGCTCCAAAACTTACTGCTTATGCATTTATAATAATTATATCTTTGTGTTGAATTATTCCCTTGATCAATATATAGTGACCTACTTTTCTCTTCTGATTTTGTTTTTTTCTTGTTTTTTTTAAATATTTATTTTTTAGTTTTAGTTGGACACAATATCTTTATTTCATTTTTATGTGTTGCTGAGAATAGAAACCAGTACCTCATGGATACTAGGTGAGCGTGCTACCACTTGAGCCACATCCCCAGCCCTGATTTTGTTTTAAAGTCTGTTTCAAGATCTATTTTTCTGTTGTATCCTTTGTAGGTTTTATTAGAAGGGTAATAGTGGCTTCATAGAATGAGTTTGAAAACTTGTTTTCCCTTTTTTATGAATTAGTTTTAGCAGCATTGGTGTTAGTATTTTAAAAGTTTGGTAAAATTCAGCAATGATTCCATCTGGTCTTAGGATCCTTATTTCTTTTTCCTCCTTTTAATCAGAAAAAAAGTATTATGGTTTCAATCTCATTACTTGCCATCAATCTAGTTAGGTATTTTTTATCCCCTTTGTTGAATTTGCTAAATTATATGTATACAAAATTTTTCCATTTCTTCTGGATTTTCTAATTTATTGGGCATAGAGTTTTTCAAAATTTTCCTTAATGATCTTTTGAATTTCACTATTGTTAAGACTCTTTTTAAGTCTAATTTTACTTCTTTGGGCATTCTCTTTCTCTTTGACAGTTTAACTAAGGGATTCTTTGAAATGTTATTATTTCAAAAACCAACTCTTTGTTTTATTGAACCTTTGTGTTATTCTTTTAGTTTTTAATTCATTTATTTCTTCTGCAATCTTTACTCTTTCTTTTCTTCCATGGAAATTGGATTTGGTTTCTTTTTGTTTTTGTAAGACAAATATTATTTATTTGAGTTACATTTTTATGATTTAGGCACTCATTGCTACAAATTTGCGTATTAGCACTGCTTTCCCTGTTCTGGTATGTTGTGGTTTCATTTCATTTGATTCAAGGAGTTTAAAATTTCTCCTCTGATTTCTTCTATAATCTACTGTTCACTTAATAGTGTTGCTCAGTCTACATGTGTTTGTGTAATTTCTGCAATTATTTCTTGTTTCTTTTCATTGTAATCAGATAAAATACAAGAAATTATTTTATTTAAAAAACTTTGGTAGGAATTTCTCCATGGTCTAATATATGGTCTGTTTTGGAAAACATTTTTTTGTGATGAAGAAAATAATGTGTATTTTGCAACTGTTGAATGTAGTATGTTTTTGGAAGTTTGTTAAGTCCCTTCAATCTATAGTATGTTTCAAATCTGTTTCTTTGTTGATTTTTTTTTTTTTTTTTTTTTGGTGTGGATGTATTTATTGTGACCTATCTTTCCATTTATCTCTAATCACGTTTGTTTGTTTTTTTAAAAATGAATGCTCCAGGACTTATTGTTTATACATTTATAATAATTATATATTTAGATTAATTATTCTCTTGATCAATATATAGTGACCTCCTTTTCTCTTTTGATTTTATTTTAAAGTCTGTTTTATCAATTATAAAAGTAGCTACTTTTGGATTCTCTTTACTTGTAACACCATTTTTCATTCTTTCACTATCTGTGTATATCTTTGCACAAGAGGTAAATTTCTTGTAGGCAACATATTGTTAGGTCTTATTTTTTAATTCATTCAGCCAATCTGTATCTTTTATACAGAAAATTAAAAATATTTACCTTCAGGGTGATTATTAAAATGTATGTACTTGTTCCTATCATTTGCTGTTTATTCTTCTGGTGATTTTGAATATTCCATGTTTTTTTTTACTTCCTGTCTTACTCATCTTAGAAGTTTGATAGTTTACTATATTGATAATGTATGATTCTTTACTATTTCTCCTTTGCATGCCTACTCCTCTAGTGGGATTTACTTTTCCACATTTGCTGATGATTTTATCTTCCCTCCTCTTCTGGGTATAGTATTCCCTTTTGTATTATTTAAGCTTTTTATCACTGTGACACAATATCTGAGAAAAACTCTTAAGGAAATATTTATTTTGCCTCATGATTACAGGGGTTTCATTCTGTGGTTGGCCAGCTCCATTCCTTTTTGCCTAAGTTGAAGCTGAACATCATGGCAGACGGGCTTGGCAGAGGAATGTTGCTCACCACCTGGCATTTGGTTAGCAGAGAGAGGGACAGGAATGGGCTAGTAACAAGATTTGTTCCCCAAGGGTCTGTCCCCAAGGACCCACTTCCTTCAACTAGACCCCACTTGCTACAATTTCCACCACCTACCAGTAATCCATTCATATTATGAAGCCATCAGTCGATTAATCCACTTAGGCAGTCAGAGTCCTCATGATTGAATCATTCCTAAAATCCCCTCCTCTGAACACTACTGAACTGGGGGTCAAGCTGTAAGAGTATGAGCTTTTGGGGGACATTCTGGATCCAAACCATAACAAGTATCTTCAGTGGTGCTGGGTGATTATGCATTCCCTTAATTTATCCTGCCAAGATCTTTATCTCTCCTGTTTTCTTAAAGACTAACACTTCTGAGTATAGCTGTATTTTTTGTCACTCTACTCCTTTATCTTTTTAAAAATCACCAGTCAGAATGGATTATAGTCAAACATAAGGACCTCATTTTACCTTAATTACTTCTTTAAAGGTCGAATGCCAAATAAAGTCTGAAGAATTGATGGTTGAGACCATATATGAGTTTGGGGGCACATAACTCGACCATAATAGGCAGGTGTGGAGAGTTGGGTTGTCTCTGGTGAGCATCAGGGTCTTAGGACCACCATAGTGTTTGTAGCAGTGGTGCTCATGGGGCCTGTGGATGAGGGTCAGGTGGTATGGCTAGAAAAGCTCTGCCTTTGTTTCACCAGCAAGTGACAATAGGTGACCTCATGCATGAGTCAGTTAGTAAACAGCCAAAGAACAACCAGTGTCTCTGAGACTTGTCAAGTGGTTTATTTCTTGATAAAAATGAATGGTGTTGTGTACATGATTAGTAGTCATATATAGACATAAATCAAAATCAAAAGTGGTTGTGCAGAATGTTATGAATTATGAATCCATGTGACATAACCTAGAAAATAAACTAGTGTGATGTCACTCCTTGAAGGTAAAATACTGATTTCATTCATCCATGAGGCCACTCTGATGTTTACAGTCAAATCAATATGGCTAGAAGATTAAATACACATTGATTCCCATCTCGCTACATTAGGCCACCCCCACCGGCACCAGTCATCCCAAAAGGATATGATGATACCTCAGTGTATCTTGTCAACACTGTTGAATAAAATGGGGTCATTTTGCATTTACTCACTGGTTGGCCAGGACAGAATCCAAGGTCAATGTTGGTACAGGTCTATGGGGAATGAGAACAGCAAGAATGATGTGAGAGTTTTGACTTAAGTAAAATGTGTCCAATTAAATGTGTTGTCCTCAATCAGAAGGATGAGTTCACCCTGTCAGGGGATAAGCTGGGTACCCTGGCCTCAGGAGCAGCCCTGGCAGCCCTCCACTTACCACCCCAGAAGTTCACTCTCTTGAAGTCCAAGGGGAAAATGCAGGCATGCACAAGCATCTGCTTGGAAATAACCTGGATTTGAACACTCCACCACTGTACTGTCCCTGGCCTCAGCCACCAGCATCCTCCAGGGTGACTGGTCCAAACTGAGATGTTCCGGGCCTACAAAATTCACACTGGGTCTGCCGTCCAGAAACTTGGGAGGTCCAGGCAGGAGGATCCAAGGTTGAGGTCAGCCTCAGAAACTTAGCCAGACTTTGTCTCAAAATTTCAAAAAATTAATACAAAGGGCTAGGATGTGGCTCAGTGGCTTAGTGCCCCTGGGTTCAATTCCTGGTACCACCAAAAAAAATTCCCCTTACATGTGGGATAGAGTCTGTCTGTTGGAGCAGAGATGGAGAGAGGAACTAGGAGTGTCAGGGGTCATGTGCAGGGGCATACATCTTATGTGCATGCACATATGCATGAGTGGTATAATTATCTTTTAAATAATAATTATTATTTTTCATTACCAGGAATTGAAACTAGAGATGCTCTACTACTGAGCCACATCCTCAGTCCCCAGTACTTTTTATTTTGAGACAGGATCTTGCTTAGTTGCTTTGGGCCTTGCTAAGTTATGAGGCTCTTTGAACTTGTGATCCTCCTGCCTCTGTCTTTTGGCCCTTGGTGCAGACTTAAAACAATAGAGTGCTTTGGAGAGGTGTCCCGAGCCCTACTCTGGAAGTTCTTGTCTGTAGGCTAGTGGAGCACTCCATTAGACAGTCTCAGATGGTGACCAGCCAAGACACACCACCCCAAAATGTGACCTGGGAGATAGACATACCTCCCCGCTCCCCCTCCCAGTACACTTAGGCATATCCCTGGTTATTCTTAGAAACCTGGAGACCAGGAGTAGCTCTGAAAGCTGTCCTTCTGTAAAAGAAATTGCTCTCAGAGAAGGAAATCTGCATTAGTAAAAAGGGCTGCTCCCAGATAGCTTCAATTTCCTGGAAAACTGCATAATGACACAACCTCCATTCATCTCATGGTTCCACCCTAGCCCTCTTTTAACTGTGTCCACCTCCAGGAGTCCCCAAGCTCTGTCCTTTCTTGTAGCTCTGGTGTTGTGTAAAGGCCAATTGACCCTTCTTTAACTCATATTTTATGTGTAGGTATATAATCAAAGGTGCATAATTTTCCTCCTGTTAGTCTGTCTGATGTCAATTTAATTCATAGCTCAGCTAAAGAAACTAGAAGGGTGGAAGGAAGCCACCACATTTAGCTCCTCTATAGTGGTAAGGAGCTGGGGGGAGCAGGGAAGGAATCATTGAAGGTGTTTGACTGAGGAACTGTCAGACTTTGGTGGTATTTGGTTCAGGGGCTGTGTGGAGGGGAATGGGTACAATGGGAACTGGGGCTGGGCTGTGGCAGGTGAACCATCTGGAAGAGCTGGCCCTCCAGTGCAGACCTTGAGAGATGGGCAGGGGCTGCAGCAGGAGAAGTCTGAATGCAGCTGGTACCTCCAGCTGGTGAGGGGTCACAGCTATGTCCACTGCTTCTGCAGCATTTTGATGCAGGACCAGCAGAAAAGGGTGGTGGATGGGTAGGTGTGCCCTGTGATTCATGGGTTAGGCCAGAGCCAAGGTCTGCCATCTTGATCATGGCCTGGAGTGGCCGTGACCCTTTCCCTAGTTGGATGCTACCTGGTTAAGGAGAGGAGTGGGCTTCCATAGATGGCAGTGTCCCCAGTTACTGGGAACCCTGACCCCCAGCCCTGGGCCACCCAGCACAGGCTGACCTCTTCAGGAGGCACTGCTCAGTCAGAGGTGACCATGGCCACTAGTACCTCTCTAATGCTATAAAGCTGTCCCTGTAAGACTCACCTAACTCTCATCTGTGCTTAGGACTACCTATGGGGCAGCTGTCTTCCCCGTCTCTCAGGGAGCAGGGTGAGATACTAAGGCACCCAGGGCAGGAAGTGGCACTGCCAGTGGGTCACCTGTATTAGGCCAAGGTTCTGCCCTGGCTGCAGGTCCGCCTGAATCCCCTGCCTGCCTCCCCCAAATTCTCAGTGGTTGTGTGGGAAGCTGGCCTTGCCTACGGTCTGAGCTGCAGTCTTAGCCTCCTGGGTGATAGCAGAGACAGAGGGGGGCTTGGGAAGAGTGGAACTTGAGATGGGACAGTGGCCTTGAGCAGCCACAGGAGACACTTTGCTTCTGGGTTTCCATTGACCAGGGAACCTCCTGCCTACAGCAATCTCACTTTCTCAGAAAATGAAATAGAAATGAAGCTGTGGTCCCATGACAGGAGGGACAGTTTGGAGCTGCTACCTTGGGAACTCTTGCTTTTCCTTTCAGACCTGCAGGGGAAGGGACACTGGACTGGAGGATCCCCCAGCCAGAGATACATCTCCTGTGAGGAGGCCTCCAATTTCTGTAACCACTGTGAAGAGAGGCTGCCTCCTGCAGCCTCAGGACCAGGCAAATCCCAAGGGGCACTAGGGTCTAGTGGGCAGTGTGGACATCTGTGCCTTCCAGGCAGATGGGAGCAGGGCCAGCTTGCAGCCTCAGGGGGTCTGGCCCCTCCCCCCACAGAACTCTTCCCAGGGGGCACTTTCCTCAAGCAGTTTTGTGAGGTTCTTGGCTGGAGTCACTTGTCCTGCTTCAAGTTTCCCATCTCTTTTCTTTGAGAGAACTGAGTTTACTCCCCCTTGGGAATGAGAAGCCTCTGGCTGAGCTGAAGGGCCCTGGACATTCCAGAGGATATCTAGGGAGATGTCTGAGGCTGCTGGAGGGGGAGGGCTTTGTAGGTTTGCAGTGCCCTGTGAGGAGTCCCCACAGCTTGCCCAGGCTGTTATTGGAGGGACAGGAGGGGACAAGCTATCAGATGGGCCTTCCCTGCTGATGGCCAGAATAGAGCAAGTGCCTCCCCTGCTCCTGTCCTGCTGCCCTAGAGCCCATGGAGCACAGTGCTACCAAAGGGCAGCACTGCTCTACCCCAGCCCCAAGGATGCCCTGAGCATCTGGGACTTGTGGATCCTGAGTGGCTGTAGATTCCTTGCTTTGTGAATATGAAGTTGTGGAATGGTTGAGCCACTTTCCAGGGCTCCCCACCCCTGAGAACCAGGAAGAACATCTGCCAGCTAGCAACTTGGGAGGGGAGGGTTTGCAGTCCCAGAGATTTAAAAAAAGCCAAGCTGCTAAACAGTGATGTGCCCAGCATTGTGCTAAACATGACATTACCATAAATCCCTGTCCTATGGATGCTGAGAGTGAAGCACAGAGAGGATAAGTAGTGTGCTGACATCCTCACAGCTAGAGACAAAAAGAGACAAGTGCAGGTTGAAGTGTAGTTGAGGTCTTGCTGGTCCTGGTTTGAGGGAGAAAAGGGGTACTGGTCTGAGTGATGAGCAGTACCAGCCTGTCTTCACAGGCTTGCTGTGGAGCCAGCATTAAAATTAATTATGGACAATACAGGGGACAGGGTAGTCCCTGACAGTGGCCAGTAAAGAGCGGGTGGGGCAGACACAGCATCCTGAGAGGCTTCATTTAGTCCCCAACCCTTTGGGAAGTGGCAATCCACCTTCATCCTGCTTTGGGGCCTCCCTGAAAGGCCACTGCCCTCTGCCCATTTTTTTCATTTTTGGCAAGAGGTCGGGATGGGCCCAGAACCAATTGCCAACAGAACTGGAATGAAAAGGGATCTGCCTGAGAACAGGGACGTGTGGCCTTTATTACCAAATGCTGCTGATTCTTCTCAGGAATCAGACTAGAAGCAACAAAGGGCAAATCTCTAGCCTTGGCCCTGAGCCTGCACAGGGGCATTTACACTTCAAAGATGAGTAGTTAGATTCCTGGGGGTAGTTATTTACAATCCAAAAGGCAAAATGTAGGGGTCTATTGTGTAAATCTGTTTTCCCCAAGATGGCTGACTAGAAAAGGGCAGGAACTCTCCCTTTTCTAGGCACTACTTCTCATCACAGTGTTCTTATAGTTTACTTTATATCCAGGCCTGGGTTTGTCATCCATTACACTACCAGGGGCTATCTTCCAGGGGGTACCCATCCCTGCAGGTAGGGAGAGAGGGCAGGATGTCTTGCCACTCACCTGAGCCAGAGCCCAGCAGGAGTGCCAGCCCTGGTTTCCTCACACTCTTTTTACAGGAATAGAACCTGAAACAGGAAACTGAGGGACTTGGCTCCTCAGCTGAGGGAATCCTCTCCTCTTAGCCACTTGGAGAGTCTCCAGGTGGTTCCACAGATGCAGGACTGGAGTAGGAATCCCAAGAATTTCTGGGGCCAAAGAGGCCATGGGGTGCTCTGCCAAGTACCTAGGCCTGGAGGTCCTGTAGATGAAGACATAGGTGGAGAACTTGGGTCTCTGAACAGGCAGGGGTGAGGTGGAGTGAGGGCTTTGAGAGCTGTGGGCCACCCTTTCTGCCCCAGGTCCCTAGGGACCCAGACAGGACTCCTGCCTGACTCAATTTTTATATTTTATTTTGAGACAGGGCCTCACTAAATTGCTGAGACTGACTTTGAACCTGTGATCCTCCTCTCTCCCCCTCCCCCTCCCCATCTTGTTCATAGCCCAGTGGTGGAGCCAGAATTAGACAGACAGTCAGTATAGACAGGTAAATCAAGTCAGGCAGGACTCCTGGAGGAGCCACTGAGATCCAGGCAGCGTGTTTCTTTTTTATTCTGTGTTTGCCTGGAGGGTGTATGTTTCTACAATGGAGGAAGTAAGTTCAGAGTTGCAGGAGCATCAGGGCTCTTGGGAGGGGGAGAGTGTGCAGCTTGGAGCCTATACTGTGCCCTGGTGTGTTTCCTTTTGAATTTTAATGAATTATTATTATAACATATGTTTGGCATTTGATATCTCTCTCTCATATATTTATTTATTTATTGGTATTGGAGGTTGAACTCCAGTACTCCACCACTGAGCCACATCCCCAGCCATATTCTGTATTTTATTTAGAGATAGGGTCTCAACTGAGTAGCTTGCCCTTGTGGAAGCTGGCTTTGAACTTGCTATCCTCCTCCCTCAGCCCCCCGCCACCCCCAACCTCAGCCTCTGTGATTACAGGTGTCCATCATGATGCCTGGCTGCATTTGATCTTTCAAAGTGGAGCATTCCACTGGTGGGGCAGAGCACTTGTCTAGTGTCAGTGTGCTGGTGTGAGCTTCCACGCTTTTCTTTCCTGGTCCCGGGGATTGAACCAGGGTGCTTAACCACTGAACCACATCCCCAACACTTTTTATATTTTTATTTTGAGACAGGGCCTCACTAAGTTGCTGAGGCTGACTTTGAACCTGTGATCCTCCTGTTTCATCTCCTTTCCCATCCTCCCCCTCCCCATCTTGTTCATAGCCCAGTGGTGAAGCCAGAATTAGACAGGCAGTCAGTATAGACAGGTAAATTGAGTCAGGTCATGTTGTAGGGACAGATGAGGCAAGGCACCGAAGATAGCAAGAAAAGTTTTATTTGGCTGTAGCCAGGTTCAGAGGGCACAGCTTTTGCTGTAATCAATTAATCCTCTGAACCCTGAGTTCAGGTGGTTCCAGAGTTTTATACCCAGCATGAAAGGGGAGGGGCTCAGAAGTTCACAGTCTACAGAAGTTCTCATAAAAGCAGCTTTTTCTTTCACTGTTTTGGGCAAGTTAACCTGTCAAGGACAGCACCTGAGAAGGGGAGAGCTTTTTTCTCCCCTTTCTTTCCTCCTCCTGCCAGCTGTTACCATGGAGCCCAATTGGTAACTTCTCTTATCTTAGAAATGTAGACATCTCTGTGAAGCCCAGCTCAAGGCCAGAGGCCTTGTTTGTACATTTCTACAAACTACCATACTGGATATGTTTGTGAAAAACTAGTAAGGGGTGCCCAGCATCTGGAGTGCCGGTATCTTCTCGGCTAGTGGCCAAGTAAAACAGGGTGACACAAATACAGGAAGTTTATCTATATTGAACTCTTTTCCAGAAACTCTTTTGCTGACAGTTCTAAAATGGTGAAGATTTCTGGAGAAGCCCAGTTAAAGACTTTTCTGTGGAGAAAGGGAGTGCCACTTCAATCAGATCAAGGAGGCCAACTTGAGTGAGTCCAGGAAGTTGAAGACTGTCCCTGAAGGATTGAAATGTTAATTCTTTCAAAGCCCTTTTCCCACCTTTAAGAATAACCTGCCTCTGTTGCAATCTGTTGCTAAGGTAACCTGTCCCAGGAACTGCCTCTCTCTATAGGGAGCTACAAGGTTGTTAATAATGTGTCCTGGGCTTCTCCATCCTGCCCTTCCCCCTTCAGTCCACCAGTTTCCCACCTTTTGGCCATCCCACTGAGCATTCCTGGGTCTATTCCTGGGCCTAGTCACATACACAGAAAGGAAAGGGATAAGAGAAAGAGAGCAGAAAAACAAAGGAAGCCTAGGACATAAAAAAAAAAAAAAAAGCAGAACGCCTTACTTCTTGGGATATCAGGATACCAGCTAGGGTCCCCTTCTTCCTCCTGGGAGAAGTCTGTTACCCCTTTTTAAATAAACCCTGCTTTATATGCTTGCCTCCATGTGCTTCTCTGATGTGCAAACTTCTACATGTGAGGGAGCAGGACTCGTCACTGATAACCGGTGGTATCAGGGGGATGGGCAGAAGTGACCCTATGGTTCCAGTTATGATCTCCATCATCAGGGAAGCCAGGTGTCTTTGGGGAAATCAGCTGGCCACTTGTATTTGTTTTTGTTGGACTGCCTGTTGAGATTTACAGTCCCTGGGGGCTGTTTGTGTTGGAGAACACAGGAAGACAGGACCTGGCTTGAGGGTTTGGGTGTGCCTAGGGGTCTTGCTCCTTTCTCTGGTCCTGGCAGCCCTGCCCTTCTGCATATGGCAGCATTATCCTCAGGCTAGAGGTAGAACAGTAGGCCAGAGTCCAACAACCAGCCTGCCATCATGGACCCCTCAGGAGCAGGTGTGTGTGTTCAACTCCAGTAAGAGCCCTGAAGCCCTCCCTGAGTCTATCTCTGGGGCCAGGGGAGATATCATTTCTGACTGGATTAGGTTTCCTGGAGCTGCCCATCCATCTGGCCCAGCAGGCATAGTGGGAGGGAGGCCCATCAGAATCCTGGGTTTATTGTTAAATGCTGTGTAAAGGGAAGTGGTCTGGGACTACAGTGTGTGGCAGAAAATTTTCCAACTTTTTGGCTATGTGTTGTGTGGGCAGTTAGAGGCCTTGGTATAGGGTCTGAGTTCTCCACAGGGACTTGGTATAGGGTCTAAGTCCTGCAAGTGGTCTTGGTATAGGGTCTGAGTCCTGCATGTGGGCCTCCTTCAGCACATATGCTTGAGGGTCTTCTTCCTCCAGCAGTCTGGGTCCCAGGTCTAGATGGCCCCTGCCTTGCAGGGAGGAGATGCAGTAGTAAAAGGCTGGGAAAGGGAAGAGAGCAGGGTTTAAGGGAGGGAACATCTAAAGCCCAGCAGGCCTGAGTCTTGAGCAGTCAGCTCAGAGATAGTTCCAGGCAGAAAACCAGGCTTGAAATGGCACTGTGTCATTGAGACCCAGATTTGACAATATAGATTTTTTGAAGGGTGAAGGTGTGGAATCTTGAGTGGCTATGTGCATGCTATATGGGTGACATATCTGGCCACACAAGGTTCTCCATAGACCAGAATGGGTAGACAGATGTGGTAGTATTAGGTCAAGGGAGGTAGGCCTCCATTGGGAGGTGCCTCAATTGGGGCTTCCTGCCCCTGAGGAAGAAGAAGGACTCTTCTGGTAGGGGAAAAAAGGCAGATTCTGTTTTAGAGCTGCAGAGTTCGGGGTCCTGTGGACATTGCCCCTGCCCTGCCCCTTTCTTTTCTTTTCCTCTCCTCTTTTCATCTCCTGCACCACCCCTTTCTCTTTCTTTCTTCCTTGATACTGGTGATTGAACCCAGAGGTGCTCTATCATTAAGCCATATCCCCAGCACTTTAAAGTTTTTTTGAGACAGGGCCTCACTAAGTTGCTGAGTCTGGCCTCATACTTGGAATCCTCCTGCCTCAGCCTCCTTAATTGCTTGGATTACAGGCACATGCACCTGGCAGCCCAGTCTCTTTCTTTCTGATTTGCTGTCCCTTTGCAGCTGGGGCTGATTCCTTGGTCACATCCTGCCTGGCTGGTAGCAGAAACCATACCAAGGCCTTGAGGGAGGTCAGGACTAACCTCTGCAATGGTCATACCAGTGTGGCCTTCTTGTGCTCCCCGATTTTCCCTTATTTGACCTGTCCTTTATCTGCCTGTGTAGATTCTTAGAACAATAACTCCTGGGTGACCCCATCTCTGGAGGAAGAGATGGAATACTGGCAAGTGCTGAAGGAAGACAGAGACCTGTGCTTGTCACCAGGCTCCAGTGATTGGCAGGAAAATGCAGCTGAGCCCAGGTCTGAAGATGAGTCCTGGACCATCCAAAGAGTGAGCGAGCCATGCCCCCTCGACCCATCGCTGCCCCTGCTCTGTGTTTCCCAGGTGGCTGAGCTGGGCTGGCTGAGTCACCCTCACTGCCGCCATGGCGCCTCACCCTCTGACTTTCCCCCTGAAACCTTACTGCATAGCAGTCTAGTTAGCCCCAGAAGTACCACTACATGGGCAGTGGTCTGGCTGCCCCCAGTGTCTGGTCCATCCCCACAGAAGTCTACGGGCTCCAGGCCCTGGGTCTCCACTTTCCTTTCCCAGCCCTAGACCAGATATGTGTGTGTTTCAGGAGATATGGCTGGGCCAGGTGTGGGTCCTGTTCTCTCTGGGGCTCCTTATTGAGGTGCAGGGCTGGGTGCTCCTCTGCTGTGCTTCAAGGCACATATGTGGGTACATATGACAGATGCTCTTCCCCAGAGGTGAGGCCCCATTGACCTCTGGGAAGCATTAGACACCAGGAATTATTGCTTGGTAAGGACCTCGTTGGAGCCCCCAGGCTTCTGGGAGGGATCTCCCTGCAGGTGTTCAGGAGCACTGAGGGTGCTCCCTAGCTCAGCTCTAGCTCACAGAAACCCAGAGTGCAGCACTTGATCCCAGGCTTCCTTCTGGGCATGGAGGGGATCTTGGCTTTCTGTGCCTGCACTGGGGCTGGTTTGTGAGGTTCCTTGCAGGGTGTGCTCTGTGGTCCAGAGTGTGACATAACATGCTGGAGCACTCTGATCCATGCATGCATGTGTGTGGGTGCTATGTGTGGTGCCCGGGGCGGGTGTGTGTGTACGTATGTATTTTCTGGTGTATATGGTGTGTGTGAAGTGAATGTTGATTTGTGCGTGTGTGGCAGGATGCAGGGCCTGTGTGTGGGGAGTAAGGTGTGTGTGTGTGGCATACAGTTGTGTCCTTCCCCTGGAGTCACCCCTTCCTCAGCAGGGAAGGCTACCCAAACCTGGACCTTGGGGGATACTGAAGGCTTGGGTGAATCTTCAAGTGAGAATCACCACTGAGACATTCAGGGCATGGTGATTAAAAATGCTGCAGTGCTCAGCAGGATGAGGGTCCTTTTAAACCTTCATAGAGTAAGTTGAAGAATCTTTGTGTAAAAAAAAATGAGCAATAGCCAAGAAACCATAGCTGTGCACAACGGTGCATGCCTGTAATCCCAGTGACCAGGAGGCCAAGGCAGGAGGATCCAAAGTTCAAGATCAGCCTCATCAGCTTAGTGAGTACCTGTCTCAAAAAAAAAAAAAAGCATAAAGAAAGGACAGGGGAGATGAGTCCTGTGTCTGATCCCAACTTCACTTTTTAAGAAACTAGGAAAAGGTGAGGCAACTAAACCCAAAAGCAAAGAAGGAAGAAAATACTAATAGTAGAATAGAAATAAACAAAGGAGAGAATAGAAAAGCAATAGAGAAAAACAAATGAACCAAAAAGTTGATTCTTTGAAAAGACCAACAAAATTCATAAACTTTTAGACTAATTAAAAAAGAAAAGATGTAATATGAAAAGAACTCAAAAGATTTAGGGTCCTGTTTTATCTCTTATGTGGAAGCTAGAGAAGAAAAGCTGAAAGGAAGATTGGGGCTTACCTCATGACAATTGAAGGGAGATCAGTGGAAGAAAAGGAGGTGGGGGAGGAGATGAGGGGGGAGAGGAACTGCTGGGGAGAAATACTGGCCAAATGATATTGTTACATTGTGTATTCCATGTATCGATATGTAACAACAAACGACATCCACCATCAGTGTGTGCAATTGTAAAACATCAGTGAGAAAAGGTGCAGGACTGGGGTTGTAGCTCACTGGTGGAGCCCTTGCCTAGCACATGGGTTCCATCCTCAGCACCACATGAAAATAAATAAATAAGTAAATGTATATATAAAAAAGAAAGGGTGCAAAAGAAACTAAAGTAGAAATGAAGGTGGAGACATTACTGATGACTTTACAGAAATAAAACTCAATTAGAGGTAATGTCATAGTGTTGGCATTTGGTCACCAAATGTTTAACAAAACTTGCTTAATTGTGGCACCAAAAGCACTAGAAACAAAGGAAAATTAGAAAAAAAAATGGACTTCATCAAAATGAAGACTTTTTTTTCATTTAGAGGACAAGAAAACTGAAAAGGCAGCCAATGGAATGGAGAAGTATTTGCAAGTCATGTATCAGATAAGTTTAGTATCCATGATATATAAAGAACTCATGACTCAACAACAAAAAGTCCGACTTAATTCTGGACAAAAGATTTGCCTGAAGCAGCCTGCCTTCCCCTTCCTTCCTTCTTCATACTGGGTATTGGACCTAGGGCCTCCCACATGCTACTCCAACACTACCTCTGAGCAGCATTCCAGCCCTTATTATTTTATTTTGAGATGGTCTTACTAAGTCACCCAGGCTGGCCTTCAACTTGTGATCCTCTTGCTTCGGCCTCCAGAACAGCTGCATTTACAATTGTACACTACCACACCTGGGTTGCCTAAGCTTTTCTCCAAAGAAGATGAACAAGTGTCCAACAAGCCTGTGAAAGGTATCAGCACGCATTAGTGATTGAGGGCAATGCAAAACCTCTTGACACACCACCTAACACACACTAGGATGGTTGTGATAAAAAGTGTCAAATCACAAGTGTTGGTGAGGTGAAGAAGTTGGAGCTGCTGGAAGGAATGTGAAGTCCTGCAGCCACTGTGGAAAGCAGTGTGGCAGCTTATCAGAAAATTAAATTCAGAATGGCCATATGACCCAGTAGTTCCAGTAAGTATGTGCCCAAGAGAAATAAGAATGGGTGTTCGAACAAATGCCTGTCTGCAGATTTGGAGCAGCAGAGCCACCGCACTCCAGTGGCAGAGCAACCCAGGTATTCCTTGGTGGATAAACAATGAACTACTTAGGCTATGTACACTCGTGGAATATCAGTCAGCCACAATAAAGAAGGAAGTGTACGTGTCCAAACTGCAACGAGGGTGGACCTCAGACATGCAGTGCTAAGAGAAGGAATTCGAGGTACAAGGCACCAACTGTGTGATGCCTGTTATATGAAACATTAGAACAAGCTCATCTGGAGAGAGAGATCAGTAGCTCAGAATTGTGGGGTGACTGTGAGGCAGAGACAGCATTGCTTTTGGGGTGATGAAGAGGGAGCCTAGTACAGGTGGTGACTGATGACATTGTGAGTGGCCTAAAGGCCTCTGAGTTGTTAAGTTTCAAACGTTTGTTTGGGGCAGAGTTGTGGCTAGGTGTGGAGCATTTGCCAGTATGTGTGAGTCCCTGGGTTCTAGCCCCAACACCTCAAAACACTAGCAGAGCCACTCCAAAATGTCCATTTTTGTATGATTTTCACACTGTGTGTAGTATTGTCACAGGAGATTTATTTAAAACATGTCTTTGAAGGTACAGAAGCTGCACCTGAAAGAAACTGGGAGCAAAGTGCACTGGCGAGCACCACAGGTGTCTCTGGGCAACAGCTTCCTAGTCCCACAGTAAGCCTTCATCACACTTCACCTGAGCTGGTGTTGCTGTCTGGGAGAAAGTCTCTGAGCTAAGACCTGATGTTCCCAGGGGGTGTTCTGGACCTCAGAAGCCAGGATGGAGCCACAAGCCACTCACCAACACTTGTGATTTGACACTGTTTATCACAGCCATCCTAGTGTGTGTTAGGTGATATGTCAGGAGGTTTTGCATTGCCCTGAATCACCAATGCATGCTGATACCTTTCACAGGCTTCTTGGACACTTGTTCATCTTCTTTGGAGAAAAGCTTAGGCAACCCAGGTGTGGTGGTGCACAATTGTAATTACAGCTGCTCTGGGTACCTGTACTGACCTGCTCCCTTTTGTGCCTCTGTAGCTGCATTTGTTGGAAGCAGGGGCCCAGGTGTTCAGGTGGAGGCTTCAGGGGACCAGGACCTGATTTGCCTTCCTGGGGGACACACTGCCCTTCCTAGCACAGCTGAACACATCTTTCCACTGGCCCAAGAGAGTGCTGTGGTGCACAGGTCCATGGGGAGGTGGCCAGCCTCCTCCTGGCCCTTTCTTCAGTGGCCACTGGATGCTGAATTGTGGGTTCCTGCTTGCTGGCTCTGTGTTCTTCCAGAGGCTCAGGGGTTTGTGCTTCTGGCAGTAAGGGAAAAGACCTAGCCGGGGCCTGAGCTGGTGGGGTGAGAGGCTCCAAGTGGCCCTAGGCCCACAGTGGCTTTCCTTCCTCAGAGTTTGCTGGCGTGATTTGACAGACGCTGCCTGAGGCTGCCTGGTGGAGGCACACCTGGCATCTGGAGGCTCTGGAGGCTGTGCCTGGCTGAACCTTGGGTGTCTGGACTGACCTGCTCCCTTTGGTGCTTCTGCAGCTGCATTTATTGGAAGCAGGGGCCCAGGTGTTCAGGTAGAGGCTCCAGGGGACCAGGACCTGATTTTCCCTCCTGGGGGACACTTCTGCCCTGCCCATCTGCACACTCCTGCTTGTTGGCCTCAGCCATCTTGAGCTCTGGGTTGCTGGTTACCCTGCTCCATGAGGTTTCCCTGACTGGGACTGGATGAGGTTCCAGGGTGTGTGGGTGACCCTGTGCTGTCTGAAGGCCTCAGGACCTTCTGTAGATGCCATAGAGGATGTACCTGGTGAGCAGGCAGCTGCCCAGCGCCTTCCCAGCAAGAGGAGAATGGATGAGGCTGCTCTGTGCAAAGTCTTGGACACATTCACGGCAGACGAAGAGCAGGTAGTCTGTGTTTCTGGCTGCAGAGCCTCCTGCCAGCCCCTGACAGCCAGTCTCCCTCATACCTCCACTGAGAGGGTGGAGCTGGGAGCTGAGCCATTTGTGAGGTGGCTGCACCCACTTAGGTTTTGGTCTTTGTGGCAGGTCATTTTGGGGGTGCCAGCTTTCTGTTCTGTGCTGCACATCCTACCTGCCCACACTGACTCCCAGCTTTTATTTCTTGTGAAAATCTGCCCTTTGACATCCACAGGCCACCACAGGGTTCTTCTCATAAGGCATACCCCAGGTACAGGTGTACCCAAGTTCTTCCCTTTTCCTGACAGTTTAACCCCAGGAGTGGGGTCCCTGGGGCAGGTTCGTGTCTACCCCCAGCTGTACTAGGTATCAGGGCCTTGCCACATACAGCCAGGGCTCAGGATTTATAAACCAGTTGCCTTTGGTGGCTCATTGACACCTCCTCTGGAGCATCACAGCCCTTGGGGCCAGTGTCCCAGTGGCCTACTCCTCAAAGCCTGCATTCCTGGTTTCCTGGTTTTCAAGGTGGAAGCTTTGCCTGGGAGCTGCCCGAGCCTTCCAGGGCACAGGAGCAGCCTCTCCAATCCTCTGCACTCTTTAGTTACCTTCTTGCCTGTATTCTGGTTTTCTTCCTTGTGACAAATACGCTGCAGAGTGTCACATGGATAGCCTGTGAATGTTGTTGTATCCAAGAGTGAACTTGCAGTGACATTCCCAGCCACTCCACACGAGGCTCTCTGTCTGGCTTCTTGCTCCTCAGCTCCCTCACCTGCCATTCTTGGTTTCTTAATTCAATTCCACCCCTGATAAATAAGTTGCAGGGGTGACAGATGTAAGTCATGCAGTAGAGCTAAGCTTTCTGTACTCAAGAAATTGGGGGGAAATTGGGAGGGAAATGTGGGGCAGACTGTAGTAAACCTAAGAAGTAAGATTGATATCTCTCCTGTTTAGAGCAAAAGGAGAAAGAATCAGGACACTGCTGATTCCTCAGAGCTGGGTTTCTTGGCTCCATCACCTTCCATTTCCCAGAGTCCGAATTTGCCTTCCTACTTGGTCCCAGGACACAGCTGTGGCCCAAGGCCAAGCCCAGCAGACTGGTCCAGCTGGCCAGTGCAGGGGTGAAGACACAGGAGATGTGGCTCAGAGAAGGCCAAGCACCCCAGGACTACTTGGAAGGAAAGGATCTCCACACCTCCACACCCTTTGGGGACAGAGGCCTCCTAGGAGGTGTCTGGGTCACGAAACTCTACCTGCGAAGCCCACCCTAAGCTTGAAGATTCTGCCTAGGGGCTCCCGCTGCCCCAGTCCAAAGAAGACTCTGAGTCTCAGAAAGAAGTACAGAGGGCCAGGCAGCACATGGAGGTCCCAGCCTCTGGGGTATCAGGGAATGGTGGTGGTTGGCACGGGATTGGCCTTAGCACCTTTGGTGTGTTGTGTGGGTGAGACATTGCTTCCCTGTCTAGGAAGGCAGCTGGGACTTGCTCCCTGAAGGGCCAGGAAGGGATTGTTGATCCCACACTCAGCATTAAGGTCAATGCTGATCTTAAGCATTTGGGGCAGAGCAGCCCTTCCATTTGTCTCTGTGGCTCAGACCCTATGAGTCTGGGGTCTTTATTTCCTTCAGGGATTTGATGCTATATCTGAGCCAGATAATCCAGTTAACAAGGCTGGGAAAGAAATGAAAGATAAGGCTCAGTCAGCAAATGAGCTGCCAGTAAGTCCCCCTGCTTCCAAGGAACACTGCCAGGTACAGGTTTCCCACCAGAGTGGGCCTGGGGGACACTGCTTGGCCTTCCCGGCCATGCCTGCTGCAACCTGACACCAGCCCATCTTCAGTCTGGTTGTGTGGCACATGTTTGTGGAGAGCTAGGGACAGTGCAAAGGAGACCAAGCCTTCCTTCAGGGAGCTCACTTGCTAAAGGGGGGAAGACTGAGGCCAAGCCAGGCAACAGGAAGTGAGCTAGGAAAAAGTAGAGCATGGGGGGCTGGGTACAAGGATGGTGCCCAGGAATGTGCTGGGTGGTGCCACAAGGTGTGGAGACAAGTGCATGGAGTACTGCATACATGGCATACGTTAAGGGTATCTGAGTGACAGGCCACTCCCCTTTGCTAGGTGTGTGAATGGCAGGCCACTTACCCCATAGGCACAGCCCTGGGCATGAGGCCATGGGTTGCAGTCCCTGCACTCCATGGCCCACTCCTGGATTGGTTGCTGCAAGGATATTAGCAGAAATTGCATTGGTGGCTGCCTGTAATCTGATTAGCTGCTGCCTGAGTATATATACATGGTAACTATGCAGTAAAATCGGACCTGCTTCCTGCTTGGCCTCCAGAAATCTTGATTAGTGACTTCACAGCCATACTCTCCTCTACCTTGTTCCATGGACCTCCTTGCTGGATGAGAGAGAGCCCATGCAACAAGGGAAGGTGGCCCCTCATCCAGGGAGGCTGGATGAGGTTTCAAGGGAGGTGCTGAGGGAGCAGAGGCTAGAAGGAGTGAGGAGTGAGATTTGAGGTTCAGGGGACAAGTTCAGATAAAAGGATTGGCATGCTAAGGCCCAGGGGTGGCTTGTGGCGGCCTGTTCTCAGTGGAAGGAACTAGTGAGCCCAGGAGTGAGAGAGGGAGAAGGGGCCAGGCAAGGTTGGGGAAGGATCCTCAGCGGCCATGGGAGTGGACTGGAAGGACTGGACAGTCCACTTGGACTGCTGTGAGAAGCATGGCTGATGGGGAGCCTTTCAGGCTGGGGCTTGGTTGCTCATTTCAGGAGGGTGAGACCAAGGACAGGTTAGCTGCTCCTGGAGAAAAACCAGGTAAAAACATATCGGAACCCAAAGACCTAAGGAAGGCAGAAGGGAGTGACGAAAAATTATGCAGCTGCCATAATAAAGAAGGAGCAGAAGAGCCAGAAGGCCAGCATGAAGGCCATCCCCATGAGGTACCAGGCCACCCTGCCCAGGCCCAGGGTACAAGGAGGCCATCAGTGCCTGTTGAGGGCCCCTATAATGAGTTCAGCCCAGGGGGTTGTAGGGGAGGTGGGCTGGCCTGGCCAGAGTCTCACACCCTCCTCTCCTCTTCTTGGCTGCTTGTGGTGGTCAGTGGCCAGGGATGAAAATGACCAGTAGAGAAAGAGGAGGTGGACCAGGCCAGGAGCAGTTGGTGAACACAGAGGTTCCTTTTCCTCTTCTAGCTGGCTGAACCACTTCCAGCTGGCTGAACCATGCACTTCCACTCTATCAACACCAAGCATGTTGCCTTCCACCCTAAGCTCCACACTATGTTCATCAAGGGAGGAAAAGAGCTTGGACAGCCCGGGTGGAGTGACACTTGTGAGATGTACTACATTGCATGAGTCCTGGGGACAGAGTCCCCTGAGTATGTGTTAGAGATGGTCAGTGAGTTCCTGGGGTGCCCCTGCTCCCTGGGTGAGCATGTGTTTGATACTCCCAGCATGCATTTCTTTGTCTCATTTTTCCATGGCTCTTTTTTCTGTCCAACTGGAAACAAAGCCCTATTCCAAACATGCCATCTTGGTCAGTGTCCGTTATAGCTTTGGGTTTGCATACCTGGTGTGTTTGAGAACTAAATCTTCCAAGATAATCCTTCCAGATAACTGGTCATGTCTGTTGATTTGCAGGGACTTACATGGGAATAAGTCCCTCATCAAAAGCAGCATTGTCATTCTCAGGCAGAGCCTGATTAGAGCCATCCTTTACAAGTACATCTTCACTATGGCCGTGGCTCCAACTGTACCATCTACAAGCAGCTGCAGAAGGCGGGCAAGCATGTGAACTGCTGCCTGTGTGTCAATCCTCCCTCCTGCGCTCTGGAGGTAAAGGGCCTCTCCCATGGAACCTGTGTCCTGGCCTGGGTGCTGCTGTGTGGAGCAGACTGCCTGGTCTTCATGGGTCCTCTGCTGTGTGCTGCCCCTGCTGTGGTTTAACTTATGTGAGAGAGGAAATGGGAAGGAGAGAGGACGAAGCCAGAGGAAGGGCTGGGGCTGTGGGCAGAGTGGGCCTAGGTACGGGGCAGACTCTGGGACAATGCAGGGAACAGGGAGCTGTTGGCTGGCCCTTCCTGGAGGCGGCCAGTTGGTGACCAGAAACAGGACAGGTCATTGAAAGCCTCCCTTTGGGCCTCTGCTATTTGTCCTTGTCACATTTTGCTGGTGGCACTTGGGTGGCTTCCACATTCTACCTTCTGAATCCTTGGAAAGAATTCTCTGCACCTCTTCAGGTCCTCTGGCGGCTCTTTCTCTGTGGCCCTTTCTGTAGACACTGGCTGTCCTGGCCTGCCTGGGCACCCAGCGCTGTCCTGAGCTTTCCCCAGGGCCTAGGATTTAAAAAATATGTTTTCTGAGCTGACCTCAAGCACCTGGGCTCCAGAGGTTCTCCTGCCTCATCCTCTTGAGTGGCTGTATGTGCACCATGATACCTGGCAGTACATGTAATTTTTATAAATTTAGTGTACTCTGAGGACTTCAGCTTTGAGGCAAAACTGGACTTCATCATATATTTCCACATGCAAAGATGAAGTTTTTGCTCTGACAAGTGCCACAGAGGAAGGGGCTAGAGTGGAGTCAGGAGAAGCTCCAGAGGATGCTATGCCCAAATCAGCATATGAACCCTGGCTAACTGTCACCTGGCAGGGATAGGGTAGATCTAGGGTGGCAGGGCCAACCAATGTGACAGCAGTGTGCACAGCACCTGCTTTGAGCCTCAGGAGTCCAGCTCAGCACCTGTCTTACTGCTACTTGTGTGTGTCTCTCTATACATAGGGCTTTTTTTGGTACGAGGGATTGAACCCAGGGGTGCTTTACTACTGAGCCATGTCCCCAGCCCCTTTTATTTTTTTTTTATTTTAAGAAGGATCTCCCTAAACAGTGTAGGGCCTTTTAAATTGCTGAGACTGGCCTCAAACTTGCAGTCTTCCTGCTTCATTCTCTGGAGTTGCTAGGATTACAGGCAATTGTGCTCAGCTGTCTCTGTCTACCTTATATGTCTTTCTTTCTTTCTTTCTTTCTTTCTTTCTTTCTTTCTTTCTTTCTTTCTTTCTTTCTTTCTTTCTTTCTTTCTTTCTTTCTCCCTTTTTCTCTTTCTTTCTCTCTTTCTTTCTTTCTTTGACAGTGCTGGTGATGGAACCCAGGGCCTTTTGCATATTAGGCAAGTGCTCTACCCCTGAGCTAGATCCCCAACTCTTTCATTCATTTTTAAATTTTGAATCAGATTTTGCTAATTTTCCCAGGCTGCCCTCAAACTTTTGATCCTCCTGCTTCAGCCTCCTAAATTGCCTGGAGTTCAGCCATGCACCATGGTGCTTGGCTAACCACTTTTGTTTTCTAATTATTTACAGTTAACATTACTGGATTTTCTAGGTCTATAATTGTGTCTTTGGCAGCTGGCCCTCAGAGCAGACTTGAATTCAGCCCTTGCCCTGTACTGGGCACCTGCTAGTAGCTCATGTCTGCTGAGTAATCTACACCATCCTCTTTGGGGTGGGTGTTGCTGTTCCCAGTATGTACTCTGAAGTCATTTACCAGAACAGAACTCAGTTGCTAGTGAGAGATGTAGTTTTGGTATAAATATTTAACCTGGGTTTGGTCATGTTTAAAGCTTTACCAGGCTTGCTAAACTGCATGACTAAGCAGAGACTTGGTTTTAAGCTCATCATTTTGGGTTGTCTGGGATTATTCTCTGCAGGGGTGTGCCCTGTCCATGGTAGCTGATGGAGTGAGTTCTGATCACCTCAGTTTACCAGAGTCCTCTTGTTTTCCTTTTTTCCTTTCATTATCTGACTGAACTCCCCTGTTGCTGTTTATTTTTTAGACAGGGTCTCTAAGTTGCTAAGGCTGACCTCCAACTGTGGTTCTCCTGCCTCAGCCTCACATGTGCTACTGTGTCTGGCTGCTTCCCTGTGTTTCTGTCTTCTGGGATGGTGCCTTGGGCTGGTGGGTTTTGAGATCTTAAGTGTGACATTTTTCTTGCTATCACCCATAGACTGGCATCAATATGATGGCATAATTTGCATGAAACCTCCTGGGACACTGGAGACATTCTAGAGCCTCTTTACTAATAAGATGAAGAAGGAAGTGGTGAAGGGGAAGATGATAGCAGCTGAGATCATGCTGGGCTGAATATTCAGTGCCCTCCAGACCTGGAACTCCATCAGCCTACAAAACTTCTTCACCTAGTTCCAGCAGTTTTATTCTGTTGTCCGAGTGCCTATGATTTACGAAGGCTAAGCACAGCCCTGGCACAGCCTGGGCCTCGGAGACTAAGAAGTATCAGGCTTCCCCTAATCACCAGCAGTTCAGGTGTGAGTGGGCAGGGTCCCCTGACCTACTAGAGGTAAGGAGACCCTGTGACTACTGGGGCAGGTGCAGAGGAGGCAGGGGACCTTTCCATCCCTTCTTTTTCTGCACTACCTCTTGGAAATCCCCACCCACCCACCATGTTCCTCCTCCTGATTGCACCCCTGAGCCCACTCACAGCATTGATCTTGAGTTCTTTCTAGGGCTAGGCAGAGTTGAAAAAAATGGGTGGAGCCCATCATTGCCCCTTCAGCCACACTGTGTCTTGGAGGCAGAGCTGGAGCTCTCTCTTTGAGCTTTCATGAGCATCCAGGGACTCCCGGACCCACCTCACTGCAGGATTTGGGACTGAGCATCAATGTGTCTCTGCTGCCCCAGAACCTCAGCATGCCTGGGAGGAGGGGAGGTAAGGGAGATGGGACCCTCCCCTGAGCTCCCCTGCATAGGGCCTTGATCGCCTACCTAAGGGTTCTTCAGCCTCCAAGGAATGCACTCTGTAGCTCATGCCTCTTCTTTTCCCCCTGCTTCAGGTGAAGAAACACCTGTGGGAGTGTTTGAAAAAGCAGATGGGATTATTTTTGGAAGGAAGTGGGAATGCCCTGATTGAAAGCTTCCCTGTGAGGAGCAGACTGAGAAGGGACGTTGTCCTCCTTTTCCTGGTGGAAGATGCCAGACTCTGCTTGTTGGAAGGAACTCATCTCACTGTGCTCCATCCTCTGCCCCAGTTACTGCTCCCCAGATGCTCTACACAGCAACCTCCACCATATCCTGGACACATCTGAGAGGTATCCTAGGGTTTTTTGTTTGTATGTTTGCTTTTGTCAGAGGTTTCATAGCCATTTATCATGATTTTTATCTGGTTTTGAGGTAAGTGCTTGTCAGAGAAAGGCTTTGGGAAAAAATAAAACCACAGTCATGTCACCACTTGCTCCTTTCACTTTCCTGGCACGTGTGTCATTGCTAGTGTTGTTAAATTCTGTGTTCTCCTGAATACCCTGACTTCAAAAAGCTTCACAGAGCCAGACACCATGATGGCACTGTCATCTCAGCTACTTGGGAGGCTGAGGAAGGAAGGTTGCTTTTACCCAAGAGCTTAAGGCCATCCTGGGTAACTTAGTGGAACCATATCTGGAAAAATAAATGAATAATATAAAATACATGTTCTCCGGAGGACCTTCCTCTTCACGCTCAACATGCCTTAGCATTGGTTCCAAGGCCTGCCTGCAGGTGTCACCTAGGAAAGCTGCAGAACCCACAGGAATGCTGTCCCTGTTGTCCCACCTGTGCTGGTAGCTCTTGAAGCACACTGCCCCTGCTGGGTCAGCCATGGCCTTTAATGTGGTAGGGGAGACCTCTTATGAGGTGTGATCAGAGGATCAGGGTCTCTTCTGCTTCTGTTTGGGTTGAGCTTGGGTAACGTCAGGTGGCCTTTCCTGAGCTCTTAGCAGCTGTGTGTTTCCTAAGTTTTAAAGACCCAGGCAGTTTCTGTGATGGTGATAAGGAAATCTACAAACAGCTGTACATGGGTTTGAGAAAAGAAAGAAGCATCTATTTCTGTGCCTGTGGGATACACACCATGTGTTGTTCCTTTTAAAAAGTGGCTTTGTAGCTGAGCATGGTGGCACATGCCTATAATACCAGAGACTCAGGATGTTGAGGCAGGAGGATCACAGTTCAAGGACAGTCTTGGCAACTTAGGGAGGCTATGTCTCAAAATAAAAAAGATTGGGTATGTAGCTTAGTGGTAGAGTGTCCCTGGGTTCAATCCCAGTTTTTTTTTTTTTTTTTTTAAGTTTGTTTTGTGTTTAGTTCCACCTTCGCCAGACTGTCTGGTTCAAATCCTAGGCCCTGTGTGAATTCCTTTGCTGGAAACTGAGGGCCTCAGTTCCTCAGCTGTATAATGTGGGTGGATATGACTCCAGTGGGAGTCTTTTGGGATATGTGATGTCTTGTTGCACTGGGACCCATCCCAGTTCAGTTCCAGGGAACTTGTCCCCCTTGCCACCCTGTGTCTCCTGGTCTGGGATTTGGTCCAGGTGTGCCACATGCTCCTTCTTCAGGGTATAAGTGGATTTCCCTTCTCTCCTAGGACATCAGACTACAGGGCAGGTTGGACGCAGCCAACCACAGCTCACATTAGGTCTCGGTTCCCTTCCAAGAGTACTTGGTCAACTTGTGCCAAAGGTGCATGGCTGTAAGGGTTGTTGACTGGCTGGGCATCCTCCCTGTCCTGCACTACTGTATGCAGCTGGTTCCTCCAAGAAAGGACATTGTGAGCCAGCCTGAGGACATCTGGGATGCCCTCAAGGGAATCCCCTTCTCTCAGTTTCAGGAAAAATGGCTAAATGAGTAAGTTGTAAAGCTGCATTTATATAAGCATATCTTGGAATAATGATTCTTTAGCATTTTGCCACTGAGCTAAATCCTCAGTCCTTTCTTAAATTTTTAATTTTTGACACGGGTCTTGCTAAGTTGTCTGGCCTGGCCTGAACTTGTGATCCTCCTCTCTCTGGATCAATGGGAATCACAAGCTTGGCCACTGCACTGGACAGTCTTTCTCTTATAACTGTGTTAATGTGTGTTTACTCATTTATGTGGCAAACACTTAGCACCTCTGTGTGTCCCAGGAAACAACTCAGAGTACTGCAAACCTTAGTTCATGGCCTCTGACTTTGCCTTTTAGCTGGAGTGGGGAGTGGTGAGTGCGTTTTTTGTAGGGCTCAAAGCAAGATCCTCCTTTTGCTGGCCATAAGGCTCAGGCCAGAGAACTGTCTGGAAGAAGCAGAAGACTTCCACACTCTCTGCTCTCTGATTGTGAGAATGGTGCACTGTCCTGAGTGTGGGAGGCTCAGTCCTCCTGGGGTGTGGATATGTTGGTAGGCAAGAGTACAGAGAAAATGACCATGGGCTCACTGGGCCCTGCAGTGTGTACAAGACAGTGGCCATCCAGTGGGGAGATGGACTAAGAACTGGAAAATTCACTGTTACTGAGATGCGGATGCACAGAGCTTGCTGAAGGGTGAAGCAGGAGATGGGAGCCAGTTGCTGTGGACACTCATATTCTGGCTTCTGTTAGCCCTACCATCAAAGGATGGAAAGTTTCTACGACCTGAGTCTCACTAAAGCTATAGCAAAGCCCTGGCTCCTCTACATCATAACCCCTGTCCTGAGAAGAAGCTGCTGTATGGCCAGGGAGAAAATAGGGGGGTAAAACCCATAAATGGCCTAAGTGGGGGGATTCAGGGAGGGTGTTAAGAACAATTGTGAGGGGGTTAGGGTTGTGGCTCAGCATTAGAATTATCTAGCACGTTCACGTGCACATGAGAGGCCCTGGGTTTGATCCTCATTTATAAAAATAAATAAATTAAATCAAGTTATTGTATCCAACTACAACTAAAACGTAATTTTTTAAAAAGAACAACTTTGAGGAATATTGTAGAGGACCTTCAGAAAATGTGGACAATGTTACCCACAGATGGGGGATTTCAGAAGAACAGTGGAAATCACGGGGTATTAAGAAAATAGCTGAGTGGGAAGATGACACTTGAAGTGGATATGGAGACTCTTCTTGATGGCTCAGTAACCACCTGGAGACAGCAGGGGGAAGGGGCCAAGAACTGGAGAACTGGGAAATAGAAATGTCATGCTCACATAGAGAAGTTGCAGAGGGGAAAAGAGCAGAACAGAGCTTCTGAGGCCTGTGGGTGAAAACAAGGTGAGTAAAGAGGAGAAAGAGGCCAAAGAAAAGAAGGATCATGCTTGAGTTTCCCAGCATGGAGAGTACCACCTCATAGAGCCTGCAGACTCCAGGAAGGACAGGGACAGGTCACTCACATCCAGCACAGTCATGACTTCTGGGCACCAAAGAAAGATAGTCTTGAAGGCAGTTGGAGAAAAAGACTCACTGAATCCAGGGGACTGTGGAAAGGTGAATGGAGGAGGGGGAGGTGGCATTTTTATAGGGTGCTAAGCCTTGCCATGGAGGCAGGCTCAGTAACATGCTGCAGATGCATGCTAAGGACGTTGAGCTAATGAACCAAAGCAGACCTCAAAAGGGCAATTACCATGTGATTCCACCTAAGAGGTCCCTAGCATCTTCACACTCAGAGAAAGAGTAGTGTGGCTTGCCAGGGTTGGGGGAAGGGGAGTTAGTCTTTAATTAGGACAGAGTTTCAGTTTTGCAAGATGAAAAGAGGCCTGAAATTTGGTTGTGTGACAATGTGATGTCATTGACATATTGTATATTCTGGAAAATTGTTGAAATGGTAAAATTCAGGTTGAGTTTACTACCATTAAAAAAAAATAACTTTTAAACCAGGTGTGGTGCCATACCCCTGAAATCCCAGAGACTTGGGAGACCAAGTCAGGAGGATCACAATTTCAAGGCCAGCCTGAACAACTTAATGAGACCTTTTCTCAAAATAAGATTTAAGAAATGGCCTTGGATGTGGCTCAGTGGTTGAGTGCGCCTAGGTTCACTCCCCATTACAAAAAAACAATCATTATAATAATAATTATGTCTAATGTAATTCTGGCATGATTTCCTGAAGTTAGCACTGTTGTATTTTGGGGATAAGGCCATTCTGTATAGTGGAGGCCATCCTGTGCACTGTAGGATGTTGAGCAGTGTGCAGGGTCCCCACCTGGAAGATGCTGCTGGTCTTGCTTCCACCCCAGTTCTTAAAGGCATATGTGTCTCTGGGTATTGCCAGGCCCCTTTGGGTAGGAAGGGGGCTTAAATACCCCTGTCCCCATTGATAACTGTGCTACAGAAGGAGAAAGGGGACCCAGAGATGCAAAACTCTAAGCTAAATAAATGATAAACTGGAATACTAAGCAATATGCAAAAGCCACAACAGGGCCAGGGCTGGGGCTGAGGCTTAGCGACAGAGCACTTATCTAGCTTGGCTGGGACCATAGGTTCCATCCTCAGCACCACAAAAAAGAAAAAAAGTCAAAGTAGGAGTCACAGAGGAATAGAGAACAAAGGTACCAAGTAGGACTAAACCCCAGGATGGAGAATCAAATCCAATCCCAAACCAAAATCCTGAGAGGAGGAGTGGGCAGATCCATAGCTCTGTGGAGCTCTGTGCCTCCTCTTCAGTGACTGATGGAACAAAAGGCAGGAGAATGAATATGGTACAGATGTTGTGGAGAAAGCTACAGACCAGCCAGTCCCAGGTGGCACCCAGGAGCTTCAGCGCCCCACATGGCAGGACACACGCCCTTCTCAGGTGTGCCCGTGGGCACATGCAGCAAGACGGCTGCATTCTGAGCTGGACCACTCTCAGTACCCTGAAGGTGCTGCAGTCCAAGGGCATGGGTTCCTAACCACAGCTGAGCAGGTGGCTCTCTGGAAAATCCTTGTATGCATGGATCTGTTAACAGCATGCTTCTAAATAATATCATCTTGAAGTGAGGAAAGATTCTTCAGAGAAGACATAGAAAGCAAAACCTACACAAGAAAAATTGTAGGGGGCTGGGCTGCACTCAGTGGCAGAGGCGTGCCTAGCATGGGTGAGGCCCTAGGTTGCCTCCCCAACACCACACACAAAAAAAGATTTTTAAAATCAAATTTAAGTAAAAAATTAAAATAAATCTGAATTAAATGTGAAAACAGCTTTGCACTCATTTCTACACACAGATAACTGCCATGTGTGGAGTTCCCTGTCCCCTTGCCCTCCCTGTCCACTGGGAGCCAGCTGCTATCATTAGGGATAAAGGCAGTGAGCTCAATTGTTCCCATCTCTTCTCTAGTTTTGGGATTTTTTGAAATGAAAGCCAAATAGAAATGATGTTTTTTAATTTATTTTAGAGATGCTGTGTAATCACTGAGAAAGTAAGGAAGACACTCGCATTTCCTAAAAATGCTGAATTACCTCGGTGCCGATCAGTGGAAAACCAAAGAGGATGAGAAGGATGACAAGCCATCTGAGCTCTAGAAGAGGGGGATATTGCCTTGCTGAAAACTTACAGTCAGAGTACTTACTCGTGGAAGATTAAGCAGGTTGAGGATGACATTCAACAACTTCTTAAGAAAATTAATGAGCTCACTGGTATTAAAGAATCTGACACTGGCCTGGCCCCACCAGCACCTTGGGACTTGGCTGCAGATAAGCAAACTCTCCAGAGTGAACAGCCTTTACAGGTTGCAAGGTGTACAAAGATAATTAATGCTGATTCAGAGGACCCAAAATACATTATCAATGTGAAGCAGTTTGCCAAGTTCATGGTAGACCTCAGCGATCAGGTGGCACCTACTGACATTGAAGAAGGGATGAGAGTTGGTGTGGACAGAAATAAGTATCAAATCCACATTCCACTGCTTCCTAAGATTGACCCAACAGTTACCGTGATGCAGATGGAGGAAAAACCTGATGTCACTTACAGTGATGTTGGTGGTAGTAAGGAACAGATTGAGAAATTGAGACAAGTGGTTGAAACCCCACTACTTCATCCTAAGAGGTTTGTTAACCTTGGCATTGAGCCTCCCAAGGGTGTGCTGCTCTTTGGTCCCCCAGGCACAGGCAAGACACTCTGTGCCAGGGCAGTTGCTAATAGGACTGATGCTTGCTTCATTCGAGTTATTGGATCTGAACTTGTACAGAAATACGTTGGAGAGGGGGCTCGAATGGTTTGTGAGCTTTTTGAAGTGGCCAGAACAAAAAAAAAAAAAAGCCTGCCTTATCTTCTTTGATGAAATCGATGCCATTGGGGGCTCGGTTTGATGATGGTGCTGGAGGTGACAATGAAGTACAGAGAACAATGTTGAAACTGATTAATCAGCTGGATGGTTTTGATCCTTGAGGCAACATTAAAGTGCTGATGGCCACCAACAGACCTCATACTCTATACCCAGCACTGATGAGGCCGGGGAGATTGGATAGAAAGATTGAATTTAGTTTACCTGATTTAGAGGGTCAGACTCACATCTTTAAGATTCATTCTTGTTCAATGAGTGTTGAAAGAGATATCAGACTTGAATTGTTAGCACGACTATGTCCAAATAGCACTGGTGCTGAGATTAGAAGTGTCTGCACAAAAGCTGGTATGTTTGCAATCGAGCATGGCAAAAAATTGCTACTGAGAAGGATTTCTTGGAAGCTGTAAATAAGTCATTAAGTCTTATGCCAAATTCAGTGCTACTCCTCGCTACCTGACATGCAGCTGAGCCCCAAAGGCTTTCAGATGAAAACTTCAGTTAGAATATTTAGCTTATAAAGACTTGTTAATACCACCTCTCTCTCTCTCTCTCTCTCTCTCTCTCTCTCTCTCTCTCTCTCTCTCACACACACACACACACACACACACACACAAATAAATGGTTTAAAAATTGTAAAAAAAAAATTATTTCTTTGGTGCCAGGGATTGAAACCAGGGGTGCTCAACCACTGAGTCACATCTCTAGCCCCTTTTTAATTTTTTTTTAATTTTGAGACAGGGCCTCACTAAATTGCTGAGGGTACCCTTGAACTTGCATTCCTTCTGCCTCAGCCTCCTGAGTTGCTGGGATCACAGGTGTGCCATACACTTGGCTATTTTGTTCATTTTTCATTTGATTCACTCTGTATGTCTGTTTCCACAATGTATTGATATCATCTTGGACTCTGTAAATAAGCTGAGCATTCTGGACCTTGCTTTTCCTTGTCTTGAGTCTGTTCAGTGCTCTCACTGCTGCCCTAGTCTCTGTCTTGATTTCTTCATTCAGGAGCCAGTTTCTTAACTTCATGGAGAGCAGGAAGAAGTTGCTGTGTGTGGATGAGTATCTCTTTTGATCCTGGTTGAGTTTGCTGCCTCTGGTAAGCCTCATTCCCTATACATAAAACTCCACTGAGTACTTGAGTCTCATGCCTGCTCGGGTCCTGGACTGTTTTCTAGGGACTCACTACAGGCTGCAACAGCTTCAGAAGATCTCAGAAGATCTCTTGGAGGTTTGTGGTTGGGGGTTGGGTGTCAGGTTCTTGCTTAGCAAAAGCAGGTTACAAGCTGAACATTGAATGCTTGTGGGTCTTCTGTCCTGAAGGGCAGGTTGGGGGAAATTCTAAGAAATAATAAGAGAATTGCTGAAATAAGAAGTCATTATTTCTTAGGATTGAAGTTTGACTTCTCAGAGTTGATTCTGGTTTAGTAAATAGAGCTTACGAGAACGGTAGCTGTTTGTTATTTATGACTGTTAGATGGTGCTGTGAACGTCACACATTTCATAGTTGCTATCTTTCCTTTTTATGCTTTTTGAGGTAAAGAAAATAGTATTAGGACTTGGGAGTCAATTTAACAAAAGAGGTAAAAGATCTCTACAATGAAAATTACAGAACTCTAAAGAAAATAATTGAAGAAGACCTTCCTTAGAAGATGGAAGATCTTCATGCTCCTGGATAGGCAGAATTAATATTGTCAAAAGTGCTATACAGATTCAGTGCAATTCCAATTAAAATCCCTAAGTCGTTCCTCATAGAAATAAAAAAAAGCAATCATGAAATTCATTTGGAAAAATAAGAGACCCAGAATAGCCAAAGCAATCTTTAGTAAGAAGAGTGAAGCAGGATGCATTACAATACCAGACCTTAAACTATATTACAAAGCCACAGTAATAAAAACAACATGATATTGGCACAGAAATAGACATGTATACCAATGGTACAGAATACAAGACACAGAGACAAATCCATGTAAATACAGTTATCTCATACTAGACAAGGTGCCAAAAACATACATTGGAGAAAAGATAGCCTCTTCAATAAATGGTACTAAGAAAACTGGAAATCCATATGCAGCAAAATGGAACTAAACCCTACTATCTCTCACCATGCACAAAATTCAACTCTAAGTGGATCAAGGACCTAGGAATTAGACAAAGACCCTGCACCTAATAGAGGAAAAAGTAGGCCCAAATCTTTATCATGTCAAATTAGGCCCTTACTTCCTTAACAAGACTCCTAAAGTACAAGAAATAAAATCAGAATCAATAAATGGTATTGATTCAAACTAAAAAGCTTCTTCTCAGCAAAAGAAACAATGAGATGAAGAGAGAGCCTACATTTTGGGAGCAAATTTTTGCCACATGCATGTCAGATGAGCACAAATTTCCAGGATCTATAAAGAACTCAAAAAAAAAAAAAAACGCCGAAAAAACTAACAGCCCAATCAATAAATGGGCTAAAGAGCTGAACAGACACTTCTCAGAAGGTCTACACTGAATCAATAAATATATGAAAAAATGTTCAACATCTACAGTAAGTAGAGAAATGCAAATCAAAACTAAGATTTCCTCTCACTTCAGTCAGAATGGCAGTTATCAAGAATACAAACAACAATAAGTGTTGGCGAGAATGTGGGGGAAAGGTGCACTCATACATCGCTGGTGGTACTGCAAATTGGTGCAACCAATCTGGAAAGCAGTATGGAGATTCCTTAAGAAACTTGGAATGGAACAACCATTTGACCCAAGTATCCCCATTCTCGGTCTAAATCCAAATGACTTAAAATCAGCATTCTATAGTGACACAGCCACATCAATGTTTATAGCAGCTCAGTTCACAATAGCTAAACTGTGTAATCAACTTAGATGGCCTTCAATAGATGAATGGATAAATAAACTATGGTATATATATATATATATATATATATATATATATATATATATATATATATATATATATACACAATGGAATATTACTCAGCATTAAAAAAGAGTAAAAATATGGCTTTGCAGGTAAATGGATGGAGCTGGAGTATATAATGATAAGCAAAGTAAGCTAATCCCCCAAAACCAAAGGCTGAATGGTCTCTCTGATTAGTAGATGCTCATCCATAATGGGGAGGAGCATAAGAAAAATGGAAGAATTTTGATTGGGCAAAGGGGGGAGGGGAGGAGGTCTTGGGGTAGGAAAGATGGTGGAATGAGATAGACATCATTACTCTAGGTACATGTATGACTGCACATGGTGCAACGCTACATCATGTACCACCAGAGAAATGAAAAGTTGTGCTGCAATTGTGTACAATGAATCAAAATGCATTCTGTTGTCATATATACCTAATTAGAATTAATTAATTAATTATTAATTTTTTTAAAAGAAGAAAATAGTGTAAGGGCTAGGATGTAGCTCAGTGGCAGAGCACTTAACTTGCATAAGCAAAGCCCTGGGTTTAATCCCCAGTTTCAAAAAAGAAAAGAACCCCAACCAAAAAATAAAAAAAGGAAAAAAGAGAAATAAAGTGGTTTAAATTTACAGCATGCATTTCACTGGTGGAAAATGAAGATTGGCCCTTGAGCCCTTGAGGCTTGTGTGCAGGGAGAATAGGATGAGTCTCTGTGCCCTTCTCCCTTCTTGGCTCGGCAGCTGTTTCCTGGTTGAGCCTTTCATATTTCTTTTTCTCTTTCCTGCCCTAGCATGTTGAGAACATTTTCAAAATGCTGATGCACCTTGTGGACATCTATCAGGATGTGTAAGTAGAACAGCTGGTGCATCCCCTGCTCAGGCTCCTATGTGGTGTGGGCTGCCTCCTGTCAAAATGGGAGTTTGGTACACCAGCAAGTGCCCCAGTGTCCTCTGCAGTTGCCAATCCAGAATCCAGACATCTAGCTTTTTTCTTTTTTCTGTGGATGTAGCTCAGCTGTTGAGCACTTGCCTAGCATGTGCAAGGCCTGAGTTCAGTACCCAGCACTGGGAAAAAAAAAAAAAAAAAGCAAAAGCAAATCACAGCTCTTGGGTGCTGAGATTTTGCTTCATTCCCACCCAACTTTTTGGCCTTTGTGTTTTCACATATTTTTAAATGATCATTGTCATAGTGAAGATGTATGTGTTCTGCATTTGTTTAACATTTAGTTCTATGGTTTTTCTAAGTTGAGTCAGTTTAAAACAAAAAATCAAAGGTGGCCTTGCAGAATCATTTACTCCTGCACCTATGCATGACCTTCGCCATAAACAGCACATAAAATGCAGAAAAGGGGCCTGGGTATTCCTGGAGCCTCTCAGCATTGCTAGTCTGCCTCCTCCAAGCCCCTGGGGTGTGCAGACATGGTTCATGGCTCAGGGTCTCCCAGCATGGCAAGCCCATGGGACTTTGTAGGGTCCTTTTTCATATCAACAGTCAGTAAATGCAAAACCTGTTCACATCAGGTGGAAGAAATTCCACACACAGTGCACACTCTTTTCCTAGCACCCTCCCTCCCTCACTCCTGTATCTCTCTGATTTTTTTTTTCTTGGTATATTTTAATGATTAGAAATGTTTATCCCTTGCTATTTTTTGAATAAGGGAAGGTATTTGCAAATATTTTAACTTGCTTTTGATAGAGCTCCAACTGCTGAGCTAAAACAAAAGGACTGTATTCCCTCTTTTATCTCAGTCACAACTTTAAGGCCTATTGTAAGCTTGGAGGAGATCAAGTAAATGCCTTACTAGTAGGTCATTTATTTTATTTTAAGTAATTAATTTATCTGTGGGACTGGGGATTGAACCCATTCTACCACTGAGCACACCCCCATCCCTTTTTATTTCTTATTTTGAGATAGGGCCTTGCTAATTTGCTGAGGCTGGCCTTAAATTTGGCTATCCTTCTGCCTCAGCCTCTTGAGGAGCTGTGAGTACAGGCATACTTATAGATCTTTTAAAGAGAAGGGACTGCTAATCAATAATTGGTATTGTTTTCTCATTTCCCAATGACTTCAATAATCTCTCTGGACTCCTGGGGGTAGGATTCTTGAGAAAGCCTCCTTAGAGTCCTATTTGTGTGCCTGAAGCTCCATGAAGCTGTCTGCAGGATCACCAAACACTTGAGGTTTTATGAGATCCCCGCCTTGTCTTCTGGGATCATTTGCAGAGTCATCGGACTTAGACCTCCAGTGGTGAGTGAAATTTATGGACCAAATGTCATGCCCAGGAGAGGCCTGGGATTCCATGCAGCCTAATTTAGAAGGGAACTTGTGGAGTTCTGGGATGCATGGATGAGTCAGAGTGGTCGAGTCAGCTGTCAGGTATTTATCTGGCACCACCTAGATGCTGGATTCTGTTTTGTGCAGATTACACACTTTGCTCTTGGCCTCAGGAAGAAGATATTTGTCTTCTTTGTCCTTGATTCTATTGTTCACAGAAAACTAGGGCCTGTCCCCCCCCCCCGCCCTCCCAAAAAGCACACATCTGTGCCCTGTCTTTCCCATCAGAACACTTCTCTTCATGTTGCAACACACCATGGCAGAAGAGCCTGGCTCAGGCCCCTGTGCCCCTTGGCCTACAGTCATCCTCACCCTTGTGTCCAAGAGAGAGAACCTCACTTTAATTCCTGCCACTGAAGGCCCCTGGCCTTCACACTCAGTTCTCTCACCTGTGTCTAAGGGCAGCATTCCTGCTGTCGAATTGGGAACTCTACATTGCTATGCAGCTTCTCCACTGTGGGTCCTGAGCTTCTGCTGTGGGTGATGGAGAGTGGCATCTCAGAGCGACTCTCTTTTTAACCTTTTTGCATATCACTACTGCGATATTAGGAATAGAGATGGTCAAGTCTACATTTTCATTTTATTCTTTCAGTCTTTCTTCTTTAAAATACCACAGACACACTCTATTTTTTTCCAGTACCAGGATTGAACCCAGGAGTGCTTAACCACTGAGCCACATACATCCCCAGCCTTTTTTGTATTTTATTTGAAGACAGGGTCTTGCTAAGTTGCTTAGGGACTTGCTAAGTTCCTGAGGCTGGCTTTGAACTTGGGGTCCTCCTGCCTCAGCCTTCTGATCCGCTGGGATTACAGGTACTAAGGATGAATTTCATTGATAAGGTGTCTGCTTTCTCCCAAGTGGTACTATTTAATCCATTGCAGGTTGGTGCCAGCTCCCAATAGATGGTGCTTCAGAAGTTTTTCAGTTATTTAGGATTTATTTTTCTACAGAAGGAATTATCCTCATTATTGGTTGGGGTCCAGGATCTGTGGTCACAAATACTCTACCTGTGCTGCAAAATAAAATTAGGCCAAGCTAAAATTGACCAAAGCAAAAACATGCTGGGGTATGTGGGAGTCTCCTGTCAAGTGGTCAGCTGGGTGGCTGCTGTGAGGATCAGAGCACAGTTCAAGGCCCTGCTGCTTGTTCAGCCTCAGGGTTGTTCCTGCAATTCATTTATTTACCACCTTTATTCAATCCTGGATGACACCAGGATGGGATAGTGTATGGCTGGGGCTACTTTTGGAGTTGGTGGAATGCCTGAGGCCTAGCACAAGGGAAATGCATAACCCGCTGAGGTGTCCAGATTGTCCTGGAAGGTGTTCAGGGACATCGTGCAAGGGTGCCCTGTTTTGTATTCATTTGAGACCCCTTAGTGGTCTCCTGCCCTGCTCTCACCTGTGCCCTGTGCTCTGGTCACCTGCCTGGAGCCTGTGTCCCCTACTCTGTTGTTGGTATGCCTCTCCAGCTCTTTGTGTTTCTCTACCTTGGCACTTACTGTGAGTGGGGACCATGCTCTTCCCGCTGCCTGAGTGGGTTGTCTCTTCCACTCTATTTGGTTTCTTATGACAAGAATGGCGTCTGCTTGGCCACCTTGTCACTTTGCCCAGTCAGAGGTGCTGGGGTGGTTTTGTGTGCCTTGAGGGGGGGTAGGAGGCACCAGACCCAAGTTTTTTGGGCTCTGTAAGAGCATAGGCTGTGCAGCCCTGAGGAGCTCATGAGAAGCCTCTCTAGAAAGGGTCCTGATGCTGGAGTTTCATGTTCTCCCTGGCAGATACCCTGGAGTGCAGAGAAAGGGGCCAAGGGAGGGTCAGGTCACCGGAAAAGGGGTGGTTCTATGGATGTGGTGGTGAAGGTGGGGAGGGGAGAGACAGTGGCCATCCCCACAGAGTGCCCTGGGCTGGCCTCCAGGCCAGAGAGGGCCTACTTTTACATCCCTGAGGAGTGGGTGCCAGGAGTTTGCATGGTCCACTGGCCCAGGGTTCTCTGGAAGCTCTCTGCTCATGGGTCCATTCTTCTCACCTGATCTGAAGAAAGCACAGGGCTCTTGTATGTGCCCCTGCTGCTGGAGACTCTTGGTGAGGTGGAGTCTGCTTGGGGACCTGTAACACCCATGCCTTCTCCTTGCTTGTGTCAGGTGGCTTGGGTGTGGGGAGGAGCAGAGCAGAGCTGGTAAACCTTTTATGTGCCCACAGGACATGGCAGAGGGCCTGGGAGCTGCAGCCAGGAAGGGCTCTCTGACAGATGTCCTCCAGTGTGTCTTGGCCACCATGAGATCCTGGCTGTTCACAGTGTTAACAAAGAGCATGTTCTGGAAGGTTTCAACTGTCCTGTTCACATACCCTGAGGAGATCCAGGTGAACTTTGCCTGAGGCTACAGAGCCTGTTCAGGCACCAGAGTGAGGAATCACCAAGCACTGGACCAACAGTGCCTCATCCTGGAGGCCTGGGCTCCTCCTGAGCCTTCCCATGGGCCCTGGCCCCTACTCTGAGGAAGGGACATTGCCTCTTTGCCTGGAAGGGGGTCAGTGACTCTGTGGTACAGTGTGATGGGGGCACAGTCACACTGAGGCAGGGGTAGCTCGGAGGACCATCAGGCTCTGTTTCAGGTCTGAGGCTGCAAGCCAGCTGTGTGGCACTGGGAAAAGAAGGCCAAGATGACAGGAAGCACCTTTAGCTGGCAGCTGAGTGAAGCCATTTGACAGGGTGGACTCCTCCCAGAAAACCTGGGACACGGGGAGGATTCCACAATAGGCACCCCAGCATCAGAAGACTGCTAATGCTTGATGGGATCTGGGAGCCTGAGGCTCTAGCAGCTGCAATGGGAGGAGGTAGAGTGGGAGGTCCTGCCCACCCCACTCCAGCCTGGCTGTCTTCTTCCCTGTCCACTCCAGCCTGGCTGTCTTCTTCCCTGTCCTGGAAGTTGAAGGTTATCCCCCTTGAGCCAGAATCTTCCATGGAGACTTTGGAACCTGCTCATGGTCTTCACATAGAGTTGGTGACGTGAGGCAGGGGTACCCCAACTGTATGGACAAGGGTGGCCACAGGGCTAGAGTGTTGTTCTTTTCAATCAAGGGGATAAAAACCCTCTCCCAACTTCTTTGTGAAGTTTTTATACCAACAGACTGAAATCCCAGGAAAATGCAATTGGATTAAATATTATTCCAGGATTCTAAGTGGTATAATCCCTAAGTGTTAAGCATGAGTGACAGGTAGCCATGCAGCCACTGACAAGAAAGATTCTTTTTTTTTTTGGTACTAGGGATTGAATTCAGGGTCACTCAACCCTAAGCCATATCCCCAGTCCTATTTTGTATTTTATTTAGAGACAGGGTCTCACTGAGTTGCTTAGCACCTAGCCATTGCTGAGGCTGGCTTTGAACTTGTAATCCTCCTGTTTCAGCCTCCTGAACTGCTGAGATTACAGGCATGTGCCACCGTGCCCAGCAAGAAAGAATGATTCTAAGTGAAGTAGTAATGATTTTAAAAAATGAAATTAATTAAACATTTTCTATGAGATGGTTGCTGCTGTTATTGCTGTTTTATAAGTAAAGGAGATGAATGTGCTATTGATATTGTTTTAAGTCAGGGCTCTTTTTCACCAGGAGAAGGTAGATACGGAGTAAGGGAGAGAAGAGCTCTGTGGTATGGAAGGAGCTGGAGATAGCAGTAGAAACTCATGATTTAGATAGTTGCCAGCTCTATCCATTAGGAGTCCTCTGGCAAAGGCACCCTGGGACCATGAACACCTACAGAATAAATGACTCCTTGGGACCTGAGCACACCCACATCACATCATGGCTTTTTTTTCTTTTTCTTTGTTCTTTTTGTACTGGGTACTGACCTAGGAGCACTTTATTACTGAGCTGCATCCCCTGTCCTTTTTATTTTGAGATAGGGTTTTACTAATTTGCCCAGGATACCCTGGAACTTGGGAACCTTCTGCCTCAGCTTTCTGAGTAGCTGGGATTTCAGGTGTGTGCCACCCCACATGGCCAAATTATGTCTTCTAACTCCCATTTCCCACCACACAATGCTGCTCCTAGAAGAAAAGCCACCTCCATTAATCAGTGGGAGATAAACAGGTGAGCCAAGAACTCCTTATGCTGGAATGTCAGGAAATGCTGAGGTTGTAGGCCCACCACAGGGGTAGAGTTAAATTCATGTGGTGATCCAAGACTTAGCTTAGTAGCATCCCAACCAAACTTACTGTGATCATGGGAAAATTGTGAGCCAATTGGGTCAAGAGAAAGTCTACAGAATGGCCTGAACTTTTCAAAATTGTCAGCATCAGAAAAGATAAGGCCAGTGAACTTCTCTAGAAAAGATACGTGATAAGTAAGTGCACTATAGTCCCAAGGTAGACCTTGGATCCAGATGTCAGGTGAACACATGGAGACACGTGGGTGGGGGCACCTGCTCCAGGCTCCTGTCCTCTGAAGGCTGCCTGTTCTGAGCAGACATGGTGTATGAACAGGATGCCTACCTGGGCTTGGAGACATGTTAGGATGCTGCCTTTAAGTGGTTTAGCAAAGTGCTTCTTATTCTTCCTTTTGTGTGTGTGTGTGTGTGTGTGTACTGGGAATTGAATCCAGGGACACCCAACCACTGAGACACATTTCCAGGCCTTTTCTTCTTTATTTTTTATTTAGAGACTGGATTGCTTAGGGCCTCACTAAGTTGCTGAGGCTGGCTTTTAACTCAAGATCCCCCCACCCTGGCTCCTGAGCAGCTGGGACCACAGGTGCCCCCACATTTTGTTGTTACTGTCTTTGCTGTAGGATATTCCTGTGGTGTTTATTTGTCTCTGTAGCTGTCACTTAATGTGGGTTTTGCAGGCCTGGCAGTGGATGGTAGAAATAAACTTTCCTGCAGAGTATGGGTGGAAGGAGTCACTGCTGGGGGACATGGAAGGGAGGCTCAAGCAGGTACTAGATATCGAGAACACCATCAACATGGTGATGAGCCCAGACAGCTGGCAGCACCTGGGGCTACAAGCAGAGCACAGCATGTACAGGCCCTGGGATCCACCCCAGCTTTGCATTTCTGTTTCTGATCAAGGCTTTGCAGTTTGACCACAGAAACATTTCAGAGTTCTAGTGTGACATTCTTGAGAAGAGCCAGGGAATGGGATTGTGCTCTCACTGGGACCCTAGACATACGTGTCATCAAGCTCTCCATGTACAGGTACTCCAAGAGACTTGCTGGTGGCAGGAGCCTTATTAAACACAGTGACAAAATGGAAGAAATAAACAAACAATAAATGCCCTTCGTTTTTAATGAAGGTCTGTGACCCAGGAAATTTTGTTTCTCCATGAGTGTTTATATGGATCTGATTAAATGGATGTTTTTAGAAAGACAAAAGCAAGGAAAAATGGATCTTTTTCAAATTTTGCATGTTTTAACAAGTTGCTCTTCTGTCTGCTTTTTTTGCAGAATGGGAAGAGACTAACTTGGTTTTATCTTTGCTCCTCTGGTGAGTACATACTTAGTGTAGGGCAGGGAGGAGGGGGGTCAGAACAACCAGGCACTCACACCCCCACCCACCTCAGTGTTTGCAGGAGAGACCTCTCTCCGAGATCTCTGCCTTCTGCAGCCCTCAGTGGGATGCTGCTGGCCTCAAGGACAGTGTGGCTAGGAGCTTTGAGAAGTGTATCATCGAAGCTATGAGTTCTGCCTGCCAGATGACCAATCTCTTCTTGAGAAATGTGCTTGGGTTTATAGCTGCTTGCTGACATAGCCAGCTTTAGGCCCTAAGTGCCTGCTAGTTCCAAGGCCTCTACTGACCAGGATTGGGTCCTGGGTGCCCCCTCCCTGGCTTTGGACTCCTGCCGCAATCTCTATTCACTCCTTGAGATACAACTAGGCTTCCTGCTACAGAGGTGGCCACACACTCTGTGTAAAACCATAGCCATGCTCACTAGCCACAGTAGGATGATCTGGTGGGCTGCGCCTCCAATTGCCATTGTGATCATTGCCACTGGTTTGTTTATGGCCTGTTAATTCTTGCCCAACAGATATGCAGGAAATGACACCAAAGGTTGACCAAACATCTATGGAAGGAAGCTTCTTAACTTAAATAGACTCCATCCTTGTTGGGGTAGAACACTTGCCCAGCTTGGCCCTGGGTTCTATTCCCAACACTGCAGAAAAAGAGGGAAAAAAATCTATCGGTTCTCTTAGCTTTTTTCCTGCAAAGTGGGAGGAAGTGTGGGCTGTGGCCTTGGGTGTCTGGCTTCTTTGAGCATGTGTTTAAGGTTGTCCATGCTGGAGCACCTGTCAGTACTTTGTCCCTTTTCATGGCTACATGTTTCTCATCATATGGAAACAGTGTGCTTTTATGGTCCTTTTGTCTCCTGATGGATATCTGGGCTCTCCTTGACTGATGGCTGTTACAAATCTGCTGCTGTGAACCTCCACACACAGGTTCTTGTGGACATGCTATTTATGTTCTCTGTGCCTACGGTGGAGTGGCTATCAGATCACTTGGTACTTGTGTGATTGAAGGACTGTCTGGACCATTCTCACAGTGGCTGGACCATTTCTATGTAAGCTACTAGCCTAGGAGGGTCCTGACCATCCACACCCCCACAGCCTTTGCTCTCAGACCTGTGACTGTGCAGTCTCAGGGTGTGGAGTGGTTTCTCTGGTGACTCTGATAGCTATGACCTCAGGTACCTTCTCATTTGTTTATTAGCTTTTCCTGTTTTCTATGTCTTTGGACAAATGTCTGTTCATATCTTTGGTCCATTTTGTTAATTAGGCTGTATGTCTTCCCTTTATTATAGCTTATGAGAGTTCTTTGGATAATCACATGCAAATCTCCAGTCAGATATGTGATATGACATTGTTTTCCCCCATTCTATGGATTTTTGTTCACTCTTGGTGGTTTCTTTTGAAGCACAGAGATTTTTAATTAATTAATTAATTTATTTTTTTGTGGTAGTAGGGATTGAAACCAGGAGTACTCTACCACTGAGCTACATCCCTAGCTCTTTTTGTTTCTTATTTGAGACACATTCTTACAAAGTTGCCCAGGTTGACCTCAAACTTGTAACCTTCCTGTCTTAGCTTCCTGAGTAGCTGGGATTTCAGGTGTGCCCTGCCACACCTGGGAAGGTTTTTACTTTTGGTGAAATTCAATGTGTCTATTTTTTTTCTTTTGTTGCTAGTACTTTTGACATCAAAGAATCTTGGTGCTAAATCCTAGGTCATGAAGATTTACCTGTGTCTCCCTCTAAAAGGTTTTTGTTTTGTTTTTGGCACTGGGTATTGAACCTAGGACCATACACTAAGCAAGTGCTCTATCATGGAGAGATCCCTTCTAAAAGCTCTACAGAATGTTAGCTCTTAACATTATTTCCTTTTTCTACATGGTATTATGTAAGGGTTCAGGCATATTCTCTTGTATGTGGAGATCCAGCTGTTCCAGACCATTTGAGGAAGGAACTGTACTTTATCCCTTGTGTGATCTTGGCACTCTTGTCAGAGGTCTGTTGATGCAGCCATGAGGGTTCCCCTCTCATACTTCTATGTCTCCACTGCCATTGTTTTCCAGTAGGTCATAAGATCAAGAAGAACAAGTTCTCCTGATTTTTTCTCCTCTTTTTGGCATTGTTTACTCTTCTGGATCCCTTGCAATTCCATATGAATTTTGGAATCAGTTTGTCATTTTCTACAAGGAAAGCAGCTGGGATTCTGACAGGGATGACTTTGAATCTGTAGGTCAGTTTGGGGAGTGCTGACCTCTTAACAATATCACATCTCATGGTCTCTGAACCTGGAATGTCTCCCCATTTATTTTGGTCTTTAATTTCTTTCAACAATGGTTTTCAGTTTGCAAATGGTGAGGTCTGCATTCCTTTTGGGAAATTTACTCCTAAGTACTTTATTCCTTTGCTATTGTAACAATTTATTTTCTCAGGGATGGGGTTGTGGTGCAGTGGTAGAGCACCTGTTTAGCATGTTTGAGGCACTGGGTTTAATCCTCAGTACCACATAAAAAATAAATCAAATAAAGGTATTGTATCTATCTACAACTAAAAATATATTTTAAAAAATTATTTTTTCAATTTTTTTCATATTTTTCATCACTAGCCCTTGGAAACAGGGCTGCACCTTGTCTCTGTGTCCTACACCTTTGCAGGCTCGTTAGCGAGGCATACAAGGGACAGTGCGTCTTCTTCGAGGTTTCGATATAGATGACTGTGTTATCTGTCTGTGAGGATAGTACTTCTTTTCCAATCCCAGTACATTTTTTTCTTTTCCCTGCCTAATTGCGCTGGGTAGCAACTCTTGGACTGTGAAAGGAATGAAATTGGCCATCCTGGGCTTATTCTTGGAGTTTTGTAAATATTATTTTATTTAGATTCTTAAGTTTAGAATTCTTAAGTTCTTAGCTGTATGGATCCTTAAGATGCTTTAAGAATAGTTTATAGACTTTAGGATATTTTAAGTATAAGATTTAAGGGGGCTTCTTTAGATGGGGATCTTAGATTAGAAATAAACTACAGATGTGCTTTAAACTTAAAGGTTATTGATAGGTTGGGAGACTTAGAGTCTGGTTAAGTGGTTTGCCATCTGTTAATAAGAAAATACTACATCTCGAGAAAATATGAAAAATGCAAATTAGTAATGCATTTTATTAATTATTTTGTGCCCACATTGATTGTTAAGGAAATATCACATCCTGGGAAAATGTAAATTGATGACGCATTTTTCTATACCCATAATGATTGCAAAGGGAATGTCACATTTTGAGAAAATCAATGACATATTCTATTAATGATTCTGAATCCATAATGATGAGAAAAAATGTAATAAAAGGTGACCCATAGAAAGCTGCATTAGAGCTCTCTCTGTGGATTTTGCTCCAACGGAATGACTCCTTGTCTCATTCCTTGCGCTGATGCCACTCATTCTTCAGGACCCTTTTAACCCTGCTGGGGAAGGACCCTGCACTGGATGTTTTGACACTTCACCAGCACTGTGTGTCTCAGACTTAATGTCACATACCCTTGGGGCTAGATAGCCAGCCTCTTTGGAATCCTTTACACCAGGAGTTCTCTGGTTAATCATGAGATTATGTAACCTGTTGCCTTCCTTTTTTTTTTTTTTTTTTTTTTTGATTTTCAAGTTGTTTCAAATTTGGTCTCTTGGACGCCCTCTAAGGTGACTGCATTATTCTCGAGCACTTCCCAGGCACTCAGATGTTCCAGCCCAGAACCTCTTTCACCACTACACCTGTCCTCTATGCATGTTCTAGTTTGGGGTCTTAAGTCAAGTGATTTCCTTGACTAATGGGTTATTTGTCTTCTCAGTAGATGTTTTTTAAATTCTCTCTAGAATCCTATGTACTATATACTCAGAAAAAAAATCCTACAAAGGGCTTCACTTTTTTCCCCAACACAAATACTTATTGTCTTTTACCACAATAAATTGCAGAATTTTTTATTATGTAAAAATTATATCATTTTAACCTGAACATGAGATATAGTTTATTCAACCAATTAACCACCGTCAGTCTAAACTACTCAGTGTTAGTTACAGAAATACCAATAAGTAAAGCAGAATTATAGATAAACATGTTTCCTTATTTAACTTCATCTGTATCAAATTTATTTTGGTTTCTTCATATTTATTATATTTTATATACAACTGCTTTTTAACTTAAAATATCTATTTAATTGTTTTAGTGAATTTGGTCCTTATTTGATTTGTTTATAGAACCTAGTTGGCTTGTTCTAAAAAAACATTATATAAAAAAGCAACAAATATTTCTTCACCTTTTCAAGGCACTAGTTACTGTTACTAGATGTAGAATTAAGTTTCATCCAGTCCTGTTTCTAATCTTAAGACAATTGCATTTGTGAGTCTCTTACACTTAAAAGTGACGAAAACTTCAATTTCCAGCCCTGGTTTGAAGGCTAGAAGGCTTGTTGACACAGAGGAAAGAGGTGTCGAGATCACAGCACTGACTGTGGTGCTGAGCCATTGTCCCCTGTTCCCTGTCCCCTGTCCTGACCCTGCTATAGGCACACCCTTTGGAAGTGGGTCCAAGGATCAGTCACCCCTCTGCTGATGAGCATAATCTCTCTCATCAACAGAGATGGCAAGAGACTCTGATCAGACCAGACTCACCAGCCTGGGCCTGGGACCTGTGGATGTATCTTTTTAGTAACACTAAGTTGCTTAACATTCCACTTGTGATGAATAACATAAGGTGAATGAAAATCCACACAGCACCCTCAGTCACTCTCCTGTGCTTGAGAACATAGGCGCTGCTTTTCCAAGGAACATTTCGCCAGCTCATCTACAGCCTAGAGGTTGTGGCATCCTGGCAGGTCTTTGTCCTATCTCCTCTCTCCTCGTTTTCTTCTCTCAGGGCACCTGTGATAGTTCAGAAAGCTGGGTTTGACTCTGTGTGCATGGGGACACTGCCCTTTGGAGAGAATATGTCCTTAATCATGCTTGTGTTCCCCTATTCCGTTTCCTGTTTGTGGGGGGCCTTCCCAAGTTTCCTGTTCAGATTTCAGGGACTTCAGTTCTGGAATGCAGGCCAATAAGGTGCAGTAGAGGGGCAGGCACAGGCACTGGAGACTTGGTCCTGCCTGAGGCTTTGGGCCCCTCTTAGGCCCTGCACAGGTGGCCTGCTTTTGTTCTGTCTGTAAACAAGGGTTATGAGGTAGCCCTCCAGTTCTTGTATAGCAGAAGCCCTGGCCAGAAAGGCAGACAGCAGCTATTTGCACAGCCTCAGCACCTTGTCTTGTTTTGATATGGTTCATGGGATGTAACCCAGGGCCTTGCACAAGCTAGGCAAGCACTGTACCATAGAGCCACCCCTGGCCCACAGCACCTTCACCTCACCTCACTGCAGATCCAAGAGTGAGATGTCCTCCATCGTGGTGCAGAACCATATGAGCCTTCCCAAGGGTGCTCAGTGTGCCTTTCAGCTGGAGAATTAGGGACTATGTAGAAGAGCTCTGGGTTCAGTCCCAGTATATCACAGATGCAAAAGGTGAGTCCTGCTCAAGATGGGGCCAATGAAGCCCTGGTAAAGCAGCCTTTGCCCACAAAGAGACTGCCTGACCATCAGCAGGCAGACAGCAGCTAGCATCTGGTATATTCTGGGACTTGTAGTTTTCATACTTTACGTGTGGAATAGGCATAAGTTCATGTTTTGCCTTCATTTTGAAATTTCTGCTGAATGAGTGAGAGTCTTCAGGAGGTCAGAAGCCTGTAAGTCATACTATGAAGGGAGCCTGTGAGGTGATTTAGTAGTGTACTGACCAGCAGGCTGGTGAACTGGAGCATATTCCAGCAGGGATGGGGCTTGCTACCTGCTGCAATTAACCATTTTGTCCTGAGGCTTAGACCCAGGAAAGGTCCCCTTTAAGCTTTCTCAGCAAATGCTAGCAATGAAAGGAGAGTGTCTCCTTCTTCCATGTTGAGCCATTGGTCCCTCCTGAGTCACACAAGCTAGAAAGTTGTGCTCTGCTGCCACATGCTGGGCACCGAGTTTGGCCATAGTCATTCTAGAAAAGCCAGTGGCAGGGCTGTGTTTTTGGAAAAGTCATCACATACATGTGAAACTGAGAGCTAGGCCCAGGGTGGCTTTCTCCACAGCACTGGGAATCTCAGCCAGGATATCACACAACTTTTTCTGTTCAGCTTTGTCATTTATAGTTGAAAGCCAAAGCATACATGGACCTCACATTTTAGACCCAGATGGGCCTGGCTTCATGTGACCTTTTGGCCACTATTTGGGAAGCCTTGCCTGTTTGAGTTCTCCAGAGCTTTCATTGAGAGGAGATGCCTCACTACTTAATGACTTCTGAATGAATCATAACCCCCACAGTGCCATCTACTTCATTCTTGAAATATGGCTAGACCAATACCGTGAAATTTTTGAAATTCCCATCACCAGGAAGGACTGGAGAACTTTAGGATCTCTTGTTGCTCATCATGACTGAACCAGACAGTGCCTTTATTGACTGGAATTCATGAAAATGGCATAGAAAAAAGATGCCAGTAAGTTTGAACACACTGGGAACTGGGCCTGGAGCAGTAGAGTGCAGGTGTGTGATCAAACATCTGTGGTGGGGCCATGTGGATCTGCCATTGGTTTCAAACTAACATATTACTGACATGGTACAGCCAGAAGACCCTTATATGTAAAGGCATCTTGTTGTGGGGAGAGGTTTCAAGGCAATGCTCAGAATCAGGTTGCTACGCTCAAGTGGGAAAGATGTATAGCATAGCAGTCCAGTTGGAGTTTTTCTCCTGCAGACCATGATTCACCACACGTGACAGCACTGTGTCCCAGCTGATCTTCTTGTATTTCTTGAAGCAAATACCAAACTCCCACTGCAGCTGCAAGAAACACCATGAAAAGTGGAGGATGACCCAATGGCTTCACAGTCCACACGGGGAGACACTCAGGCCCCAGTAGCCACAGTTTACCTACAAAGAGAGGATTCAGCTCTGCTGCTCATGTTCATTGTAAAATATGAAACCACATCCTCCAGTTCACATAGATGCAGTCCCAGCTTTGATGGTCTCACTACAGAAAGAGCTAAGGCTCCTGACATCAACATATATTTCAAGGGACAAAAGCTTAGAGGCAGGTTGTCAAGAAGTCATTAGACCAGCTCACCTCCAAGTTTCTGATCCTGAGCATTTTCCATTCCAGATATGCATTCACAGATATTCTTCTTCTTCTATCTCTCCTTGTGTCTTACTTAGGGCAATGGTAATGTCAAGGCATTTTTCTGGATGACAATGGGAAGTATTTTTGTGTAGCACATGTTTGTATACACATTGGATTCATTTTCATATTTTCCCTTGGAAGTATTGAATGTCTGACCCTACCCTTTTCCTACTAGACACTGACTACTAATCCTAACATTATGGATAAAAATAAACCTAAAATAAAAGAAATAAAGGTAGTTCATAGGAGGCATTGTGTATTCTTTGACTTGCCTTTTGCTTTATCAAGGTTATGTGTTATAATACTAGTCATATTTTCATTTCTAATACTTCTCCATGAATTTTCAAACTTAACAAATGTGTAACTTCCTGATTCCCTTTCTCTGTAGCCTGAGTCAGAACATGTGTTTTTGTATACATATGTATTGTCCTACCTGATATCATAGCTACATTCTTGTGAGTACTCTGACTTTGGCAAATATAAATTCTGTGAAAATATTACTCCCCCCAATCCCTGGGGGAACTGAAAATTCAACCTATGGTGAGCTCCATAGTTGAAGAAGTTTATACATAAAACCATGTACAGTAAAATGAATATTTTTGTGTTCTTTGAATGATAGATATTCCATTATGAATTTTTATTTGCATATCTATTGCTACTTTTTAATGTATTTAATATATATACATATATACAGTCATCAGATTTCCAAATATGAAATACATGAGTCATATTATAACACTATCTTGAGCCCTTCATGTTCATGTATGTGGATTTATAATCAACTTTTCACTAAATCATTCTCAGAAATATTCATTTTTCCCGACATACATATTCATTTCCTAATACTCAAAACTAACTGCAGTGAATATTGAATACTAATTCTAATATTATGACATTAACTGACCCCAGTTTAACATCAATGCAAGTATATTCATATGGAACATGATATTTATTTTGACATTTATTTTCATTTATCATCCGTACATTAGTATTTCTTCAGTATACGTACATCATATGATATATCCTTTCATCCACAAGTTCACAAATTTATATGCATTTGATTTACTTTCAATCACTTCTTGTGTCAGAACACATGTATTGCTCCATGTTTCTCTACTCGCCTTTTCATGAGCCTTCTTTCATGATACATAATTTTTGATTGCCATAATCATTTCTAAAGCAAAACTCACCCACACTTTGTTTGAAATACTAACCTTAATATTACTACTAGACATATACATAGTTGAAATGAATGTATGTAAATGAATACACGATCCATATATATTTTAAAATATCAATTCAATCCATTATTGAAAATTGGAACCAGATATATTATTTATTCTGAGTATGGTCTATTCATGCATCATCTCATTAAAATCTGATATCCATAGACACATGGTACACCTATCTGTATTCCCAAATACTAATTTATAGGGTTTCAAAACATGTTCCCATAAATGGTGGAAGAAACACTCATGTCACCTGATCTACATATTCATTTCATAAAAGTAATTTTCCTGACACAAAATGCAATGCTCACACTGAACTTAGGATTCTACCAAAGCCTAATTTTAATGAAAGCATGTATTATTAATTCTTTCAAATTCCAATACTATCGGTGCCTATATATTTGTGTCTTCATAAGATTATATATTCCACCATCCCCCTTTTGAAAATATTCCTAATCCTATCACTCACATGATACATTGCCCGATCTCCTAAATTATATATCCAGAGAAATACAGAAAGAGCCTACTCCGTATTGTGCTTTCCAGTGAGGGTATTTTCAAAGCTAAGAAAGTCAGCAACAGTGAATTTCAAATGACTTGATTTTTTAAAATTCTGGCATCAGCATAAAATTTTAACAACATTTTTTTATTAGTTGCTCAAAACATTACAATGATCTTGACATATCATATGTTTGATTCAAATGGGGTATAAATTCTTATTTTTCCACGTGAACAGATTGCAGGATCACATTGGTTATACAGCCACGATTATACCTACTGCCATACTAATGTCTATTGTATTCTGCTGCCCTTCCTATCCCTCCTCGTCTCCCTTCCCCTCCCATCACCTCTCTCTACCCCATCTACTGTAGCACATTTCTCTCTCTCTTTTTTCTTCCCCCTCACACCATCTTATATGTAATTTTGTATAACAATGAGGGTCTCCTTCCATCTTCCGTGCAATTCCCTTTCTCTCTCCCATTCCCTCCCATCTCTCATCCCTGTTTAATGGTAATCTTCTTCTCATGCTCTTCCTCCCTGCTCTGTTTTGAGTTGCCCCCCTTATATCAAAGAAGACATTCGGCATTTGTTTTTTAGGGATTGGCTAACTTCACTTAGCATAATCTTCTCTAATGCCATCCATTTCCCTGCAAATGCCATGATTTTGTTATTTTTTAGTGCTGAGCAATATTCTATTGAGAATTTTAGCTCCATTGTGTGTGTCTTAAATTGATGTCAGGTCTCTCCTGAGCATATCAACCTTTCCATAAATATCTTAACCTGGCTTTACCAGACAAAGCAGCAACAATGGTCTAATTAAAAAAAAAAAAAAAAAAAACAGGGCTAAACACAAAAATAAGAAGATGTGGAACTTCTTTATCTCTTCATCTTGTCAGTTTTATCAGGATGGCAGCAATGTTCAGTGTAGGCCATTATCTCTCAACTACAGCTGAAAGTGTACCAGAGCATGCTGCATAGAAATTAAGGTCATTCTTTCAGTGACCCAACTGAATTGCAATGTACATTATTTTTATCTTGGTATAAAAAGATATCCCCCCAATACTTCACAAGGGTTAGCCTCATACTTTAGTTACAAGCAGCAGGAAATTACAATTGAGCATAAGTATACCTTTCAGATTGAAAAAATGGATTGCATTCTCTCAGGGGTCAGTGTAGGAAACCTCCCCATTTCTAATCAGTGTAAAGGACCTAGATCATGAAGCCAGTTATAAATCTATTAAAATAACTGATGAGAAAAAACTAGGTAGGCAATATGTGTCTGGCAAGAAACAGACAAGGGACTTTAGACCTACTATAAAGTTTTTGCTATAACATGTACAGCAACTTAATATTGAACTGCATGTTCCAATGAGTAAAATTGTGCAAGTGGATAATAAGGAAATAGATATTAATTAAAGCAAACATGAGAACTGGGGTTGTGGCTCACTTGTAGAGCACTTGCCTAGCATGTGTGAGGCACTGGGTTTGATTTTTGGCACCATATAATAAAAAATGTCCATTGACAACTAGAAATATTTTTTTAAAAAAGCAAACATGAGCTGGATACAGAAGTGGACACCTAAAATCCCAGCAACTCAGGCAGCCAAGACTTCAAGATCAGCCTAGATAATTTAATGAAACCCTGTCTCAAAATAAAACAGAAGGGACTGTGCATGTAGCTCACTGGTAAAGTGCCCCTTCATTAATCCCCAGGGTTAAAAGGAAAAAGAAAAAAAAGGCAGAGCAAACATGAACAGGTGTTGTTAAGCTAAGGCCTGTGTGTTAAATCTGGCCCACTACTTGTCTTTGCAAATGAAGGTTTTTGGTTTTTGTTTTTGAACTATGCTATACTTTACAACTTGTCTATGGTGATTTTTATGCCACAGTATCAGAATTGATTCTTTGACTTAAGCCTTTGTACAGACTACAATATTTACTGTCTGGCCCTTTATAAAACTTCTGCCAACTTCTGCTGTACAGAGTACTTTAGTATATGTAGGTCAGGAAAATAAGTAATAGATAAGTTCTTAAATGAATGGTTGCTTAATTAAATATGGATAGTTACCCTATTGAGACCACCTTAAACAATTCACAAACTGTCCTAGGTACTTAACACATGTAATGATTTGATTCAAAATTATGCTAAAAGTTAATTATGTAATAGAAAATCAGCATACCAAAGCCATTCAAAAGTGGGAATTAGATAATATGCTTTAGAACAAGTCAATAAATTACTGATATTTTAATTATAGAAGCAATACATGTGCATGTTAAAATGTCCAAACAGCAAATAGAGTAACAAAATTAAAAGTAGTGTTTGTTTTCCAGGAGACCCAGTCCCTAAAATAATTATTATTAATTTGTCTTTTATTTAGATAACTATACACTGCTAGAATAGCAAGTGCACTAATTTCTAAAATACTATCAATTTAACAGTTTATATTGTATTCTTTTTGAAAGGGATTCTATAATAAAGCTATTCTTTCTTATATATATTTTTCCATGGTCTCTTCTGTTGTATGGCAAGTGTGTTAGTTTTGCATGTTAGTTATAATGTTTTAAAACAGATTTGTTGATGTTCTATTGATATGGAGTATTTTGATATTTTTTAGCAACCATACTTACCATACATTTTGTTTTCAAGTGGTAATGAAATTGAGAATCAATAAATAGAATAAAATGCAATTATATAAATGCCTTTTGCTTAAGGAAGAGGTTTTTTCCAAAATTGGGATCCAGCTATCAATGTTATTTAGATCCATTAGTAATTTGATACTTTTTTTCCTCAGTCTCAAAATTCATGAATTTATTTTCTTTTTTTAAATTGTCTTCTGAACAATTTAAAATTTATACAAGTCTAAATAAATTTTTATTTTTCTACCAAATTTTATAGACAGGTAATCAAGGCAAAAAATTGCAATTGCAATATAATTTTTCTCTCAGAACTAACATTTATTTCTAGTGAATATAACTAAATTTCAATCTTATTTTTGTAGAACATTTTTTTTTCATTAAAAAATGTATACCTTATTTCTTAAAAATTGAAAATGAAGTTTCATAGCATTTTACCTGGATGTATTGTACTTGGTTAGTTATCCTGCTTGATCTGCATAAGCTTTTCTTTTTTTCTTTTTATCTTTATTTTATTTTTTTAATTTTTTATTTGTCTGAATTAGTTATATATGTCCGTAAAATGTACTTATATATTTTGATATATCATACATAGATGGGATATAATTTCTCATTTTTCTGAGTATGCTGTAGAACCATATTGGTCATACAGTCATATATATACAGAAACATGTCTGTTTCATTCTACTATCTTTTTTATCCCCATATCCCCTGCCTTCCCCTCCTTTCACTTCCCTCTACCTAATCTAATGTAATGCTCTTCTTTTTTTGCCTTTATACATGTACTTTGTTTTTGTTTTGTTTTGCTTTTTTTCATTACAATTCTTAATACACATATATACCACAATTTTTGTATCTCTGTTTGTATTCAATTCTTCATACATGTACTGTGTATAATGATGTTCCTCACATTCCATCATCCTTGCTAATCACCTGCCCGCTCCCTTTCCCTCCCACCACTCTTCCCTATCTAGAATTCATTTATTCCTCCCATGCTCTCCCTCCCTATCCCACTATGAGTCAGCCTTTTATATCAGAGAATACATTCAGCATTTGTTTTTTGGTTGGATTGGCTGACTTCACTTTGAATTAGCTTCTTTAATAACATCCATTTACCTACAAATGTCATGGTTTTGTTGTTTTTTTAATGCTGAGTAAAATTCCATTGTATATTTATGCCACATTTTTTTATCTATTTCATCCACTGAAGGACATCTAGGTTGGCTCTACAGTTTAGCTACTGTGAATTGTGCTGCTACAAAAAATGATGTGGCTGTGTCCCTCTAGTATGCTTTTTTTTTTTTTAAAGACATTTGGGTATAGTCCAAGAAGAGGGATAGCTGGATCAAATGGTGATTCCATACCCAGTTTGCCAAGGAATCTCAATACTGCTTTCCAAATTGGCTGCACAAATTTGTAGTCCCACCAGCAATGTATGAGTGTACCTTTTTTCCCCACATCCTTGACAACACTTATTGTTGTTTGTCTTCATAATAGCTGCCATTCTGATCAATGGGTTACAGAAGACATAAAGGAAGAAATCAAAAAATTCTTAGAGATAAATGAAAATACAGACACAACATATCGGAATCTATGGGACACAATGAAAGCAGTTTTAAGAGGGAAATTCATCGCTTGGAGGTCATTCCTCAAAAAAAGGGAAAAACCAACAAATAAATGAGCTCACACTTCATCTCAAAGCCCTAGAAAAGGAAGAGCAAAACAACAGCAAATGTAGCAGAAGGCAAGAAATAATTAAAATCAGAGCGGAAATGAATGAAATTGAAACAAAAGAAACTATTGAAAAAATTAACAAAACTAAAAGTTGGTTCTTTGAAAAAATAAATAAGATCCACAGACCCTTAGCCATGCTAACGAAGAGAAGAAGAGAGAGAACTCAAATCACTAACATACGGGATGAAAAAGGCAATATCACAACAGACACTACAGAAATACAGAAGACAATTAGAAATTATTTTGAAAACCTATATTCCAATAAAATAGAAGATAGGGAAGACATTGATAAATTCCTTAAGTCATATGATTTGCCCAGACTTAGTCAGGAGGATACTCACAACTTAAACAGACCAATAACAATAGATGAAATAGAAGAAGCAATCAAAAGACTTCCAACCAAGAAAAGCCCAGGACCGGATGGGTATACAGCGGAGTTTTACAAAACCTTTAAGGAAGAATTAATACCAATATTTTTCAAGTTATTTCAGGAAATAGAAAAAGAAGGAGCTCTGCCAAATTCATTCTATGAGGCCAACATCACCCTGATTCCGAAACCAGACAAAGACACCTCAAAGAAAGAAAAATACAGACCAATATCTCTGATGAACCTAGATGCAAAAATCCTCAATAAAATTCTGGCGAATCGGATACAAAGGCACATCAAAAAAATTGTGCACCATGATCAAGTAGGATTCAACCCTGGGATGCAAGGATGGTTCAATATACGGAAATCAATAAATGTTATTCACCGCATCAATAGACTTAAAATTAAGAACCATATGATCATCTCAATAGATGCAGAAAAAGCATTTGACAAAGTACAGCATCCCTTTATGTTCAAAACATTAGAAAAACTAGGGATAACAGGAACTTACCTCAACATTGTAAAAGCTATCTATTCTAAGCCTCAGGCTAGCATCATTCTCAATGGAGAAAAATTGAAGGCATTCCCCCTAAAATCTGGAACAAGACAGGGATGCCCTCTATCACCACTTCTATTCAATATAGTTCTCGAAACACTGGCCAGAGCAATTAGACAGACGAAAGAAATTAAAGGCATAAAAATAGGAAAGGAAGAACTTAAATTATCACTATTTGCAGATGACATGATTCTATACCTAGAAGACCCAAAAGGGTCTACAAAAAAACTACTAGAACTAATAAATGAATTCAGCAAAGTGGCAGGATATAAAATAAACACGCATAAATCAAAGGCATTTCTGTATATCAGTGACAAAACTTCTGAAACAGAAATGAGGAAAAACACTCCATTCACAATATCCTCAAAAAAATAAAATAAAATACTTGGGAATCAACCTAACAAAAGAGGTGAAAGATTTATATAATGAAAACTACAAAACCCTAAAAAGAGAAGTAGAAGAAGATCTTAGAACATGGAAAAATATACCCTGTTCATGGATAGGCAGAACTAACATCATCAAAATGGCGATATTACCAAAAGTTCTCTATAGGTTTAATGCAATGCCAATCAAAATGCCAACGGCATTTCTTGTAGAAATGGATAAAGCAATCATGAAATTCATATGGAAAAATAAAAGACACAGAATAGCAAAAGCAATTCTAAGCAGGAAGTGTGAATCAGGCGGTATAGAGATACCAGACTTAAAACTATATTACAGAGCAATAGTAACAAAAACAGCATGGTACTGGTACCAAAACAGGAGGGTGGACCAATGGTACAGAATAGAGGACACAGAGACTAATCCACAAAGCTACAACTATCTTATATTTGATAAAGGAGCTAAAAGCATGCAATGGAGGGAGGATAGCATCTTCAACAAATGGTGCTGGGAAAACTGGAAATCCATATGCAACAAAATGAAACTGAATCCCCTCCTCTCGCCATGCACAAAAGTTAACTCAAAGTGGATCAAGGAGCTAGATATCAAATCAGAGACTCTGCGTCTGATAGAAGAAAAAGTTGGCTCCGATCTACATATTGTGGGGTCGGGCTCCAAATTCCTTAATAGGACACCCATAGCACAAAAGTTGATAACAAAAATCAACAAATGGGACTTACTTAAACTGAAAAGTTTTCTCTCAGCAAGAGAAACAATAAAAGAGGTAAATAGGGAGCCTACATCATGGGAACAAATTTTTACTCCTCACACTTCAGATAGAGCCCTAATATCCAGAGTATACAAAGAACTCAAAAAGTTAAACAATAAGAAAACAAATAACCCAATCAACAAATGGGCCAAAGACCTGAACAGACACTTCTCAGAGGAGGACATACAATCAATCAACAAGTACATGAAAAAATGCTCACCATCTCTAGCAGTCAGAGAAATGCAAATCAAAACCAACCTAAGATACCATCTCACTCCAGTAAGATTGGCAGCCATTATGAAGTCAAACAACAACAAGTGCTGGAGAGGATGTGGGGAAAAGGGTACTCTTGTACATTGCTGGTGGGACTGCAAACTGGTGCGGCCAATCTGGAAAACAGTATGGAGACTCCTGGGAAAGCTGGGAATGGAACCACCATTTGACCCAGCTATTGCCCTTCTTGGACTTTTCCCTGAAGACCTTAAAAGAGCATACTACAGGGATACTGCTACATCGATGTTCATAGCAGCACAATTCACAATTGCTAGACTGTGGAACCAACCCAGATGCCCTTCAATAGATGAATGGATAAAAAAAAAATGTGGCATTTATACACCATGGAGTATTACGCAGCACTAAAAAATGACAAAATCATAGAATTTGCAGGGAAATGGATGGCACTAGAGCAGATTATGCTTAGTGAAGCTAGCCAATCCCTAAAAAACAAATACCAAATGTCTTCTTTGATATAATGAGAGCAACTAAGAACAGAGCAGGGAGGAAGAGCAGGAAGAAAAGATTAACATTAAACAGATACATGAGGTGGGATGGAAAGGGAGAGAAAAGGGAAATTGCATGGTAATGGAGGGAGACCCTCATTGTTATACAAAATTACATATAAGAGGTTGTGAGGGGAATGGGAAAATAAACAAGGAGAGATATGAATTACAGTGGATGGGGTAGAGAGAGAAGATGGGAGGGGAGGGAGGGGGGATGGTAGAGGATAGGAAAGGTAGCAGAATACAACAGTTACTAATAGGGCATTATGTAAAACTGTGGATGTGTAACCGATGTGATTCTGCAATCTGTATTTGGGGTAAAATTGGGAGTTCATAACCAACTTGAATCTAATGTATGAAATATGATATGTCAAGAGCTTTATAATGTTTTGAACAACCAATAAAAAAAATTAAAAAAAAATAATAATAGCTGCCATTCTGACTGGAGTGAGATGATATCTTAGAGTAGTTTGATTTGCATTTTTCTGATTGCTAGAGATGATGAACATTTTTTTATATATTTGTTGATTGATTGTATATCCTCTTCTGAGAAGTGTCTGTTCAGGCCCTTAGCCCATTTGTTAATTGAGTTTTTTTTTTTTTTTTTTTTTTTGGTGTTTAGCTTTTTGAGTTCTTTATGTACCCTAGAGATTAGTGCTCTATCTGATGTGTGAGGGGTAAAAGTTTGCTCCCAAGATATAGGCTTTCTATTCACCTCACAGATTGTTTTCTTTTGCTGAGAAGAAACTTTTTAGTTTGAGTCCCTGCCATTTATTGATTCTTGGTTTTAATTCTTATACTATAGGAGTCTTATTAAGGAAGTTGGGGCCTAATCCCACATGATGAAAATTAGGGCCTACTTTTTCTTCTATTAGATGCAGAGTCTCTGGTTTAATTCCTACTACCTTGATCCATTTTGTGTTGTTTTGTACATAGTGAGAGATAGGGATTAAATTTCATTTTGTTGTATATAAATTTCCAGTTTTCCCAGCTCCATTTGTTGAAGATGCTGTCTTTTCTCCAGTGCATGTTTTGGCACCTTTGTCTAATATAAGATAATTGTAATTTTGTGGGTTACTCTGTGTCCTCTTTTCTGTACCACTGGTCTACTGGCCTGTTTTGGTATCAATACATGGTGGGGTTTTTTGTTTGTTTGGTTGGGTTTTTTGTTGATTTTTTGTTTGTTTGTTTTGATATTGCTCTGAAATATTGTTTAAGGTCTGCTATAGCAATATCACCTGCTTCACTCTTCCTGCTTAGGATTGATTTAGCTATTCCGGATTTCTTATTTTTCCACATGAATTTCATGATAACTTTTTCTGTTTCTATGAAGAATTCCATTGGATTTTGATTGGAATTTCATTAAATCTGTAAAGTGTGCTTTTGGTAGTAGGGTCATTTTGATAATATTAATTCTTCCTATCCAAGAGCAAGGTAGACATTTCCATCTTCTAAGTTCTTCTTTGATTTCTTTCTTAAGGATTCTATAGTTTTCATGGTATAAATCTTTCACCTCTTTTATTAAGTTTATTCCTAAGTATCTTATTTTTTTTAAATTGTGAATGGGGTAGTTTTTCTCATTTAATTTTCAGAGGATTTGTCACTTATATACATAAATGCCTTTGATTTATGGGTGTTGATTTTATATCCTGCTACTTTGCTGAATTCACTTACTAGTTCTAGAAGTTTTATGGTGGAGCTTTTTGGCCTTCTAGGTATAGAATCTTATGATCAGCAAATAGTGCCAATTTAAGTTCTTCTTTTTCTATACATATCCCTTTAATTTCTTTCATCTGTCTAGTTGCTGTGGCCAGTGTTTCAAGAACTATGTTAAATACAAGTGGTGAAAGATGGCCTGTGTTGTTCCAGATTTTAGAGGGAATGCCTTCAATTTTTCTCCATTTAGAATGATGTTGGCCTGAGGCTTAGTGTATATAGCCTTTACAATGCTGAGAAATGTTCCTGTTATCCCTAGTTTTTCTAGTGTTTTGAACATGAAGGGGTGCTATATTTTGTCAAATGCTTTTTCTGCATCTATTGAGATAATCATACGATTCTTATCTTTAAATCTATTGATGTGATGAATTACACTTATTGATTTCCATATGTTGAACCAACCTTGCATCCTAGGGATGAATCCCACTTGATCATGGTGCATGATCTTTTTGATGAGGTTTTGTATTCTATTTGCCAGAATTTTATTGAGAACTTTTGCATCTATGTTCATTAGAGATATTGGTCTGAAGTTTTCTTTCTTTGAAGTGTCTTTGTCTGGTTTTGGAATCAGGATGATATTGGCCATAGAATGAGTTTGGAAGTTCTCATTCTTTTTCTATTTCCTGAAATAAATTGAAGATTATTGGTATTAGTACTTCTTTAAAAGTCTTTCAGAACTTGGCTGTGTATGCATCCAGTCCTGGGATTTTCTTGGTTGGTAATCTTTTGATGGCTTCTTCTATTTCCTCACTTGATATTGGTCTGTTTAAGTTGTGTATATCTCCTGATTCAATTGGGCAAATCATATGACTTAAGAAATTTTTTGATGCCTTCAATGTCTTCTATTTTGTTGGAGTAAAATTTTTAAAATAATTTCTAATTATCCTTTTTATTTCTGTAGTGTCTGTTGTGATATTGCCTTTTTCGTCACATATGCTGGTAATTTGAGTACTCTCTCTCCTTCTCTTCATTAATGAGGCTAAGAGTCTGTCAAATTTATTTATTTTTTTAAAGGAACCAACTTTTCATTTTGTCGATTTTTTCAATTATTTATTTTGTTTCAATTTTATTGATTTTGGCTCTAATTTTAATTATTACTTGCCTTCTACTGCTTTTGCTGCTGATTTGTTCTTTTTTTCTAGTGCTTTGAGATGTACTATAAGGTCATTTATTTGTTGACTTTTTTTTTAAGGAATGAACTCCACGCAATAAATTTTCCGCTTAGTACTGCTTTAATAGTGTCCCAGAGGTTTTGATATGTTGTTTCTGGGTTCTCATTTACCTCTAAGAATTTTTTAATCTCCTCCTTGATGTCTTCTGTAATCCATTGTTCATTCAGTAGCATATTGTTCCGTCTCCATGTGATGTATAAATTTTTATTTTTTCATTGATTTCCAATTTTATTCTATTATGATCGGATAAAAATACATGGTAGTATCTCTACTTTATTGTATTTGCTAAGAGTTGCTTTGTGGCATAGTATGTAGTCTATTTTAGAGAAGGATCCATGTGCTACTGAGAAGAAAGTGTATCCGCTCGATGCGGGTTGAAATATTCTATATATGTCAGTTAAATCTAAGTTATTAATTGTGTTATTAAGCTCTATAGTATCTCTAGTCAACTTTTGTTTGGAAGATCTATCCAGTGGTGAGAGAGGTGTGTTAAAGTCACCCTTAATTATTGTGTTGTGGTCAATTTAACTCTTGAACTTGAAAAGGGTTTCTTTGATGAATATAGCTACACCATTGTTTGGGGCATATATATTTATGATTATTATGTCTTATTGGTGTATGGTTCCCTTGAGCAGTATGTAATGTCCATATTTATCCCTTTTGATTAACTTTGGCTTGAAGTCAACTTTACTTGATATGAGTATGGCAACCCATGCTTGCTTCTGCAGTCCATGTGAGTGGTTTGATTTCCCAACCTTTCACCTTTAGTCTGTGTATATCTTTTTCTAACAGATGAGTCTCCTGTAGGTAGCATATTGTTGGATCTTTTTTTAATCCAATCTGCTAGCCTATGTCTTTTGATTGGTGAGCTTATGCCATTAACATTTGGGTTTACTATTGAGACATGGTTTGTATTCCTAGCCATGTTTGTTTATTTTTGTTATTTAATTTGACTTGGTTTTCTTCTTTGATTTGTTTTCCTTTAATTTACTATCTCCTTCTGCTTGTTTTCATTGTTGTTTTTCATTTCCTCTTCATGAAATATTTTGCGAAGGATGTTTTGTAGTGCCAGTTGTCTAGATATAAATTCTTTTAGCTTTTGTTTATTGTGGAAGGTTTTTATTTCATTTTCAAATGTGAAGCTTAATTTTGTTGGATACAAGATTCTTGTTTGGCACCCATTATGTTTCAGAGCTTGAAGTATATTGTTCCAGTATCTTCTAGCTTTCAGAGTCTGTGTTGAAAAATCTGCCATTATCCCAATTGGTTTACCCCTATATGCAATCTGATTCCCTTTTCTTCTGGCTTTTAAAATTCTCCCTTTATTCTGTATTTTGGGAATTTTTAAAATAATGTGTCTTGTTGTGGATCTGTTGTGATTTTGCACATTTGGCATCCTGTAGGCTTCTTGGATTTGGATTTCCATTTTATTCTTCATGTCTGGAAAGTTTTCTGATATTATTTTATAGAACAGATTGCTCATTCCTTTGGTTTGGACCTCTATGCCTTCCTCTATCCCAATAACTCTTAAATTTGGTCTTTTTTGCTATCCCATATTTCTTGGATATTCTGCTAGTGGTTTCTTATTATTTTCGCTGTGCTGTCCATGTTCTTTTCAAGATGATATACTTTATCTTCATTGTCTGAGGTTCTATCTTCTAAGTGGTCTACTCCGTTAGTAATGCTCTCATTTGAGTTTTTAATTTGGTTTATTATTTCTTTCATTTCAAGGATTTCTGTTTTTTGTTTTGTTTTGTTTTGTATAAGTTCTATTTCCCTGTTGAGTTGATATTTTGCTTCTTTGATTTGTTTATTTAGCTCATTGTCAAAGTGATCTTTCACTGCCTGTATTTGTTCTCTAATGTCTTGTTTGAGATCCTAAAACATTGTATTTATATATATCCTGAAATATTTATCTGTCATTTTTTTCTGCTGTAGCTGTGAATTCTTCTAATGATGTGTTGTCTTGAATTGTTTGAGGTACTTTCTTCCCTTATCTTTTCATGTTGCTCACGTCTCTTTCTTTTCAGCTCTGTGGAACTAGTGTGTTATTATTTTTACCCTATAGATTTGTAGTGCTCTTCTTGTGTGGTTCCAAGATCCCTCCTTTGTGGGGAAGGACAATGTTACCAGATCCTAATATCAAGAGTACATTACCTATGAACCAATTATTGTTATTAAGACATTTATAGTTAGTCTCAATGTACAGAAATTTTGGATTCAATTATTATTTAAATTATAAGCAGTAGTTTCATAAAAGGTGTACAGTTTCTTGTGGAAAACAATGAACTAGGGGTTGGTTGTAGGATGATATGCTAAGGGAGAAAGATGTGAGGGTATGGGGCTAATATCAATTAGGAAATTTGAAGGAGAACTCTAATGAAGATGGTTAGAAGCAGGGGAATAGACAGGAGGTAATTTAGGGTAGACAAGTGTGTGGGAGGACAGTAGTGTACATAAAAACAAATACACATATGTATTTAGAAAATTATAGGATGTTAAAATGGTAAAATTTTGAGGGTGAAAGAAGAAAGAAAAAAGGGAAAGAAAAAAGAAAAATAAAAAAGAGAAAAGAAAGGGAAAAAAGAAAAAAATGGAGGGGGCCTTATGCCATTCCACTATATTATATTATTCAGGTGACTCAGTTCTCAAAGTTCTATTTCATGTAAAGTTCTTAATTTCACATATGTTGGGGTTGTCAGGGCCAGAGGGTAAAAGGTAGAGGAGGAAGAAGATAAGACAGAAAAAAAAACCTCTTAGAATTTTGTTGTCTATTTTAAGCTAGAGTCTCTGTCCTCAGGGTGGTGTAGGTAACCAGGGTGAGAAGACTTGAGCATCCCAATATCATCTCCCTCTGCAGCCCGGAGCTTCCCAATCCTGTTCTCTCTGATTTGCTTCACTTTTTTAGACCACTCACCTCCTTTGCTTATCAGGTCCCAACTGCGGGACCTCTCACCCTCAGGGTCACCCCAGATGGGCGGTGTCCTGGTCACACTGTGTTTCCATTTAGCTGAGAGCAGTTTCTGAGCTGGGTAGTCACTGTATTGAGTAATCACAGCTGGGGAGGGAGGGAGGGGAGAAACTTGGAAACCAGGTACCTGTTAAATGGAGATCTGCGCTGATAGCCACGCCCACCAAAAAATGACAAGAGAGGTTTTCCAAGATGGAGTTAGTCTTCTTTCAGTGATGGGGTGTCTGGTGAGGTGGGGGGAGCTGAGATGGCTTTTGCTGTGGCTAGATTGCAGCCGTGTGGCCTATGAAGGAGAGGAGTGCAGCTGATTAGGTGTTTCTGCTATGCTGCTTGAGAGCCGTGTGTACGCTAGAAATGCGGGCTTTGGGTATGGAGACCAGAATCTTACTGGAACACAGAGGGTCCTATTTCTGCACAGGTGGTTGCAGTTCTGATGGTTTTTGCAAAAATCCACTGTATAGGGATCCTGTTGCATGCTCTGAGATGTTCTATTCTGTCTAGGTGAGACCTTGTGGAGATGCCACCTGACTGTTTTCTTGATTTAATTCCACAAAGCAGCCAGAAACAGTACCTTCTCTATTCCACAATCTTGGATCCCTCTCTATGTAAGCTTTTCAATTCAGACTTTTTTCAAGTTTTGAGAACTTTCTTCTCTTCCATCTACCCTGCAGTTGGCTGAAATGATCATCAGATATTGAACTCAGTGACACGATGCTGAATTCCTTGCATATTAGATTTCTGTTATATATCAATTTTATACATTTATGCTCTATGTTCTGATAGAAATTTTTAAAGGTAATTCTTGTTCCTTGTTTCCAGTTTGTGTTTTATATTTACTTCTGCAGTTATATATTCATTTCTTGTAAAATTTTGTACTGTGATTGCTTTGTTTGTCCTTGTTGATAGTGTTTATTTGGTAGATGCATCATCTTCTTAAATATCTCTGACATGAGTATTAAATGAATTGAATGTTCATTTATATCTCTTATCTATGGGATGTAGTTCTGTTTGTTCATATTAATCCTTCTCTTTCTTTTAAGTAGTCAAGTAACTGTACTGATAAATAGAGGTAGCTGACACTGTTTCATCTATCAAAGATTAGGATAGATTTCTCAACAGATTTCTTCCATGAATTAGATGTTTGATACATATCTGCTTATGTGTACAAAGAATGTAAAATAGTTGAATTCCCTTTTAGTCATTATTTGGGTAGGGGATATAGTATATAGAGCACAGCCTTCACCCAACTGGATGTTTTTATTTATTTTTTGTTTGTTTTAATTTTAATATTTATTTTTTTTAGTTTTAGGCAGACACAACATCTTTGTATGTGGTGCTGAGGATTGAACCCAGGCCGCACGCATGCCAGGCGAGCTCGCTACCGCTTGAGCCACATCCCCAGCCCGGATGCTTTTATTTTGGCAGAGAAGATTATTTTATGTATTTACTCTTGGATAGAACTTTATTTTATTTTCTTAGTAATTAAAACATTTTCTCACTTTTTGTAAATAAAAACTCTACAGTATTAGATTTCTCATATTCTCTGGAAAAAAATTATTTGAACCCTAGAGTGGGTAGTTGAAAGAGAGAATGTCCTTGTTGGTTCAATGTTTCTAGGCTCAGTTCTTCCTTAAATACTTTTCTTCCTATTCCTCTGATGATGTACAGCTGCTCTAAAATGTGTTAACTTTGATCTTGTAACATCTTCTAAGACTTGGATGCAAAGCATTTATCAGACTGTGGTCATCTTTGTTATTATAGTTCTTTAATCCAAAGTTTGGATTTACTGCAGGCTTTCTTATTTTCAAATATTATTTGAGTTTCATTATATGTGTATGAAAATATACATAAATTTATGGGTAGGGATATATATATATATATATATATATATATATATATATATAGATGTTCATATATATATAGATGTTCATATATATATATATATATATATATGAACATCTATATATTTCTGAATTTCAATGAGACCTCAGGAAAGAGGGATATAGAATATTTTGGCTGGGTGTAGTGGCACATCCCTGTAATCCTAGCAGCTTGGGAGGCTGAGGCAGGAGGATCACTAGTTCAAGGCCAGCCTCAGAAATAAGGAGGTGCTAAGCAACTCAGTGAGACCCTGTCTCTAAATAAAATACAAAAAATAAGGCTAGGGTTGTGGCTCAGTGGTTGAGTGCCCCTGAGTGCAATTCCTGGTACCCTCCCCACCCAAGAAAAAAGAATATTTTTGGTCTGTCATTTTGAAAATAAAGCTCCCAAAATTGCTTTAAGTCTATCTCAAAAAATAGGCATAGGAAACTTCAGGTAACTGTATATTTATTTCTATACATTTATAAGTTATAAAAACTAGTGCAGGAAGAAACGTTTTTACCTAGAGACAACTTAAAAATTGTGAAACTGCTATTGTCTTAATTTATGTCTTTGCTATTCACTAGCTATGTGAAAAAAATATAGGTACAGTATTGCTACTTACTTTAAAGTAAGGTTACTACTAGTGTCAATCTTATCATGTTGCTATAATGATTAAATGTATTGATATATTAGTGCACAACATAGAACAAGTAAATAAGTATTTGCTGTTATTGTTATTACAAGTATCTAAAGTAAGCTATTCTTCCATACAAAGTATAAATTTTCAGAAGTATGTTTATGTAAGTAATAAGAACGAGGTTTATTAATAAATAAAGACCATTTCTTACATTGTAGTCTTCATTCTCTATACTATACTTTACAATATGTCAGCCACTTATGCTTATTTAATTTTATGATTAATTAAAATGAAAAGCCCAACTTTCAGTCAGACTAGCAGCATTTCAAGTTCTTATTAGCTATTCTACATTAAATTACAGAATTCTAGAACTGTCCAATAAGTTCTAGAATTATTATATACCACTATGATCTCCACCAAACTAGTCAACTCAGGTAACCCCAAGGTAAAGATATATATACCACTAGTTTAAGAGTGTATAGGAACAAATAGCAAAACCTAAAATCATATATGATTATGTCTTATTTAAACATAGAACTATTTTCTCTACTGATTAGTTCAACTTAATATGATCAATAAAGAAAATCCAGTTGTCATTTATTTTTAAAATAAGCCACGTTTATAATGATAGTGGAAATTTATTTGGATCTGTTAATTTCTATATGTAATAAAATTAATATTTCAGTATACAAAAGATAAAAAAATCCACCTATTAGTATAAAATAAAACTTTTCAGGTAAAACATTCATTGAACAACTACTGTATATAGGAATTTTATGGCAGATACTTTGAGATATTTTGAGACACTTTAAAGTATTTATGCCTTATTTATATTCAATGATTACATATCTATGGTGTTTCAAAGATTTATGAACATTCTCATAACACCCTGTCTATATTGGATTTCTATGATTGTCCAAAATATCATTTTGGAGATGTTTCTTTCTTCACAAGTTTTATGCATTTGATCATCCCATGCTGCTTAGAACAGTCTACATACCTTTCATGCCATTAATATATTTGGACATGTCAGGCCAGTGGTCTTGAAAAAATGTTTCCTTGAATCTGAGCATTTCTCCTGTCCCTTCATCCCCTGCACTTCCTAGGCATTTCTTATTCCCAGCCAGGGGAGATGGAACTGACAAGAGAGGCAGTATGCACATCTTGGTTATGAGTTGCTTCTTCATTCAGTCATCTGAGGATAATTTTAAAGAACCCAGGTACCTATGTTTTTGAATATATAAACCAGCATTTCTTTATGTTGTTAGCAGGAATGTGACATCAAGGGAAAGATTGTCATTTCATTGTTATACAAAATTTTTCATAAAATGTTTTATGAATCTCTGTTCTCAATTTAAACTTGTATATTCTATAAGGATATAATTCCTCATGAAACTTGAATGGAAATCTCATAGTTAATAAGAGATAGAGGGTAGTATTTTTCCTCCATCTTTCTCTTTTCTTTTAGTTGGTATTATCTTCCAGATCTCTAAATCACTCTGTTGTGATACACTTAGCTTGAAATCCCATTCTTGTGGTCACAAGAGAGGTCAGTAACCCTTCTGTGAAAATAGTTCATATGCGGACATCTCCAATGATGACCTCCCTTATTTTCTTTACTCCCAGTTGTGATCAATAAAGAAAATCAAGTAGACATTATCAAGACTTTAAAATAACATCATCCTTACCAATTCTCTCATTGTCAACTATCTCTGTTTTTACTCCTTTGTATTTATCCTGTATTCATGTGTTCATTATAAATTTTATTACTTTTAATGACCTTTTTTCTCTATTTCATCAGTTCTCTAAACCTAACATCAGAGAGCAATACAGACATCTACAAAATTATTCATATAATTAGATTGAAGACCACAACTATAAACAATCACAGACTCATTGAAAAGCTAGTTTTTGAAGGCCAAAAATGCTTGGAGATGCTTCCATCATTGCCAAAATAATACATGAGTGAGGGAAATGGGAAGCAGTGGAATGTCTAGCTCACTGTAAATATCTTGTATTTTAAGAGAATCAATTACTATTCAATTAAAAAATCTGATTTCTATGTTACCTCTTGTTCATTTTGACTAAGATAATAAATATCTTCAGATGACTTTATTCCTTCTTCTGCCAATTCTAATCCTACCTAGTCTTCAATTTCCAGCTCAAATGGTTCCTCTTTTAATTTGCCTCATTATTAGAAGGCATCATTTTTCCTAACTCTTATAATTCCTAAATAAGGATCTCAGGATCTGTGTTAAAGACAAAAATATTTGTATTTTCCTTGTAGTGTTTGGTTCTATCCTAGTTATTAAGATTAGAAATATTTTTCATAATGGCATTATATCTGTGACCAGTTATAAATTTTCTTATCTACATAATGGAGGTTAATAATATCTATTTAAAAATAATATCTATTTTGCCTGTTATTTCAATTTTTTAATGATAAATTATAAGAAATGTGTTTGTGTCACATAAATGCTTTTTTAAAATTCCCTTGCCACTTTCAAGGATACACTAGAGATGAGGCAAGTAATTATTGTTTTCTATTTTTCCCTGAAATAATTTATTACAAATTTAGTTATCTGTTGATCTCCAATGAGGATGACAATTATTTGTAGTTTATTTGACCCATGCCCACCACAGGTATCATCTTGCAATGAAGAGGTAGAATAGAGAAGGAGATGCTGAAATCTTGGAACAAAGCTAGTGCTTGTATGTCCAGATCAGAGGCAGCATGCTCTCGCTGCTGTGCTTCTGCTGCCTGTTCTACTTTGAATTTCCAATGTGGTGAAATGACGCATTTCCTAGTGTTTCAGGTATGTTTTAGGTGGGTTTTCTGGTTTTGTTGTTTAAAACATCAAAAATACAATGTTCTTTTACATAAATGTATTATTATATCTTCATTTATCTCAGGCTCTGCTGCATAAGGTCAGGTGTCAGTAAAATATTAAATTACACGAAACAGAACAGCCTTCGAGAAACATGACCCAACATTCAGGGTGGAACAGCTTGAGGCCTTTCCACTGGGCACAGCATTTGTTCTTTCAAGGCACCCCAGAGCATGTAAAGCTTCACATCTCTGGAAGCAACTGCCCATATGTTCACCTTTACTACTAATCTGAAGTTTCCAGGCATCTGCTAAATTACAATTTTGAGTGCTCAATGGTGATTTCATTTGCATAGGAAAAGGAGACTCTTTGTCCCTCATTAAGTTAGAATAGCATTGCACCTCACCCTAGAGCTGTCATATAGGTCCATTGAGAGAATTGGGTAGAGCTAAAAGGATTAGAAGCTTATGTGTGCCTTTAGGAGGTAAAGCATCAGGTTGCATTCATGTGTGTTTATTGTTCTTTCTCAGTACAATAAATATATTCCTTTCTCTGAGAGAAAGGGAGTTTCAATAATGCATAATTAGCTTTGTTCCTGTCTAGATCCCTTATGTCTTTTTAACCCCAAGGAACATATCACAGAATATGTAGGAGAATGCTGACTGCACAGCCACAGATTCTCCCCAATCCCACACAAGCTGATTGTTCATAGAGGCTCCCTGTCTGCACCTTTCTGTAGAGCTTCCAGCTTGTTCTGTCATATCACCTGGTTGGACAGCAGTGCCTGCAATACTCTTGGTCCTCCTTTCATCTGTTGGTTAGCTTTTGTTGTCAGTGCAATTAAGTTATTAAAATGGTATAAGTGTTATGTCAAAACCTTTTCAAATGTACAACACTAGCCATGCAAAGACTAAGGCAAATTATGTTCCAACTATATGCTGGCAGCCTGCTTTTATAGATCAAGACCACATATCTCCAATAAGCAATGAAGCAGCAAATTTAAAAGGAGGCAAATAGAACATAGACTATCTGGAAACAGAGATAAAATAGTTCATTACCTGATTAATATTTGCATTTTTCTGGTTTAGAGTATGCATAAAATTACAGAGATCAATGTGACACTTACTAGACACTGGACAGTTCAAGAGAAATGTAATTTTAAAGATATTTCTTTTATATTTTGAAGAGAAATCAGTGGTAGGGGAAGTAGATTTTTTTCAGGTACAGATCACAAAGGCAGTACAAACAGAAGAAAGGACAAACATGTAACCCCAATTCTATAAATTTTTAATTATAGAAATCTGGTCAAATTACTTCCCTCTTGCAGGGACTTAATTTTCAAATTTATTATAAAGAAATTAAAACAAATGTTTTCTATCATGTATAAGATTGTGGCAAAATGCAACTGCATTGCTGATGTGAGAAAGTAAGAAATTCTAAATCATAACCAAATCTGAACTACTTTTTTTTACTTGAAAATGTATTACATTGAGTTTGAATCTCATAACCTGGGAGTCAAAAAGGCACAGAACATGTGGCTTTGACTGAGATAGTCATTCACAGAGATATTATATTTAATCTGACAGCCTTTCAGAGTTGAGAGACACTTTGGAATGTATCTAGTCCATTTATAGCTAGAGATCCATATATCTCTATGCTAAGGAATTTTTCTGCAGTATCTGGACTCATCTTGTGACAGGGAGTTTATCATTTATTTATTGAAGATCAGTATCTGCTCTCTGAAGTGAACTAATTGGTTATGCACAAAGCATGGGTCTCATGAGAAAAAGGTTTAAATGTTTTGCTTTGCCATTGTCTTCTCAAACTGGATAAAGTGAGTTTCAGAGATAACTGCCTCATTTATAAAATGTGATATCATTTATTATTTATAAAATGTGCTATAATTCCACACATAGTGAGGTTCATTGATTTCCATGTATAATTACAGTGTCACACTGAAGATAGTATTGCATTATTTTTTTTTTAAAGTTAGATCATCAAATACAAATATCTTGAGAACTAGAATGTCTAGGTTTGGAATTTAGATTTATAAATTATTATTTGTATTGCAATAAGCATTATTTCAACTCTGATTTTCAGTTTTTATATAACAGGGAAAATAATAATACCAGAGAGAGAAGATGATGGGCCAGAGGGAGGCAGCATTCTGTGTTGCTCTGTGATCCAGGTCACACCTAGTCGGAATACTGTATCTGTTAGAGTGTTTGAAGACCCCTATACAGCTGATTTCTGCAGAAATCACCAATGCTGTGGCTCCCATGCAGGGCTCCGAGACTCAGTGTTTGATTAGGACGCTAGACTCTGGCTCCTGAAACCCAAAGCCTGAAGTTCTAGCCCACAGAGGGCTCATGAGCACCTTAGCAGAATCACCTATCAGCACCTCTGCAGAAGCCTCAAACTTTGCTTCACTCCCACACAGTTCACTTGGCTGCTACCTACCCACAGCACAACAGCATCGCCCGGCTCCCTCCACCTCACCAGACACCCCAGTGCTAGAAGCAGACTGCCTCCATCTTGGATCATCTTTCTCACCATATTTGGTAGGGGCAGCTTCTAGATTGGATCTCCAATTGGCCAGGTACAAGGTTTCCAATTCCCCCCTCACCAGTGTTGATAATACAGTAAATACCCAACACAAAACAGCTCTCAGTTGGATAGCTGTGCAGTATGACCAGGGCATTACCCACCTGGTGTGAGCTGTGGTGTGACAGGTTCTGCAATTGGAAATTGCTAAGGGAGAGGGAGATGGGGCTAAAGTTTGGAGCCTAACAGAGAGACCAGGAACTATAAAATCTCCAGGCAAGCTAGGGAGATAGTACTGGGTGCACAAGTCATAGGAGTGGTCCCAAAAAGAGACCTGTGAGGTGCAGTCTCCCTTCAGGGACTGGCAGGTGTCACTCCCTGCCTGCAGGCACCCTACACCAGGCCAGTCTTCCCACCCTGGTTACCTCCACAATCCTGAGGGCAGAGACACCGTCTTACAACAGACAACCCCAACAATTGGATGAGAAGAGAAGCAGGAAAGATTCAGATCTCTAAAACTAGCAACAACCCTGGCTTCTTTTTTCAAATTTTTTTCTCTTTTTCTTCTAGCCCTCAATCCTCTGGCCCTCATATCCCCATCATATGTGAAACAAAGAACTTTGCATGAAATAGAATTTTGAGGACTGAGTCACATGAATAATATAATATAGAGATGTTGTATATGCCCTTTTTTCTTTTCTTTTCTTATTTCATTTTTGTTCCCCCTTCAAATTTTACTATTTTAACATCCTGTATTACATACGTTTGTTTTATGTACTCTACTGTCTTCCCACATACTTTTCTATCCTAAATTATTTTCTGTCTATTCTGTTGCTACTAACCCTCTTCATTAGATTTTTCTTTCACACTACCTAAGATATATTAACTCTATATCCTCACATCCTACCTCCTCAGCATATCATCCTACACCCCACCCCCAGTTCATTGTTCACAATAAGAAACTGTAAACCTTTTTACAAAATTACTCATTATATTTTAGACAATAATTGAATCCAACATTTCTGTACATTTAGACTAAACTGTAAATGCCTTAATAACAACAAATTGTTTATAGGTGTTATATTGTTGATATTGGGATCTGTTAACATTGTCCTTCCCCACAAAGGAAAGATCTTGGAATGCTACAAGAGCACTACAAACCTATAAGGTAAAAACAATAACACCTCAGACCCACAAAGCTGGAAAAAAAGATACATGAGCAACATGAAACAACAAGTGAAGAAAGTGCCCCAAACAAATCAAGATATTACATCATTAGAATCATTGGCAGCGATAGTAAAAGAAATTACAGAGAAGGAGTTCAGGATGTACATGGTAAAAATATTTGGTGAACTCAAGGAACATATAAGAGAGAAAAAACAAGCAGTAAAAGAACACTTTGACAAGGAGTTACATAAACACATACAGGAAGCAAAAGGTCACCTCACCAGAGGTTATAAAAAAAACAAACAGAAATCATTTAAAAGAAAGAAACAATAAACAAAATTAAAAGCTCAAATGAAAGCATCTCCAACAGAGTAGACCACTTGGAAGATACAACATCAAACAATAAAGATACAATATATAATATTGAAAAGAACTTATACCACACAGTGATCATGGTAAAAAAAAAAAAACATGAGCAGAACATTCAAGAAATATGGGATAGCATAAAAAGACCAAATTTAAGAGTTTTGGGGATAGAGGAAGGCATAGAGGTCCAAACCTAAGGAATGAACAATCTATTCAATGAAATAATATCAGAAAAAAATTCCAAACATGAAGAATGAATTGAAAATCCAAATTCAAGAAGCCTAAAAGATGCCAAATGTACAAAATCACAACAGATCCACACAAAGACACATTATAATAAATGCCCTTGGGCTGGAGTTGTAGCTTAGTGGTAGAGCATTTACTTCACAAGTGTAAGCACTGGCTTTGATCTGACCAACACATAAAAACAAATAAAGGCATTGAGACCATATTAGAACAAAAACATAAAAAATAAAAAATAAAAAATGCCCAATATACAGAATAAAAAGAGAATTTTAAAAGCCATGAGAGAAAGAAATCAGATTACATAAAGGGGAAAACCAGTTTTTCAACACAGACACTGAAAGCTAGAAGATCCTGGAACAACATATATCAAGTTCTGAAAGAACATAGGTGCCAACCAAGAATCTTGTATCCAGCAAAATTAAGCTTTAGATTTGAGGATGAAATGAAAACCTTCCACAATAAAAAAAAAGAATTCATAGCTAGAAAACCAGCACTACAAAGTATTCTTAGCAAAATATTCCATAAAGAGTAAATTTAAAACAACAATGAAAATCAGCAGAGAGAGTTAGTACTCTAAAGGAAAAACTAATCAAAGAAGAAAACCAAGTCAAGTTAAATAATAAACAAATATGGCTGGAAATACAAACAATGTCTCAAAAATAACCCTGAATGTTAATGGCTTAAACTCATCAATCAAAAGACACAGGTGAGCAGATTGGATTTTTTAAAAAAGACACAACAATCTGCTGCCTACAGGAAACTCATCTGATAGGAAAAGACATACACAGACTGAAGGTGAAAGACTGGGAAAAATCATACCACTCACATGGACTGCAGAAGCAAGCAGAGGTTCCCATCTTTGTATCAAATAAAGTAGACTTCAAGCCAAAGTTAATCAAAAGAGATAAAGGTGGACATTACATATTGCTAAAGGGAACCATACACCAACAAGGCATAACAATCATAAATATATCTGCCCATAACAATGGTACAGCTATGTTCATCAAACAAATTCTTCCGAAGTTTAAGAGTCAAATTGACCACAACACAATAATCTTAGGTGATTTTAACATACCTCTCTCACCATTGGATAGATCTTCCAAACAAAAGTTGAGTAAAGAAACTATAAAACTCAATAATACAATCAATAACATGGATTTAACTGACATATATAGAATATTTCAACCGGCATCAAGCAGATACTCTTTCTTCTCAGCAGCACATGGATCGTTTTCTAAAATAGCTAAATGATATGCCACAAAGCAACTCTTAAGCAAATAAAAAAGTAGAGATACTACCATGCATTTTATCAGATCATAATGGAATGAAATTAAAAATCAATGACAAAATAAAAAATAAGAATCAACACCTGGAGACTAAGCTATATACTACTGAATGAACAATGGGTTGCAGAAGACATCAAGGAGGAGATTAAAAAATTCTTAGAGGTAAATTAGAACATAGACACAGCATATTGAATTCTCTGGGACAATATGAATGAAGTACTAAGAGTAAAAATTTCATTGCATGAAGTTTATTCCTTAAAAGAAGAAAATGTCAACAAATGAATTACTTCACATTACATCTTAAATCCATAACAAAAGAAGAACAAATCTACAACAAAAGCAGTAGAAGGCAAGAAATAATTAAAATTAGAGCTGAAATCAATGAAATAAAAACAAAAGAAACATTGAAAAAATGACAAAATGAAAAGTTTTTTTGAAAAAATAAATAAAATTGTGAAACTCTTAGCCTTGCTAACAAAGAGAAAAAAACTCAAATTAGCATCTGTGATGAAAAAGGTAATATAACAACAGACACTACAGAAATAAAAAGGATAATTAGAAATTATTTTGAAAATTAATACTCTAATAAAATTGAAAACATTGACAAATTTATTAACTCATACGATTTCCCCAGATTGAATTAGTAAGATATACACAATTTAAATAGACCAATATCAAGTGATGAAATAGAAGATGCCATCAGAAGCCTACCAACCAAGATAAACCAAGGACTGGATGGATACAGAGCCAAGTTCTACAAGACTTTTAAAGAAAAACTAATACCAATACTCTTTAATTAATTTCAGGAAATAGAAAGAGGGAGCACTTCCAAACTCATTCTATGAGGCCAATAGCACCCTGATTCCAAAATATGCAAAGACACTTCTAAGAAAGAAAACTTCAGACCAATACCTCTAATGAATATAGATGCAAAAATCCTCTATAATATTCTGGCAAATCGAATACAAAAACATATCAAAATTATCATGCACCACAATCAAGTAGGATTCATTCCAGGGATATAAGGTTAGAACAATATATGGAAATCAATAAATGTAATTCATCTCATCAATAGACTTAAATACAAGAATCATATGGTCATCTCAATAGATGCAGGATAACAATTTGACAAAATACAGCACCTCTTCAAGTTCAAAACACTAGAAAAACTAGGGATAACAGGAACATTTCTCAACATCGTAAAGGTTATCTACACTAAGCCCCAGGCCAGACCAACGTCATTCTAAATGGAGAAAAATTGAAGGCATTTCCTCTAAAATCTGGAACAACACAGGGATGCCATCTTTCACCACTTTTATTTAACATGGCTCTTGAAACACTGGCCAAAGCAATTAGACAGATGAAAGAAATTAAAGGAATATGTATAGAAAAAGAAGAACTTAAATTGGCACTATTTGCTGATCATAAGATTCTATACCTAGAAGGCCAAAAATCTCCACCATAAAACTTCTAGAACTAGTAAGTGAATTCAGCAAAGTAGCAGGATATAAAATCAACACCCATAAATAAAAGGCATTTCTGTATATCAGTGACAAATACTCTGAGAAGGAAATGAGAAAAACTACCCCATTCACAATTTTTTCAAAAAAAATAAGATACATGGGAATCAACAAATGAGGTGAAAGAGCTATATCATGAAAACTACAGAACCCTTAAGAGAAAAATCAAAGAAGATCAATTCCAATCAAAATCCCAATGGCATTCCTCATAAAATATAATAAGCAATCATGAAATTCATCTGGAAAAATAAGAGACCCAGAATAGCTAAAGCAATCCTAAGCAGGAAGAGTTAAGCAGGTGACATCACTATACCAGTCCTTAAACCATACTACAGAACAACAGTACCAAAACAGCATGGTATTGGCACCAAAACACACTGGCAGACCAGTGGTACAGAATAGAGAACACAAAAGCTAACACACAAAATTACAATTATCTTATATTAGAAAAAAGTGCCAAAAGCATGCATTGGAGGAACGATAGCCTCTTCAACAAATGGTTCTTGGAAAACTGGAAATGCATATGCAACAAAATGAAATTAAACCCCTAACTGTCACCATGCACAAAACTCAAAGTGGATCAAGGACCTAGGAATTAAACCAGAAACTGTATCTAATAGAAGAAAAAGTAGGCCCTACTCTTCATCATGTGAGATTAGGCTCCAACTTTCTTAATAAGACTCCTATAGTACAAGAATTTAAACCAAGAATCAATAAATGGGATGGATTCACACTAAAAATCTCTTCTCAGCAAAAGAAACAATCTATAAGATGAATAGAGAGCCTACATCTTGGGAGCAAATTTTACCCCTCACACATCATATAGAGCACTAATCTGTAGGATATATAAAGAACTCAAAAAGCTAAACAACAAAAAAACAAATAACCAAATCAATACATGGGCCAAGGACATGAACAGACACTTCTCAGAAGAGGATATACAATCAATAAACAAATAGATGAAAAAAATCCTCATAATCTCTAGCAACTAGAGAAATTCAAAACAAAACTAAGGTATCATCTCACTCTAGTCATAATGAAAGCTATTATGAAGACAAACAACAATAAAAATTGGTGAGGATGTGGGAAAAAGGTACACTCATACATTGCTGGTGGGACTGGAAATTGGTGCAGCCAATATGGAAATCAGAATGGAGAATCCTGGGAAAACTCATTTGACCCAGCTATCCCTCTCCTTGGTCTATACTCAAAGGACTTAAAAACAACATATTACAGGACAACATAATAAAACACCATATTAAAAACACATTAAAACAACATATTAAAACAGCATATTACACAGCCACATGAATGTTTTAAGGCAGCAAAATTCACAATAGCTAAACTGTGGAACCAACCTAGATGCCCTTCAGTAGATATATAGATTTAAAAAAACTGTGACATATATACATAATGGAATATTACTCAGCAATAAAAGAGAATAAAATCATGGCATTTCCAGGTTAATAGATGGCATTGGAGAAGATAATGTAAGTGAAGTTAGCCAATCCCAAAAAAAAAACAAATGCTGAATGTATTCTTTGACATATGGAGACTGATTCATAGTGGGGTGGGGAGGGGAAACATGAGAGGAATATACTAACTCTAGATAAAGCAGAGGTTTGGGAGGGAAAGGAAGGAGGCAGGGGGTTAGCAAGTATATGAAATGTAATAAAATCATTATCCAAAGTACATGAATGAAGACATGAATTGATGTGAACATACTTTATATACAACCAGAGATATGAAAAATTGTGCTTTGTATGTTTAATAAGAATTATAATGCATTCTGCTGACATTAATTTTTTTAAAAAATCAATTAAAAATAAAATAAAATAAAACAAATAAACCTGTCAAAAACTACCTCAGGTAGGTGATCAAGGTAAAAATCATGTGATTAATCATATTGATAGAATTCATCTTTAATAGGGTATGATAAAAATAACACCTTACCTTTGTGGTCTTCCTCATGTCGCTCAAACATAACTCAGTCTAATATGGAGAAAACACTATGAAAAACCTAGTTGTCGGGCTTTCTACAACACACATGACCAGTATTCCTGAAAAAAGTCAAGTTAATCAAAAACAATAGTAGTCTAGGAAACTGTCACAATCAAAAGCCTAAAAAAATATGTCAATTAAATTTAGCATGGTATCTTACATGTGTCCCTTTTTTGGGGGAGGTGCATACTAGGGATTGTATTCAGGGGCACTCAACATTTGTGAATGTTTATTAGGTCTATTTGTTTTAGAGTGCAGAACTATTCCTTCATTGTGTCTGAATGATCAGCCATTATTGAAAGTGAGTTTTAAAGTCTCCTACGGTTACTGCATTAGAGTCAATTAATATTTCTTTTATGTATTTGATGCTTTCATATTGGGTGCATATAAATTAAAATTACTATTTCTTCTTGCTAAATTAAACCCTTAATTGTTCTATAATGACCTCCCTTGTCTCTTTTTACTGTTTTAATTGAAGGTCTATTTGAGGCTACTCCTGATTTCTTGAATATCTTATCCTAGCAGTTCACTTTCAGTCTATGTGTGTACTTAGAGATAAAGTGAGTTTCTTGTGAACAATATAATATTAGGTCTTAATTTTTAAATTAATTCAATCACTGTCATTTAGTTAGAGAATTTGAACCCTTTACATTTAAGGTAAATGTTGATAAATAATATTTTATACAGCCATTTTGTAATGTGTCTTCTCATTTTATTATAGTTTTTTAGTTTCTTCTCATTCCATGATAGTCTTCTTTAGTGCTTAAGTGATTTATCCCAGTAATGTGCTTTAATTCCTAGTTTATTATTTTTGGTTTGTTTACTATATAATTTTTTCTTGGTTGTTACTATATCGAAGTGATAACAATTTAATTAATATAAACAAAATATAAAAATGAATCAAACATAAAAACAGAGAAAATGTACTTATAAAAAACTACTTTTTCACTATTCCTCACCACATTTTGAATTTTGATGTTTTATTATACATCTTTTTGTACTGCATATCTTTTAGCATATTAATGTAGTTATTATTACTTTTAACAACATTTTTAGTCTTCATACAAAAAATATGAATGATTTATGAACCCTGTTTATAATATTAGAGCAATCTGAATTTGTCCATGTAGTTATTCCTGCCCCTGAGTTTTATACTTTGTGATGACTCTCATCTCTTTCAGCATGAAAAACTCCCTTTAGCATTTCCTTTAGGAAAATTCTGGTGGAAATCTTTTCTTTCAAATTTTATTTGTGTAGGAATATCTTTATCCTTCCTTTTTAAAAATTTTATTTATTTTTTAATTTATTTGTTTTAATTTGCTACACATGATAGCAGAATGCATTTTGATTCATACACAAATGGAGAACAATTTTTAATTTCTCTAGTTATTCACTATCCTTCCTTCATTTTAAAGGAAAACTTGACTGAGCACATTACACTTGGTTGGTAGTTTTCTTTTATCCCTTAGTACTATGAAAATTTCATATCTCTGTCTCCTGGCCTGTAAAATCTCTTATTACTAAGAAGTTTACTGTCCAGCAGATTTGGACACCATTATACATTATTTGTTGCATCTCTCCTGCTGCCTTGAGCATCTCTATTTTTTCTTTCACTTTGAGAGCTTGATTATAAGATATCATAAAGTAAATTTGTTGAGTTAAATTTGATTGGTGACTGTTGACTTTCCTGTACCTAGAAAGACATTTGTATCCTCCTGGTTTGGGATGTTTTATAACTTTGAATAAATTCTACCCCTTTAGCATATTCAAATCCCTTTGAATCCCAATAATCTCTATATTTGCCCTTCTAATGCCATTCCATAATCCCTATGAACTTTCTTCATTCCTCTGCCTTCTTTTTTCTTCTCTGTATTTTCAATAGCCTATCTTTGAGCCCATTAATTCTTCTGTTCTATTTGATACACTCTGCTATTGATGCCTTATCTCATGTTTTAAAGTATATTCAGTATATTTTTAAGCTCAAGGATTTCTGTTAATATTTTTATAACAAGTTATCCTTTCCCTTAACATGATAACTAGCTTACATATAACTGAAAGTATACCAAGCCACTCCATGGAACAGCATAAAAATTTCTTGGACAATTCCCAACCTTCTCCTTCATATTCTGTAACCTAAATATAGATGGTAACTGGGCATGGTGATGCATGCTTGTAATCTCAGTGACTTGTGAGATTGAGGCAGGAAGATTACAAGTCCAGAAGCCAGCCTCAGCAACTTAGTGAGTCCCTAAACAACTTAGTGAGACCCTATCGAAAAAGAAAAAGAAAATGTCTGGAGATGTGGCTCAAACATTATGTGCCTCTGGGTTCAATCCCTGGTGTGTGTGTATGTGTGTATATACCCTAAATGTGTGTGTGTGTGTGTGTACACCCTATATATGTATACATATGTATATCTCTGTGTGTGTGTGTAATATATACCTAATCTACAGTGGTTTGTTACATATATTTTTTTCAGTGATATATATATTTTCAGTGTTGTAAAAATGATGTGCATGCTGAAAACATACTTCAAAATTTGCATTTTGATCTTCTCCTGCACTAGCAATATGTGGTATTATCTTCTCCTGTGATACTGGACACTGCATAGAATGGAAGATTCTAGTCAGCCACATGATCACAAAAGCAAAAGACGCATTGTATTATTCATCTATGATGTTGGGTTGTTTAGGTGAAATAGATTAATTTTCAGCTGACAATGTTTTCAACTTGCATTGGTTTATTAAGATGTATCGCAATCATAAGTTGAGGAGAATTTCTACTATGATATTACATTAATAATATTTAAATACTATTATATAGTCAAAACATCTTATGCTCTGTGATAAAAGAATAATAGAAGGAGACAATGTAGATATTTGCTGTATATACACATATTCAAAAATAAAGATATTTTTGATTTATGGGAAAAGATTTACATTTGATTTATTGAGAAAAGATGGAAAACATTTATACAATTATAGTTCTCATTTCTACAGCATGGCATGATTTTAGGTGGGAGGTAGAACCACTTTCTTCTTCTGCATATTCTAGATTCCTTTGCCCCAAGGAAGCACCTCATATGACCATAAGCTTTTACCTGGTAGAAATTAAGGACTGAATCCTTAAATTCTGAAGAATCTGCACCATTAGTAGTAGTTCTGCCTGAATTGGATTGTTGTAGTTTTCCACTGACTTTAATCATGGTATGCTAATACTACAATATGCCTTAAGAGATCTTATGTATTTTATACATACTCTTCCTCACCTCCATTGTGCAATAGTAGTTTTATATCTCCCAGGTAATCAACATCATCCATCTAAGCCAGCATAGTAATTCCCTTTTTGCATATTGATTCAAAGACTGAAGAGCCCAATGTAGCTAGGTGACATTTTTGATTTCCAGTTTAGTGAAATAAATATTATATACCATGGTAAAAGAATTCCTGCCTTTGGAACTCCTAAATCTTTTAGGAAAGCAAAGAATAAGTCACATAGTCAGAAGAAATTGTTTTGCTGTGTGTGATTAGGGAGAATGGTGAACGATGCCATTCTCATTTCCACTCCTTGACTCCTCAGCCCAAGAATCTTGGCCATGGGGAAACAGCATCATATATTGAGCTCAAATCAAAGTATATACAGCTGTCTGGAAAAATTTTCCCTAACTCTGCAATGAATTGCCACCTAGCTGGCATTGTAACTGTCCTCAGGAAGCCATTCTATTATTCTATATTACCTATATTATTCTATTATTCTATAAAAGCCATGCCTATCACTTCATTTGCTGTGAAGTTGGTTACTTCATCAGAAGAAATGCTCAGTGGAATAAAAATATATTTTAAATTTAAAATTGGATGATGAGATTATCATAAAAGGAGCAGAAGAGTGTAAAACATGCTGGAAATTGAAGCTGAGTAAATTTTAGGGCAATAAGATGAAAAAAATTTAAGAGAGAAGCTAATTTAGAGAGCAGGTAGATGCAGTGTAATACTGTTTAAATGCAGTTCTAAAAAGAGACACACATTAAAACACATGGTACAGGTTCTATTCAAGGAAGTGATGGAGTGACATTTACTAAAAGCAAGAATTAAAGCTCACAATTCATCTATAGAACATTGCAAAAAATACTCTAAAAATAAAAAGAAAGAGTAAGATTGAGAAAAGATGGAAAACATATGCCAGATGAGTGCTTCCAGAAAGAAGAGAAAAAAAGAACTCAAGATAATGTGCTTTAAAAAGAACAAAAGAAATATTATTAATATCCCAGTGTGGGGTACATAAAATAAAGACTGATAAAATCCCACTGAGAAATTTATGCACAAATAACTAATGGGGGCAAAGACAAGTGTCTAATTGGGGGATTGTTCTTCCTGATGAGGAGGCTGTAAGCCACCTGGAAATGTAAATACTAAATAACTAGCGAAGAACAAAACACAAAGAGTCAGAAATATATTTACAAAAAGCATAACCCCTGATAAATTTAGTCTACATGGGTGCTAGAAGTAGACAAAGGAAAGATGGCTCCCATGGTTTATTTAAGGGGCTACATCAAAGTCAGGGATAAGATTTCAAAGGCAGAGTCTTGCTTCCTGATGTCTTGCAGTCAGCAAGTTGATTGGCATCTTGGCAGGTCACACCTATCTCAGGTGCTGTGTGGGACACAACAGAGTGGGATAGAAATTCACACTGTCCCTGGGCAATTGACCAGAGAAAATGTCCACTCATCATCCCCAGATACCACATGTTTCTATCTACTAGGCATCAATGCATGGTGACCCTCACGCAACCCGTGGACTGCTCATGTCAAATAACTATAGGTAGAAAACATTGTTTCAGAAAGCTGATGAAGGAAACAAAAAATCAGAGCTGAAATAAATGAAATTGAAACAAAAGAAACAATTGAAAAAATTGACAAAACTAAAAGTTGGTTTTTTGAAAAAATAAATAAGATCGACAGACCCTTAGCCATGCTAATGAAGAGAAGAAGAGAGAGAACTCAAGTTACTAGCAAACAGGATGAAAAAGGCAATATCACAACAGACACTACAGAAATACAGAAGGTAATTAGAAATTATTTTGAAACCTTATATTCCAATAAAATAGAAGATAGTGAAGGCAGCGATAAATTTCTTAAGTCATATGATCTACCCAGATTGAGTCAGGAGGATACACACAACTTAAACAGACTAATATCAATGGAGGAAATAGAAGAAACCATCAAAAGACGATCAACCAAGAAAAGGCCAGGACCGGATGGATATACAGCAAAGTTTTACAAAACATTTAAGAACTAATACCAATACTTTTCAAGTTATTTCAGGAAATAGAAAAAGAGGGAGCTCTTCCAAATTCATTCTACGAGGCCAACATTGCCCTGATTCCGAAACCGGATAAGGACACTTCAAAGAAAGAAAACTACAGACCAATATCTCTAATGAACTTAGATGCAAAAAGCCTCAATAAAATTCTGGAAAATTGGATACAAAAACATATAAAAAAAATTGTGCACCATGATAAAGTAGGATTCATCCCTGGGATGCAAGGCTGGTTCAATATATGGAAATCAATAAATGTTATTCACCATATCCATAGACTTAAAGATAAAAACCATTTGATCATCTCGATAGATGCAGGAAAAGCATTCGACAAAGTACAGCATCCCTTTATGTGTAAAACACGAGAAAAACTAGGGATAACAGGAACTTACCTCAACATTGTAAAAGCTATCTATGCTAAGCCTCAGGCTAGCATCATTCTAAACAGAGAAAAATTGAAGGCATTCCCTCTAAAATCTGGAACAAGACAGGGATGCCCTCTCTCACCACTTCTATTCAACATAGTTCTCGAAACACTGGCCAGAGCCATTAGATGAAAGAAATTAAAGTCAAAGATAAGAAAAGAAGAACTTAAATTAGCACTATTTGTGGATGACATGATCCTATACCTAGAAGACCCAAAAGGTTCTACCAAGAAACTTCTAGAGCTACTAAATGAATTCAGCAAAGTGGCAGGATATAAAATCAACATGCATAAATCAAAGGCATCCCTGTATATCAGTGACAAATCCTCTGAAATGGAAATGAGGACAACCACCCCATTCACAATATAATCAAAAAAATAAAATATTTGGGAATCAACCTAACAAAAGAGGTGAAAGACTTATACAATGAAAACTACACAACCCTAAATAGAGAAATAGAAGAAGACCTTAGAAGATGGAAAGATATACCCTGTTCATGGATAGGCAGAACTAACATCATCAAAATGGCAATATTAACAAAAGTACTCTGTAGGTTTAATGCAATGCCAATCATAATCCCAATGGAATTTCTCATAGAAATAGATAAAGCAATCATGAAATTCATCTGGAAAAATAAAATACCCAGAATAGCAAAAGCAATTCTAAGCAGGAAGAGTGAAACAAGCAGTATAGTGATACCAGACTTTATACTACAGAGCAATAGTAACAAAAACAGCATGGTACTGGTACCAAAACAGGTGGGTAGACCAATGGTACAGAATAGAGGACACAGAGACCAATCCACAAAATTACAACTACCTTATATTAGACAAAGGTGCTAAAAGCATGCAATGGAGAAAGGATAGCATCTTCAACAAATGGTGCTTGGAAAACTGGAAATCCATATGCAACAAAATGAAACTGAATCCCTTTTTCTTACCATGCACAAAAGTTAACTCAAAATGGATCAAGGAGCTAGGGATCAAACCAGAAACTCTGCATCTGATAGAAGAAAAAGTTGACTCTAACCTCCATCTCGTGGGGTCGGGCTCCAAATTAATTAATAGGACACCTATAGCACAAGAGTTAAAATCAAGAATCAACAAATGGGACCTATTCAAACTAAAAAGTTTTTTCTCAGCAAGAGAAACAATAAGAGAGGTAAATAGGGAGCCTACATCCTGGGAACAAATTTTTACTCCTCACACTTCAGATAGAGCCCTAATATCCAGAGTATACAAAGAACTCAAAAAATTAAACAATATGAAAACAAATAACCCAATCAACAAATGGGCCAAGGACCTGAACAGACATTTCTCAGAGAAGGATACACAATTAATCAACAAATACATGAAAAAATGCTCACCATCTCTAGCAGTCAGAGAAATGCAAATTAAAACCACTCTAAGATATCATCTCACTCCAGTAAGAATGGCAGCCATTATGAAGTCAAACAACAACAAGTGCTGGAGAGGATGTGGGGAAAAGGGTACACTTGTACAATGCTGGTGGGACTGCAAATTGGTGTGGCCAATTTGGAAAGCAGTATGGAGATTCCTTGGAAAGCTGGGAATGGAACCACCATTTGACCCAGCTATTCTGCTTCTCAGACTGTTCCCCAAAGACCTAAAAAGAGCATAATATAGGGATACAGCTACATCACTGTTCGTAGCAGCACAATTCACAATAGCTAGATTGTGGAACCAACCTAGATGCCTGTCAATAGATGAATGGATAAAAAAAAAATGTGGCATTTGTACACAACGGAATATTACTCAGCACTGAAAAATAACAAAATCATGGCATTTGCAGGGAAATGGATGGCATTAGAGCAGATTATGCTAAGTGAAGTTAGCCAATCCCTAAAAAACAAATGCCGAATGTCTTCTTTGATATAAGGAGGGTGACTCAAAACAGAGCAGAGAGGAAGAGCATGAGAAGAAGATTACCATTAAGCAGGGATGAGAGGTGGGAGTGAATGGGAGGGAGAAGGGGAATTGCATGGAAATGGAAGGAGACCCTCATTGTTATACAAAATTACATACAAGAGGATGTTAGGGGAAAGGGAAAAAAGAGAGAGAGATGAATTACAGTAGATGGTGTAGAGTAAAGGGGATAGGAAAGGCAGCAGAATACTACAGACACTAGTATAGAAGTATGTATAAATGTGGATGTATAACCAATGTGATCCTGCAATCTGTACACGTGGTAAAAATAAGAATTCATAACCCACTTGAATCACATGTATGAAATATGATATGTCAAGATCATTGTAATGTTTTGAGCAACCAATAAAATAAAAGAAAATCCATCAAAAAAGGGACTGTGGGGCTGGAATTGTGGCTCATTGGTAGAGCTCTTGCCTAGCACATGTGAGGCCCTGGTTTGATTCTTTGCATTGCATAAAAATCAATAAAATACAGGTATTGTGTCAAAAAAAGAAATAACATTAAAAGAGCAGAAATATAACTCTTCAGTTTTAGCGCCAAAATTTACAATACACATATCCAACCAAAGTCTTATATCCAGACTGTATAATGAACTCCAAAAAGTCAATAAGAAATAGAAAACTGCTCTATAAAAAAGTGGCAAAGGACTTAAGTAGACACTTCACAAAGGAAATGAACAAGTGGATTATAAAAATAATTGAAATCTTATTTGTCACAAAGTTAACTCACAATGCTACACCACTATTCATCCAAAAGAATAGTTAATATTTTTCAAAACAGATAATACCAAGTGATGTTGAAGATAAAGGTGTGACTGTAATTCTCATATAATGTAAATGAGAACATAAATTAGTATAAATAATTGGCAATATTTATTACAATCAAGCATATACATACCCTATAATCTAGCAATATTACCTCTAGTTATATAGCCAACAGAAGTGTTTGTCTATATTCACTAACAAGCATGCAGGGACTTTAAAGACAATTTTCATAGTAGCTAAACACTGTACATTAGCCAAATTAGTTTGGACCAATATATTATGATACATTCATACATTAATAACAGTGATAGATGTGCATGAACCAAAAAATGAAATGGATGAATGCTCCAAAAATTTTTGAGCAAAATAAGAATACAGAAAATATATAATCTCTTCTGTACAGAGTTGAAAACAAGGAATATTAATTGACAGTGGCAGAGGTCAGAATAGTACTTAGTCTACTGTGGGCATTATCTTCACTGGAATGGCGGGAAGGACTATTAGATGCTGGAAGTTCCTGTTTCTTGATCTGATGCTTGTTATATAACTTGTTCATCATTAAGCAATCACTTGTATTTTTTCACTTGTGTAGTTTTGTATTTATTATAATATATTTGAATTAAAAATATAAAGTAAATGTCAGGAAACAATCTATGTACTGAGTGGAAAGATTCACAATGCATTGTTTGTTAAAAATTGTATACAATGAATAAAATATACTACCTTTGTAAGAAAGGGAAGAAGCATTTTGTATTTGCACTCTTATTTTTAATAAAGAAACATGGAAGGAAAAAAGGAGGTAAGAAAGGGAGAGAAGGAAGGGAGTTAGTTTACTTGTAAACTTAAATTTATTTATTTTTTAAATAGTTTTTAAATTGTTGATGGAAATTTATTTTATTTATTAATTTATTTATATGTGGTTCTGAGAATTAAACCCATTGCCTCACATGTGAGACAAGTGCTCTATCATTGAGCTACAACCTCAGCCTAAACTGAAATTAGATGACGATTTTCAACTGTCACAATTAACATCAGTTTAGAGGGGGGCTCCTACTTTATTTTCTGGGTTAAAAATTATACATCTAAATTCATCATGGTTCTTCTCTTGCTAATAATCCTTTATTCCTTATAATGTCACAAAGTGAAAATTTCAAAAAAAATCCTTTCTTAATTGTTTCCCCCACCAAACAAAAAAGCAAAAATACTATGCAGTAGATTATTATCTCATATTGGAGACACACTAAACATTCTATGGAGTAAAAAGACATTCCTGTGTTATAAAATGTTAATTGAGCTCTGTCTTTTTTAAGGAAAACTTGGAGATAAGGAAAACTCTTCTATTCACTACATCCTCATTTTCTCAAATGCCAATTCAAATTGCAGAAACAAAAGGAGGGAAAGCAAACCATTCTGCTTCAAATATTTATGAACTGTGTCAAACTGCATAAGTAGTAATTTTCTTGACCAGAAGGAAATAATTTTGCAGTCCTTTTTAGAACAGATTTTTTTTTTCTCTCTTAGTAGTCGTTAGCATAGTTCTTCACTGTGCAATGCTTAAAGGTAAATGCAGTGACATTATTTTATATTCTTCATCAGTTTATTTCCCTTGGAAGAACTCAGAATTTACTATGGTTTATTATCTTTTACAGAGATTCAAACTTTTGGATTCAAATTATTCAACAGATACCAAAATAAATCAGGTACTAAGCATTATCTATCTATCTTATCTATCTATCTATTGGATCATCATATTAGTAACTATTTTAAAAGATAATTAACATGCATTCGTAATGATGCTGGTGAAAATAATCATCTTTTTTACAATAATGACATTTTTTTTACTCTTAACAAAGTTTTATTTAAGCATATTGCTATCAAAGGGCTAGTACATGTCACATCTTTCAATAGAAGAGTAACTATAGATACCTCACTTGTGTACTTAGGAGACAGATGGTCACTTTGATACTGTTGTACTACACGTCTTCACAATAATTGATGCATAGAGTCCCTCCTCTCTGGAAATGCTTTCTTCACTTGGATGCCAAGAGGCATGATCTTTGTTTTTCTTCTCTACAACTGGCCTCATCTCATTTGCCTTTCAAATTATCTTTTATAGCTTCTAAATGTTCTCTGTCTGCCCTAGGTGATCTCATCCACTCTCATGATTTTACATACTACTTAAATACTCCTAAATTCCAAAGATATATCTAAAATTAGTACTCCCTTCTGACTGCTAGACTCTGACATCATTGATATATTCAAGTAGATAAATAACAGAAACTTACACCAAATTGATCCACTTTTTATATCTCCATTTCCACCATCTTGGTTCAAACTGTCACTTTCTTTTGCCTGCTTTTTTGCACTGGCTTTACAACTGGTTTCTTCATTATGCTGTGTCAAACTTCATCTCTTACTACTTTTGGTCACTCTAAGACTGCTATACTTTTCTCCTTATTTTCTTTGAAAACACCTTAATTTATTCTTTCTTCTGTTCTCTAGTCTTAGTCTACCCACTCTTTCATAGCTCCTGGTACTCTCACTCTATTTTTTCAAGCTTTACTCTATTTTAATAGCCAAGGTATTATACCTAAGCTAACGCTCCTAATTTCCCTGTTTCACTTTTGATATTCTACAATATTTACTTACTGTGCTAATTGTTTATGTCTATAGAATGAATACAAACTCCCCAGGGACAGGAATTTTTGTCTGTTTTTACCATCTTGTTCCCAGAATATGCTTGACACATAGTATTTAAATAAATAGTTGTTTAATTGTTGATTGAAGAAAATATTTTTTTCTGCTGAGATTGAAGCCCAAGTAAGTCACAAAATATTGAAGTGAAGTTATTTACTTATAAAGATTCTTATTTTATTTTTAGCTACTATTTTTGTCATAAGAAGAATATTGTGTGGTACAGTGGCATGATAAGATAATAAGTAAGAGACAACCATTTTATTTTAGTTCTAAATAGAATGTTTAGAATTTTAAATTTTCTTTATTTAAATGTGAATCTAAAGCATTACTTTGGAACTCCATTAATATGTACAATTTTTATTTCAGTATTTTGAGACTAAATTCAGGGCCTCACACATGCTAGGGAAGTACTCTACCACTGAGCCACAGTCTGAGTATGTTCAATCTGTATAATATTATGACAGTTATGAAAATAAATTTACAAATAAAGAAAAAAAGAAAACACACACATATCTTTCATAGTACTTTTGTCACAAAACAACTGGTATTCACTCATTCTGTGTCTGTATATACACAATATATATTTTACACCTTAATAACAAATTCACTTTATACAGGTGGAGAATCATAATTTGGATGCAATAAATTATATCTGTATCATAATCAATTCAAAATATATTAATTTAGTAAGAACCTTTTTTTACCATTGTGCTGAAATATATCAAAGTTTTATTCTGATTATTTCTGCAAACATTTTAAATTTTAAACCATTGAATTGAACTCACAAATTGATCATATGTCCATTATGTTATCTTCTAGAAAATAAAATTCTAAAACTTTCAATTGACTCCAGGAAATTAATGAAAAAATCATATATGCAATGAAATTATCTAAACAAAATCTATTATTTGTCATGAGATGAAATTTATGAATAAGCTCCATCATTTATTTGTTTAGGATTATTTTGTTAATAAAACCAATTTAGCTATTCATTCACTTTTACTTATTATATATGGACAAGTAAACAGCTCATAGAACATAAGTGAAATGATCTCAGTCAGTCATTAGATCCAAATGCACAGTAATTCTTGACAGATGATAGGTAAACATAGCTTTAGATTTATTTAGGCACTGTATCCTTCATTTAGGATTACTGTGTATCATTGATGTTAGCACATTAAAAAAAATCTTTGAAACTTCTCCAAAGAAGCAAAGAGAACACTACCAAGTATTGTCAAAAATTCCCTTTATAATTTTTAAATTCTTTTTATCTAGAGATTAATCAAAGATTTTCAGCTACCCAAGGAGCACTACTCAAGAAAAGGAAACAAACAAGAAACTTAATAACCTACATAAGAACAAGGATTTCTGCTGTTATCTTAATATGTCCTAATCCATGGACAAACTACCAAGCTCTACAATAGTCTTGAAGACCAACAGCCCATAATTGTTGTAAGAATAGCATTCTGCCAATCATTGAAAGAAACAGAAAAAGGAAGAAAACTTTAAAAGTCCTGGAACCAAAAAACATCATCACTTGAGTTAACCAGTGTTTCCTTGGAAAACTTCACTTTGCAAGGCTATTTTAGTTGACCTTGCTCTGAGCTCACCAGTGCAAATACCATTTACCCTAAGAGTATATATCAAAACAATTTAAGGATTTTTTTAAATGTGGGTAAATTTGCAAGAATCAGTAGGTTACAAGGCTTAAAGAGGAAAAGGGGGCTTTGCAAAGCTTTAACATTATCCTGTCCGGAAGGCCACACACTTATGGAGGACTATAAAATATTGAGGACTGTGAGTATACTCTAGAAAGACAGAGAAGTCCCTAAACTTGCACATATGAGAAACTTGAGATGGCACAAAAAGGAAGCAAAGGCTAAGGAAGAATTGAAAACTGCCTGGCTGAGTGTTAAGGGCATGCTCCAACAGGTACAAACAAGCTCCTTGGAAAAGTTGAAGGCACTTATTGGTTCTAGGCATTTAAGGACTCTATTCAATCATTAGATCACCAATAAGCTAACTGAACAGAGGAAATTTCTTTCTTTCCTTCTTCCTTCATTGTTTCATTCTTTGTTCTTTTTTTTTGGGGGGGGGAGGGAGTACCAGGGATTAAACTCAGGGGCATTTGACAATTGTGCCACATTGCCAGCCCTACTTTGTATTTGTTTTTGATTTTTTGTGTTTTTTTTTTTTTTTTTTTTTTTTTTTTTTCTAGAGGCTGGGTCTCACTGAATTGCTTAGATCCTCACTTTTGCTGAGGCTGGCTTTGAACTCAAAATCCTCTTGAGCTTCTGGGATTATAGGCATTTAACACCAAGTCCATGATTGAACCCAGGAGAATTTAACCACTGAGCCTCATCCCTAGGTCCCCACCTCCTTTTTTAAATTTTTAAATTTTTGACACAGGGTCAAATTCTTGCCAAGTTGCTTAGGATCTCACTAAATTTCTGAGGCTGGATTTGAACTGCAATCCTCTTGCCTCAGTCTCCTTAGCTGCTGGGATTACAGGTGTGTGCCACTGTGCCAGGCACAGAGACAATTCAGTAAAATATATTACCTAAATATTATTATTTCCCAGGGAAAATGGAGCACCTTAATGCAGAAAAAGCACTTTACAAAATCTAACACTCTTTCATAAAAAAAAAAAAAACACCCATTAAACTAGGAGTAAAAGGGAACTTAACCAACCTGATGAAGGGCATTTATGGAAAACTAACAGATAACATTATCTTAAATGGTGAAAAGTTGAAAAATTTCCTTCGTGATTGTAACAAGACAAAGATGCCTAGACACTATTGCCCCTTTTATTCCGTGTTTTAGGTATTATAAAGTTCTAGAAATTTGCATTTAATTAAAATGCATATTTTTATCTTATTTTATTGAACACATGCATAGTAGGCATCACATTTAACAATAAGACTATTTAAAGATAATTTTTATACATCTCCTTAAACTTGTTCATGTTCCCCTTTCCTCCTTGAAAGTATTTTATCAATGTTATTTACGTTCGAATACCCAGAATACATGTGTTACACATATGATATTGTTCAATCTATACTGAGAATTGCCTTTCCAGAGAGATTAATATTGCTTACTCTGGTTATAATTTTGTTGCAAGTGCATGAAAACAAGGAGAATATTATTCACAGGGGTATCATTTCTGACTATATAAATACTGACTTATTAGTGTTAAATTTTTAAAAATGGCAATTGCTCTTCTAGTCTTGAGTAGAAAATAAATAATTAATGAAGTTTCTCTGATTCTTATAGTAATATATGTGTTTGTGTGTGTATACATATACTTTATTTGCTCCCAACCATGCCTCTTACAATCTGTGTGGAAGAGATATGAGTTTTTTATGAATTTATTTCATTCTATAATTTTCATTTCTAAATAGGAGTGCCCATACATAATAAAGCCTTTAGCAATAGAAGATATGCATATCCATATTTTTCAATCCTATAATAACATAGAAATGTGCACATTTTCATCTTTCTTTAAAATTTAATGAAATGTATCCACAAAATCTCAAATATGTCTTCTTTTCTCTGAACAATTTGTTTTAGTTCATTTACTTTGGCAATTATATTAACATTTAATAAAATACATATTATGAAAAAGTACTCAAAGTGGCAATTTTCAAAATGATTGTGTCTATAATGTGGAACAAATATTAAAGGTAAGAAAATGTATTCGAATGAATACTTCAAGATGTATGGTAAAATGTAAGTCATTTCGTGGTTTCCTTTACACATAAATTTAATTCTGATCCCAGTGAATGTCCACTTTGGAGTATTTTGCTAATTTACATTATTACTTTACAGGTCTGTCAATTTCACATGGAATACAAAGTTTTATTAGAAAAGATGATGTCACATAACTCTTCAAGAAAATTATTTTCTGTACCACAATCCACAGAAAACTTCAGCACCATTAATTTCCTGAAAGAAGTAAGTGATTCATTTGAATAACTTGAAACATAGAATAATTTGAAACATAAATAAAACTCTTTCACTTCTGGTAAAAGTCTTATGAATTCATTATGTTATTTAAATTTTTATTTTATTTCCTAAATTAAAGTATAATTGTGTAAAATTTACTTAGCCTTATTATTTTGTATTGTTTAAGATAATATCAAGGTCTGTGAACCTTCTTATGGAGTCTGTGAACTCTTAATAATGACTACTGAGGAATTCTAAAATTTTATATATTTTATTTGATGACAGATGTATTAGGAAGTAGAAAATGCTAAGAAGCCCAATTATGTCACCTGCTAAGAATTCTGTCTTCTTAGATTCAATAAATAATAGATCACTCATCAAATTCCTGTAAATTTCTGTTTACTTATAATTAGGGAGAAAAATCTACTCTGTGTACCAATTCAAATATTAGTCTCATCCAAGTCACCGTAACATGCAAAGAATAATGTTTAACCAAACATTTAGCACACTGTAGCCAGTCAAGGTGATACATACAATTATCTATCACACATTACAAAGAAAATATTTATAGAATTATACAAAAGGAAATGAGAAAAGAATCAAAATGTGTCCTTACCCACCACATCCAAAAATCAACTAAACACCAAGAAATGCAGTAATGGAGAAAAAGGACAACAGATCTGTGAAATAAAATGAAACAAATAGCATAATTGCAAAAGTAAGTTTTTTCCTATCATTATTATTATTATTATTATTTGCTTAACTACGTTAATTGTAAATGGATTAAACTTTCCAGTCAAAATACAAGGATTTTCCATCTGCAGAACTTTACTTTAGATCTAAGCTAAAAGTGAAAGGATGGAAAAAGATATTCTATGTACATAACGAGTAAATTTTTTTCAAAAAGAGAATATATGGCTACATTAATATCAAAAATACTGTATAAAAATGTAGTATAAGAGATAAAGAAGGACATTATATAATATTCTTATTGTCATGAAGAAGATAACCTGAGGAGAGCTCATGAGAATGCAAATTAAATTCAACTGCCCAGACTACATGTAAACTTCCCATGGAGAATACACACTAAATTGTTATGGTAGTTTTGCATGATATAAGTTAAATAGCTACTTAGGCACATTAGAGTGAAAATGTAACATACTGAGGACAAATATGCAATGGAGCCAACCTCCTTTCAAGGAAGAGCAGTTAGATTGTTAGCAGATGTCCAAGCTAAAAAATTAAGTGAAGCTTTATAACACTTGCAGTGAAAACTTACATCATTGGACTCTATATCAAATGAAATATTCTTCTAAAGTGATGGAAAAATAGATATTTAAGATGGACAAAAAGGGGAGAATTTATTAATGAATTATTTACCCTACAGAAAATGCTTACAGTAGGTTTTAGGAAGAAATCTGACTCCACAGAGCAGCTTGGAGATGCTGATAGCACTGAAAAGCAATAAAAATAGTAAATATTCTATTCAGAATAAATGAATATTGACTGCTTAAAGGTATTATTATTATTGCTTAAGAATTTTGTCTGGGAGAGAAGGAGCACTGGGGATTGAACTCAGGGGCACTCAACCATTGAGCCACATCCCCAGCCCTATTTTGTATTTTATTTAGAGATAGGGTCTCACAGAACTGCTTAGTGCCTTGCTGTTGCTGAGTCTGGCTTTGAACTTGTGATTCTCCTGCCTCAGCTGCTGGAGCCGCTGGGATTATGGGCATGTGTCACTGCCCCTTTCAAGAATTTATATATATATATATATATATATATATATATATATATATATATATGTAAATAAATTAGTGAACTCTACAGCATCGATGTATAAGTCAGAAGGGGGATATATTTAAATAAATTTTATAATGCATTTCTATCATTTAAGAATAAGAAGGATGGAACTAGAGACAATCATGTTAAGCAAAACAAGTCCAACTCAGAAGGTTATGGGTCCCGTGTTTTCTCTCATATGAAGAAGCTAGAGAGGGAAAAGGTAAATGAAGATGGGGGTGGATTTCTTAAAATTCAAAGGGAGAACAGTTGAGAAAAAAGACCAAGAGGTAAGAAGCACAGAGGTAGGAGGGAAATACTGGGGAATGACAATTGGCCAAATTGTATTTTTAGATTGTGTGCATGTATGAATATATAACCACAAATCCCATCAATCTGTACAACTATAATGTGCCAATAAAATATGAGGAAATAGAAAAAAGAAGAAAGATGTGTAGAGAATGATTGACTTTGTGAGTCCAGTCTAAAATTACTAGGGTAGCACCTGAAAGAACAATAAAAGAGTGCATAGCTTTCTAAATAATAGATACAACCATAATGATTTAAAAATTAAGAAAAAAAAGAAAAATAATAATGTAAGCCACATAGAACAAAAAGGAGTGTAAATGGAGTGTAAATCTCATCAATTCAATATTTAAAATAGTTGTGATTATGGTAAACATAAATGCAGTAATCTTTTCAGTTAAAAGACACAAGTAGTCCAACAAGATAGAAACAAAAACCTAGCTGTATCCTCTTTGGCATTTTTAATCTAAAGGATAGACACAAAAGCTAATCAAAAGAAAGTTGTAAAGATAGTGACATCAAAAATGTAGATTTTGAGATAAAAATAATTAGTACAGATAAAAATAAATGTTATGAGGTGTTTGTTGTACTGATGAAGTAAAGCAAAACATAATTTTATGCAACTATATGTTAGCCTGAATATACATACTAAACATTGATTATCTATGGGGGGATATTGTTAAGTTTGCTCTCAGAGTAGAAGGTTCTAGCACATATTATGTAGTAAGGTATCAGTAGCAAAATAATGTCAAAATCAAGATACTGCAAAATCAGGTAACCTGAACATCAAACTTGACCAAATAATGTTTATGATTGTATTCTAAATCTATAGAATACCTATTTTTAAAATTCATTATGATGTTTTAGGTTCATTATAGTATACACAACAGTTGTATTTATTATGCCTTATTTGCACATGCACACAACATAATTTGATCAATCTCATTCTTTAATACCTTTCCTTTCCCTCTCTTCCTCTCTCCACATGATCCACTTGCTGTACTATACAGATCAATTATTATTATTATTATTCATTATTTTCATAAGTACATTATATTTATATATAAAAATGAGATCCATTGCAGTATATCCATGCATGGACATAGCATGATCTTGTAGATTTTTAGCCCCAGGATTTCCAGTGCCCTCCCCTCCTCTCTTACTCTTGAGGCTCTTTCTTCACTCTATTGGTCTTCCTCAAATACCTAATCTTTTCACTCACACATTGTACATTTAAATGAAATGATTGGTACTTCAGAAAAAAAGTCTTAACTGATTTCCAAAGAATAAAATAAAAACATTTTGTGAGTACAGAGTGAAGTGAAGCTAAATATTAAAAGCAAAAGATTTTTTATGTTTCAAAAAGAAAATGCTTTTAAGTGTGGTGTGTTTCTAAGGCAGAGATCACAATGAAACTTAAAAAATTTTACATATACTGTATTAGAATATGATATATCAAAACTTGAGATGCATGGAAACTGTTTTAAGAAGGAGACTGAAGCTTTAAAACATGGATTATCAGAAAATAGAAAAAGCTAAAATTCAGTTAACATTTGTTTCAAAATGTTAAAGGAAAGATAAGGAAATTTAACAAGAATAATATAAAAATGATATGAATTTAATAATCTAGAAGAAAATAATACAGATAATTAATCAAATGTTTATTTATCAAAAAATACATGTAATTACTTGAACAAGTAAAAATCAATGAGAAAGAAGCATTTTATCATAATGAGATAAAAAGATAGAAATGAAACTGATATCTGAAGAAATGAAACTGGATAATATGCATACATTCAATCAGCAAATTTGAAATTTTAGATGAAATGGACATGTCTATATAAACACAGAGAGAAAAAAAGATAACCTGAATAGTACAAAGAAAGTGGGAAAATGGATATATTGCTGAAATTGAATGCATTTTTAAAAACCTTCCCACAAGGAAATCAGGTATAGATACTGTCTCCAGTGACCCATTTCAAATATATAAGGAAGTAAGTAATGCCAAACTCAGAATCTCTTTCTGGGAGAAAGCACTGCCCACATCCATTTATGGGTCCACTATAATAACACTGACAAAATAAACCAAAAGAAAGATCTGAAAGAAACATCAAATAAGGGAACATGGGTAGATAGTAAAGGCCAATCTGAGTCTTGAGTATAAATCCAAAAATTCCAAACAAAATATTTTTAAACCAAATCTGGCAATGCATAAAAGATACACACACACATACACACACACACACACTCGCACACACGAATAACATATCCCAATTTAATAGGATTTTTCCAGAAAAAAAAGTTTGCTTCAAAATTAAAAATTAAATCAAAGTGAAGAAGTAATAAAATTAAGATTAATATTAAATATTCCAAATATCTATTAAGAGATGCAGGAAAAAATAATAAATTTTATTTCTAATCATAATTAAAGCATTAACTATTTAGGAATCAGAGAAAGGTGCTTCATCTGATTAAGGAAGTCTGGAAATTGTCAATAGCAAATATTTTGCTTAAGGAACATATGCAGAGACAAGTATATGCACCCCTTACTCTTCATCAAACTGCAGATTCCAATCAGTGCAATGAGGCAAGGAAAGCAAATTAAAATATTAAAATTTTCAGAGAATAATTTCAAAATTAGTAGATGACATAATTTTTATGTAAAAATTTTTGAATGTACAGCTAAGTTGTTAAGGACAAATAAGTATTCTTTTAGTATGTTTTCTGAATTTGCATTAAATACAATTATTTTGGTTTTGTGTGTAAAGATAAATTTTAATAGATACAGGTACCACAAAATTCCTACTACTAAGTCAAACAAAATATGTAATACTCTACACAGAAACTCTGAAACATTTTCAAAGAAATATTTTAAAAGCCTAAATAAATATGGTCAGATCCTTGCTCAGAATTAGAAGATTCAATGTTGCAAAGCTGTTCACTTTCACCAAAGTTACCTGTGGATTCATTTTAGTAGTAAACAAAAATCTCCAGTGTGTGTGTGTGTGTGTGTGTGTGTGTGTGTGCGTATTTGCTTGTGTGTGTGTGTGTATCTAAATTGGTAAGATGTTTTAAAAATTTTAGCATTGGCATGTTGAAGAAGGCAGAAATATTTTTGAGAACTGAATCATTAGATACCAAAAGTTATTATGAACACTTCTTAAGCTACAGTAATCAAGACAGCTTTTTATAATACAAAAATATTCACAGAAAATTAGAACTAATTAATCCTAAAACATAGCCACATATACATGGAAATTGTATTTGAAACAAACCTACTACAGATCAACTTTATATTACACCATGTGTGGAAGTTAAATATACATATGCAAACTGATGAAATCTGACTATTATTATATATCATACAAAAAAAGAGATCAATGCAGAAAATAAATAAATATTTTTGAAGTTTGTAGAGGAGACTCTCTTAATGATTTTGTCATCTGGGCACCTCACTTTCTTAGAGTGTTCTGTTTTAAAATCAAAAAGATGATTTCCATAAGTTAGATTACATTAAAATTAAAAGTATTCATTAAAATAAACTCCTTTTTAAAATTTACTCTTAAGACATTTTCCTTAAAACCATTTTTGTATTAGTTACTTTACATAAAGTTTTTTCATGGTATATGTACTGTGATTCCACATAACAAACAATCCATTAAACAGGGAATGTGCTTCACAAATTTGTCATTTTATTTATACCTCTCTCTCTCTCTCTCTCTCTCTCTCTCTCTCTCTCCCTCTCTCTCTCTCCTTCCTTTCTTCTTTCCTAAGTGAACATACCTGAAGGAGAAATAAATAAGATTGTAATGTAACATATTGAGTGAAAACTTGGAATTAAAGTAAATTTTTCTTTTTCTTTCTTTCTTTTTCTTTCTTTCTTATTTCTTTCTTTTTTAAATAAATACTCACTCTGAAAAGAAGTTAATTGTTTTAATGGAGAGATTTTCAAGTTGCTTTCTGAAAAGTAAATATTTTAATCTTTGTGGTAGGCATGGTTGGTAGATCTCTCTCACATTATTTGATTCTGCCTTTGTAGCATTAAATAAACCATAGACAGTATGTAAAAAAATCTAGTTATCAATTAATTTTTCTTGGGTCAGGTTTTTAATGTTGTATTTACAAAGTCAACACTGAACCTCATGTTGTCAAGATTTTCTCCTACATTATCTTCTGGGAGTTTTACAGTTTTGTGTTTTAAGAGAATAAAATGCAAGAAAAGAGAAGGCATACAACAATTGGTTAATTGCTTGAAAATTTAAAGAATGCCCACAAAGGAATAAAACAATTTAAAAATGGGTACTATATATGAAAAGATATTTCATGAAGGAATTTATTGAAATGTCCAATAAAATCTGAAAAAGTACATTTGTAATGATGGGAAAGTTTCTTATAATCACAATGTGCCATAAATACCCATCAAAATGGCAAAAGTAAAAATTTCAACAGTACCTTGTCATATTGACAGTATGAAGACCCATACATAGTGGTGCACACTTGTAATCCCAGGGGCTTGGAAGGCTAAAGAAGAAGGATCACAAGTCCAAAGCCAGCTTCAGCAACTCAGTGAGACCCTCAGCAACTTAGCAAAACCATATCTGAAAATAAATAGATAGATAGATAGATAGATAGACAGACAGATAATAAAAAGGGCTGGGGATGTGGCTCAGTGGTAAAGTGGCCCTGGGTTCAACCCGCATACAGAAAAAAAAACAAAGTATGAAGAAATGGGAATTCCTATTATAGATTACTTCTACTCTTATTTATACAATGAATAAGTCTATATTTGTGTATACAAAAAGAAAAATAATTATGTTCACCTGTCCATTATACTTAATAGTCCAGTATTAATTTGGTAGGACTGTCATAACAAGTACCAGAAGCTGGATGGCTTAAAAAGGAATTTATGGGATCATAGTTCTGGAGGCTGGATGTCCAAGACTGTTAGAGTCTGCAAACAAGTCAAAATAACACCTGGCATTTTGCCAGGGGAATGTTAGAGTTTGTAAACAAGTCTGGATGGTGCCTGGCAAAATGCCAGAGGGAGTGGTTTGAGAAGTAACAAAAGCAAGCCATTAAGTGTGGAGATTCCTGAGTGGTTGACTGATGTATGTAGTTTATGCTAATTAGATAAGCTGTGTGGAATGTATAAATACTGCTCCTGTCCTGCAATAAAGGGCTTCCACTCCTGCTGTATCAATCTAAACAAGTTATTCGTCACCCCCTGATTATTCTGCAGCAGCTGGACTGCGGCACAAGACGAAGAGGTTGGAGTATTGCTTCATTTTCAGAGATGTGAGAAAGGATCTGTCCCACATCCTTCCATGTCTATTTCCAAATTTCCACTTTTTTATAAAAATGGTGATACTGGATTAGCATCCTTAGCATCCACTTTGATGACCCATTTTTAACTTGATTGCATCTCTAAAGGTCCTTTCTCCAAATAAGGTCAAGTTCTGAGGTACTGGGGTTAGAATGTCAATATATGAATTAGGAGAGACGCAGTTCAACCCACAGGAGGTGCAAAACTAGAAACACTCCAGACACCTAAGAATATTTTAATGATAAATAAATTGTGGCATATCACAGAGTGGAACACCAAACAACAGTTAAAACAGATTAAATATTACTACTATATGAAAACTGCATGTCACAGTAGACTTAAAACTACTTATTTTGAAATATTGCATGATAAGTTTCTAAAATATCAGAATGCTAAAATACAGCCATAGAAATGAGAGATCAACCACTTTGGAAGGTTGCCAGAGATAGTGACTGATAAGGGCAGAGGGTAGCTTCTAAGACAGTTATTATTCTATTTCTTTTCTTTTTTTAAATCATACTCAGTTCAATAGAAGGTCAGGAACACATTTAAGGGCTGCCACTTGGATGCTAAGTTTTCTTTAAGCTAATTCTTTTAGTTGATACATAAAATCATAAAAAATATACTTGTGTTTGTGGTAACCGTGTGGTGTTTTGAACATGTATACCTTGTGTAGTGCTTAGATCAGGATAAGCATATCTGTTTTCTCAAACACTAAACATTTCTTTATGGTGAAATATTCAATTCATATCTCCTAGCTTCCTTAAATATATAATACATTTGTTATCTCTAGTCACCCTGTTGTGCAACAGTGCCCCAGAACTACTGGCTTCTATCTGACTGTAACTCCATGTGCATTGATCCACATCTCCTCATCCCTCCTTCTCAACTGCTTTCCCCAGCCTCTGGTAATAGCCATTCTTCTCCCAATTTCAATGAGATGAGATCAACTATTTTAGATTCCACATATGCGTGAGCTCAAATAGGACTTGTCTTTCTGTGACTGACTTATTTCACTTAACATAATGATCTCCAGTTCCATCCATGTTATCACAGATGACAGGATTCATTCTTTTTTAATGGCTGAATATATTATTCCTTGTTGGAGTGGTGGTCATTTGGTTATTTTCTTATGATGAATCATTGAGATACATATTTATTTTGAATGTCTTTGTCTATGTTGTGCTTCATTAAACATTAAATAAAAACTCTAGGTAGATATTATGCATATACTATATATATATGCATAGGGTATAGGCATGGATAAATACATACCAAACATATTCATAGCCTTAATGGAGCAATTGTGGAAGAATGTCATAAAGATAATTTTTTTCTTACATTCCTCTCTGTGCTTTAACTTGCTATAGAAATCATGCTTTTTAAACATAAAAAATAGAACATGTCACAGAAAGCAGTATGATGATATTATTAACATTAAATTGAAAGAAACCAATTGTTCTGAAGATCACCATCAGATAAGAGGAATTCTCTAGAATTTTCCTCTATTCAATCAACCTTTTCCACCATACTTATGAAATTTATCAAATTTATTTTAAATATGCATGCAATGTCTTGCCATTGATAGAAAATAGTAATTAGACAATAGGAAGAGTTCCTTATATATTGGACTTCTATTAGCATAAATTTGGAATTGAACCATCTTTCAAAGTCATATATTTAAAGTGTAATATAAAATAATTTAAAATGCATACCACAGTTTAAAAAAAGTAAAGAGCTAAAATATTTTCAGTAATTGTAAGTTACAGTTCATAACTTCTCAGATAATTATTAGTTTATTAAATATATACTATCCTTTAAAATACCTCCAATAATTCCTAAAATTTTGAGAAGCATCTACAGTTTTGAAGTGACAGAAGTGCTTTAAACTTCTCCTATTTTTCAATTATAATGAAAACTATTCAATGTAATTTTACATAATAAATGCTAATTATTTTGCTAGACATTTAGTATTATCCAAGTCTCAAGAAGATATTTTGGTATTAATGATTGAAAACGTGTTTTTTTTTTATTCTTGTCTACTACTACAAAAATCCATGTTCTTAACTCTTTTCAACTGGTTTTTCTTCACGTGCTTATAACGAAGTTGAAGAGATGAGATAATTTTGCTAATGAAAATGACAGCATTTCCTTCAAAATAAATTAAGGTGCATTATCAGAGTGCTAAAGTTTACATGAAAAACATGTGACTTCCAAAGAAAGTCAGTACAGTAAAATATGTCATGCATCTGAGTGCTAACTAGAGGTAAGTTCAACCTAAATCACTACAGACAGGGACTCTTGCCTGCTTTCCCTTATTTGCAGTTTATCATTAACTTGACTGAATACCTGAGACTGGGTGTTTTATAAAAGAAAGAAGTTTATGTAGCTCATGGTTCTGGAGGCTGGAAGTCCAATATTGGACAGTTGAACCTGTCAAGGCCCCTGTGCGGTGGCAAGATTGGGATATGAAGGGGCCATCAGGCACACATGGAAGAAGGAAAACACAAAGGACAGCCCTGCTTTATAACATCCCCATCTCACAGTAAACGATCCAGTTCCAAGAGTCCAAGAGAAATAACCCAGTCCCAAAAGAAAGACATTAAAGTGATTTTTAAATATACCAAAATACTGTAACACATTAATACATCTCTTTCTAAATTTGTTTTTTTAAAAAAATTGTGGGGAAGTAAGTAGTAGCTATGATATTATTAGCTAAATGAACAGTATATGTCTTTAATATAAACATTTGCTCTATTTTTTTAAAAATGTGTTTAAATAGAAATATAAAGAAAATCTGTTCTTCAATGTCAAGATGTTCCTCATGAAATTAAAAAATATATTTAAAATAATTTCATATAACAAATGTGTATTTTTGTTGAATATTGTCCCAGATAATTGCTATGGCTTTTCCTCTCTAAATATAATGTTGAAATTTGATTGTCATTGTGGTGGGGTTCGGAGATAGGGCCTTTAAAAGGTAATTAGGTCTTTGGGGGGATTAATGTCTGTCTTCTGGGGACAAGGTTATTTCTCTAGGAACTGGGCTGGTTACTGTGAGAGGAGGTTGCTATAAAGTCAGGCTACCTTCCCTGTGTGCCTATTGTCCCCTTCACCTCTCCAATGTATTAGGGCACAGCAAAGGCCCTTACCAGGTGTAGATTTCCAGTCTTGGACTTCCATAACCATGAGCTACATAAACTTCTCTCCTTTATAAAATGGACTATGAATATAAAAATATACATAAATGCTGGTACATCAAATGGAAAGCATAATTTACTTATTATATTACATGATGAGTACTTTAGTCAACTATGTATAAAATGCTATGAAATTGCAAAGAAAGGAATTTGTTCTGTGTATGAAAAAATGAAAGGGCTTTACAAAGACAAATCATAGCTTGAGAGGTTGTGTAGAGTCATGCTTTTACAGCTAAACATTTTTTTTGATAAAACATATTCTAGGTAGAAGCAATATTTAATCAATTATATGAGATATGAGACCAAAATAGAGCACTTAATCTGAATTTTCTGGAGGTTAAAGTGAAAATAATTGATGAAGAAAATATCAGTATGGAGCATTAGCTTTTGGAATGAATATAAAAGACAATATATGCTATGTTAAAGAATTTGAAACACATACTCCAAATATTAAAAGTCATTTAACTTTCATTTTATTTCTTAATTACATGCTAAAAATAATCAAATACATAATTTAGAAATATAACTTCCTAAGACTTTAATAGGTTCGTGTAATGAGTAAGGAGCTGGAAAGAGACAAAAATATTTGGTGGCTTTTATACACGTCAAAGCAAGTAATGAAGACCTAGACTGGATTGCAGAAGTGGGGGGAAAAGGAAAGGATAACTTAGAGAACTGCTCACAAAGACAAATAATGGGACATAAACTGTAGCATTTGGGGATGAAAAAGGAGAGAATTGCTTTAAAATAATTCTCAGAAATTCTGCAGTCTGGTCCTCCTAAATTAGGTGTTCAGCAAGGCATGTTTGAGGTGTAATTGTTGAATTTGGGAGTCAGTAATAGGCATGACTCATTACATCAGTGTACAGTTGGCAGTTTCAGTCATCAGCATAACTGAATTGTCCTGAATTATAACACAATGAAATAATCACAACGAAATGATAAAATATCAGACAAAGCTGCTGATAAAATCTGAATTTGAAAACTATGTCTCCAGGAAACATGTTGATTTTCAAGGGCTTCTTGGTGATAACTGTCTCAGAAATAACAAAAGAAGTTCAGGTTTCACAATAAATGTGATTCCTATCCCTTGGTATGTGAAATTTCATGCAAAAATGTTCTTGAAGCCACTTAATAAGACTGAACCCTAAAAAAATAGTATGACAAAAATATTTTGATACTTTATTAAAAATCTTGTATTACAAAATACTACATGTCCAAGTCATTTTAAATTCTAAATTCAAGAATCACCAAAGGTTAATATTAAACAGTTCAATGCAATACAATTTTTATGTGAACTTGGATTCTAAGAAAAATGTCAAACAAGAAGGAAGATGTGAGATAAATTTGAACTTGATTAGAGGAAGTACAGTCATTCAGATCATAGCTATGTATCATAGTCATGAAAATTCATGTATCAAAAAGTTATTTATTTGTGCAGAGGAGAATATAAAGAATAAGCTTAGTGGTAGCTTAATATCAGCTTATTCAGTTATAATGTTTAATATAACAAAAGCCTTAATCCTCTTTGGGTAATTAACCTCAAGTAACCAGGAAATAATATGTAAAGTAAAGGCCATTTATCATTTCCAAAAATGCCTAAAATCATTTTTTTTTCCTGAAAGATGGGTGAATACTGCTTTGATGTGGTATTAATAAATAATCTTATATTCTGAAATTGCAAGATCTGACTCTAAGATGACATGCTCTATAAGGCCATTAGTCAAAAGTAATTTAAAGTAAATTACTTATTAAGGTAATTTTGAAGTTGAATGAGAAATTCTTGACAATATTTCTTTCACTCATTTTCAATATGAAGGTTCTTTTCTAGTAATATAAAGAGAAAGCTTGCTCTTTTAATCAGAGTAAATTTTCAGGCCAAAAACTTGCATGTGAAATTGTGTTTTAAATTGTTGACTTTTTTATTTGTTTTCTAGTACTTAAAAGTTAAGTGTGTGGAATATAATGAGAATGAAAATCAGTTGTTTGAATGGCCAAACTGTATAGAAGAGAATAATTATCTAGAGGATTTTTGTTTAATTATTTTAATTTTCCAAACTAAAAATACTTGGCATCATCATTTTCCTGCATTGTTCTAACATATCCAAATGGTATAATTAAAGAGTAAAGCAATAAATGCTAAAATTCTCTGATAATTTTTCCCAGAATAGTTAAAATTTTTATAAGCATACACTCTAATTATCATAGCTTTCAAATTCATATTGACTTGGTCAAGCCAGATAAACATTTCTCTAAGATAATACAAGTATAAAAGGATTTTTGTGTCTGTTCAATGCATATTTATTGAATGAATAAATAATTCCCTAGCAACTTGATTATTTAGTGATTAACATAATTCTTAGCAAGTATTAATGTCAAGGCAAAAATTTACTGCATTTGACATATTCAACCCTGTATACATACATGTACACCATATTCTTAAACTCTTTCATATGCTGAGAATTTTCATCTGCCTTACACAAATTCCATAAGTAATTCTGCTGTATAAAATTTTACTGAATCCTCTAGTACACAACAAAACTGGCATCATTTATGCAGGGCCAAAAGAGTAAGTCAGAACACAGTCTATTAAGTATTAACTATGTAAATCTGTAAAGAGGTGATATCCCTTGAATGAAAAGTTACATAGAAAGTAATCACACATTTATCTGATTTAATATCAGTGTAGACTCTCTTCTCCCCATGAATCCTAGACTTAAAGGCAAAAGTTGGTCTTTCCCCCGGGTGGCTGCCGCTGCCACTACCAGCCTGTTCCTCCGCCAGCCGCGCCAGCCCGAGGCTGGGAAGCCCCTGGCCCGACACGCCGCTCCTCTGCAGCCGCCGTCGTCGCCGTCACTCGCGGCCGGCCGCCTGCCCTCCGCCCCGCAGAGTTCCGGGCTCCCTTGCTGGCTGCACCGCCCCGCCCCACCCCGTGCCCGCCGGGCCGCCCGCCCCGCGCCGCCCGGCGCGGTGCCGACCTGCAGCGCCCGGCTGCCTAGCGCACTCCGCCTCCGCTGGCTCTGCCCCCGGTGGTGGCAGGACCAGAGGGTCTTTGCTTGTTTCTCCAAATCAGATTAAAGTGACTAATATGTGTTTTGGACCAGCTTCAAGAGTGCATTATCATCTTGATCCCAATCAACATCAAAGCCTTTCAGGTAACAGGGACAGCAGGGACATCAGTCCACTGTCCTCAGGGTCTTGCTAAGTTGCCAAGTTTGGCTTTGAACTTGTGATCCTCCTAGATCCTCCTACCTCAGCCTCCCAAGTTACTGGAATTACAGGGAGAGTTTGTGGATTGGGATCGTTGGCTGGGCTGCGGTTTCTGTGACGAAAATCCACTCCGCAGGAGCCGCCATTTGCTTTCTGCCGGCTATATTGATGGCTATGGCTACATTGTCCGGCAGCCGCACCTAGAGGTTGGAGCTGGGCTGCTTGCCGAGCCCTGTCCTCCAAAGGCTGGACCGCAGCCTTGAGCGCCTGGGTTGCCTGTTTGCTGCTGCACCCTCGGGCAGAGCCTGCTCTGGGGTGGTTCTGCATGCCCCTGTGAGGGGACCCGTGCTTCAGAGGAGGGAGCCGGAGAGCCGCTGCGGCAGCCGCTTGGGCCCCAGGGGCTGGGCACCGGTCAGTGGTGCAGCTACGGTCGCTGACGAGTGCGGCGCCCCTGAGCGTGGGATAGAAGAAGGTACAGAGATTCAAACCAAGGGAATGAGTAGCCTGCTGAATGAAATAATTACAGAAAACTTTCCAGAAATAAAAAAGGAAACGGATATACAAATTTTAGATGCATACAGGACACCGAGCACACAAAATCACAGTAGACCAACGCCAAGATACATTGTTATGAAGATATCCAATATACAGAACAAAGAGAAAATATTAAAAGCTACAAGAGAAAGGAGGCAGATTACATTCAGGGGTAAACCAATAAGGTTAACAACGGATTTTTCATCACAGACACTGAAAGCGAGAAGATCCTGGAACAACGTATTTCAAACACTGAAAGACAATGGATGCCAACCAAGAATTCTGTATCCAGCAAAATTAAGCTTCAGGTACAACAATGAAATAAAAATCTTTCATGATAAACAAAAGCTAAAAGAATTTGCAGCCAGAAAACCAGCATTGCAAAGCATCTTGAGCAAAACACTACACGAGGAAGAAATGAAAAACAATAACCAAAACCATCAGTGGGAAGTGCCTCTATAAAAACAGAGGGCGGGGGGAAAGCTAACCATGGAGAAACAAACTAAATTACATAAAAAAAAATAAGATAAATAATCAAACATGGCTGGAAGTACAAACCATATATCAATAGTAACTCTAAACGTTAATGGCTTAAACTCTCCAATAAAGCGACATAGGCTGGTAACATGGATTAAAAAAACAAATCCAACAATATGCTGCCTCCAGGAGACACATCTGATTGCAAAAGACATACACAGGCTGAAGGTGAAAGGTTGGGAAAAAATATACCACGCACACGGTCCGCGTTAGCAAGCAGGGGTGGCCATCCTCATATCGAATAAAATCGACTTCAAGACTAAGTTAATCAAAAGGGATAAGGAAGGACATTATATACTGTTAAAAGGAACCATTCACAAACAAGACATAACAATTATCAATATTTATGCACCAAATAATGGTGCTGCGACGTTCATAAAACAAATTCTCCTCAAGTTCAAGAATCAAATAGACCACAACACAATAATTATGGGTGACTTCAACAAACCTCTCTCACCATTTGACAGATCCTCCAAACAAAAGTTGAATAAAGAAACTATAGAACTCAATATCACAATCAACAACCTAGACTTAACTGACATATATAGGATATATAAACCATCATCAAGTGGATATACTTTTTTCTCAGCACCACATGGATCCTTCTCAAAAATAGACCATATGTAATGCCATAGGGCAACCCTCAGTAAATATACAGGGGTGGAGATAATCCCATGCATTTTATCTGATAATAATGGAATGAAACTGGAAATCAATGATAAAAGAAGGAAGGAAAAATCCTACATCACATGGAAAATGAACAGTATGTTACTGAATGATCAATGGGTTACAGAAGACATAAAGGAGGAAATCAAAAAATTCTTAGAGATAAATGAAAATACAGACACAACATATCGGAATCTATGGGACACAATGAAAGCAGTTTTAAGAGGGAAATTCATCACCTGGAGGTCACTCCTCAAAAAAAGGAAAAACCATCAAATAAATGAGCTCACACTTCATCTCAAAGCCCTAGAAAAGGAAGAGCAAAACAACAGCAAATGTAGCAGAAGGCAAGAAATAATTAAAATCAGAGCGGAAATCAACGAAATTGAAACAAAAGAAACTATTGAAAAAATTAACAAAACTAAAAGTTGGTTCTTTGAAAAAATAAATAAGATCGACAGACCCTTAGCCATGCTAACGAAGAGAAGAGAGAGAACTCAAATTACTAACATACGGGATGAAAAAGGCAATATCACAACAGACGCTACAGAAATACAGAAGACAATTAGAAATTATTTTGAAAACCTATATTCCAATAAAATAGAAGATAGTGAAGACATCGATAAATTCCTTATGTCATATGATTTGCCCAGACTGAGTCAGGAGGATACTCACAACTTAAACAGACCAATATCAATAGATGAAATAGAAGAAGCAATCAAAAGACTTCCAACCAAGAAAAGCCCAGGACTGGATGGGTATACAGCGGAGTTTTACAAAACCTTTAAGGAAGAATTAATACCAATACTTTTCAAGCTATTTCAGGAAATAGAAAAAGAGGGAGCTCTGCCAAATTCATTCTATGAGGCCAACATCCATTCCGAAACCAGAAAAAGACACCTCAAAGAAAGAAAACTACAGACCAATATCTCTGATGAACCTAGATGCAAAAATCCTCAATAAAATTCTGGCAAAGCGGATACAAAGGCACATCAAAAAAAAATTGTGCACCATGATCAAGTAGGATTCATCCCTGGGATGCAAGGATGGTTCAATATATGGAAATCAATAAATGTTATTCACCACATCCATAGACTTAAAGATAAGAACCATATGATCATCTCAATAGATGCAGAAAAAGCATTCGACAAAGTACAGCATCCCTTTATGTTCAAAACATTAGAAAAACTAGGAATAACAGGAACTTACCTAGACATAGTAAAAGCTATCTATGCTAAGCCTCAGGCTAGCATCATTCTAAATGGAGAAACATTGAAGGCATTCCCCCTAAAACCTGGAACAAGACAGGGATGCCCTCTATCACGACTTCTATACAATATAGTTCTCGAAACACTGGCCAGAGCAATTAGACAGACGAAAGAAATTAAAGGCATAAAAATAGGAAGGGAAGAACTTAAATTATCACTATTTGCAGGTGACATGATTCTAAACCTAGCAGACCCAAAAGGGTCTACAAAAAACTACTAGAACTAGTACATGAATTCAGCAAAGTGGCAGGATATAAAATCAACACGCATAAATCAAAGGCATTTCTGTATATAAGCGACAAAACTTCTGAAACGGAAATGAGGAAAAACACTCCATTCACAATATCCTCAAAAAAAAAATAAAATACTTGGGAATCAACCTAACAAAAGAGGGGAAGGATTTATACAATGAAAACTACAAAACCCTAAAAAGAGAAGTAGAAGAAGATCTTAGAAGATGGAAAAATATACCCTGTTAATGGATAGGCAGAACTAACATCATCAAAATGGCGATATTACCAAAAGTTCTCTATAGGTTTAATGCAATGCCAATCAAAATCCCAAAGGCATTTCTTGTAGAAATAGATAAAGCAATCATGAAATTCATATGGAAAAATAAAAGACCCAGAATAGCAAAAGCAATTCTAAGCAGGAAGTGTGAATCAGGTGGTATAGCGATACCGGATTTAAAACTATATTACAGAGCAATAGTAACAAAAACAGCATGGTACTGGTACCAAAACAGGAGGGTGGACCAATGGTACAGAATAGAGGACACAGAGACTAATCCAGAAAGCTACAACTATCTTATATCTGATAAAGGAGCTAAAAGCATGCAATGGAGGAAGGATAGCATCTTCAACAAATGGTGCTGGGAAAACTGGAAATCCATATGCAACAAAATGAAACTGAATCCCCTCCTCTCGCCATGCACAAAAGTTAACTCAAAGTGGATCAAGGAGCTAGATATCAAATCAGAGACTCTGCGTCTGATAGAAGAAAAAGTTGGCTCCGATCTACATATTGTGGGGTCGGGCTCCAAATTCCTTAATAGGACACCCATAGCACAAAAGTTAATAACAAGAATCAACAAATGGGACTTACTTAAACTGAAAAGTTTTTTCTCAGCAAGAGAAACAATTAGAGAGGTAAATAGGGAGCCTACATCATGGGAACAAATTTTTACTCCTCACACTTCAGATAGAGCCCTAATATCCAGAGTATACAAAGAATTCAAAAAATTAAACAATAAGAAAACAAATAACCCAATCAACAAATGGGCCAAAGACCTGAACAGACACTTCTCAGAGGAGGACATACAATCAATCAACAAGTACATGAAAAAATGCTCACCATCACTAGCAATCAGTGAAATGCAAATCAAACCACCCTAAGATACCATCTCACTCCAGTAAGATTGGCAGCCACTATGAAGTCAAACAACAACAAGTGCTGGAGAGGATGTGGGGAAAAGGGTACTCTTGTACATTGCTGGTGGGACTGCAAACTGGTGCGGCCAATTTGGAAAGCAGTATGGAGATTCCTGGGAAAGCTGGGAATGGAACCACCATTTGACCCAGCTATTGCCCTTCTCGGACTATTCCCTGAAGACCTTAAAAGAGCGTACTACAGGGATACTGCTACATCGATGTTCATAGCAGCACAATTCACAATCGCTAGACTGTGGAACCAACCCAGATGCCCTTCAATAGATGAATGGATAAAAAAATGTGGCATTTATACACAATGGAGTATTATACAGCACTAAAAAATGACAAAATCATGGAATTTGCAGGGAAATGGATGGCACTAGAGCAGATTATGCTTAGTGAAGCTAGCAAATCCCTAAAAAACAAATACCAAATGTCTTCTTTGATATAATGAGAGCAACTAAGAACAAAGCAGGGAGGAAGAGCAGGAAGAAAAAGATTAACATTAAACATATACATGAGGTGGGAGGGAAAGGGAGAGAAAGGGAAATTGCATGGTAATGGAGGGAGATCCTCATTGTTATACAAAATTACCTATAAGAGGTTGTGAGGGGAATGGGAAAATAAACAAGGAGAGAAATGAATTACAGTAGATGGGGTAGAGAGAGAAGATGGGAGGGGATGGGAGGGGAGATAGTAGAGGATAGGAAAGGTAGCAGAATACAACAGTTACTAATAGGGCATTATGTAAAAATGTAGATGTGTAACCGACGTGATTCTGCAATCTGTATTTGGGGTAAAATTGGGAGTTCAAAACCCACTTGAATCAAATGTATGAAATATGATATATCAAGAGCTTTGTAATGTTTTGAACAACCAATAAAAAAAATAAAGGCAAAAGTTGTTTTAGTAAGTTTCCTTTGTTCAATTTTGATAAAAAAAATAATAACCATTATTAAGTTTTCATATACCTACTCATTTGGGGGCACTATAGCACTTACTTTTTTTTAAACCACATTTTAAAGAGTTAAATTTTAGGCTGCCGCTGCCGAGCCACCATCGGTGACACCCTAGTGCCTTCGTTCAGGCAGAATCTGGGCTCCCTCCACGATCCGGAGCTTGCTCACGCCACGGGGAGTGGCCCTGGCTAAGAAGGCTTCCCTCTGACCTCTTAATTTCAGGAGATTTCAGAGGCTGCTAGTATCTATACAGCCCTTACAGGAACTTCTATTGGCCCATGGAGGATCATCTCTCACCAGGACTATTGTAACTTTCACTGAGGTTTCCACCCCACAGCCTCTACCTTGGGTTCTGATTTCTACCAGTGAAGTTTTGTGATGCTTTCTTTAATCACGTGGCATCACCTCTTGCCCACCTTTACCCTTTCCAGTAGCAAATTACATTTGGTGTAAGTTTGTGTTGAATTAAAGAATAGAGTTTTCTGCATCTCCACGTTCACCTCATTTGCACCTCTTCTGTCCAGCTTGCCTTAACTTGCTATGATTTTTCATAAGCACTCCCCTGTGTAACCTATAGCAATCCTTGACTGGAAAAGAGCATCCCTTACAGTCCATTGCCCTACTAAGACAACACAGTGAGAGAATGAGTTTTCCCATTGTTTTTTCCTGCATGTCAAGTCCTCTATTGAGTTTATTTTCTTGCACATATCCCAAAATACTGCAACATGAGTCTTAGTGCTTTAGGGAATAACCTTCCCTGTAATGATGGCAACTATTAAGAATTTAAGAGGACTGTGTTTAGAGACTTTGGTAGTGTAGCCTTGGTTCAACTTCTAACCTCCAGTAAGACTGCAGTTCATGAAAAGACTTCAAACTAAGAGGAAGGTAGGGTTAAGATTGGAGCTTTTCCTGTTGTAGAAACTTTGTTTTAAAATGCAAGTGAAGAGATTCCTGTAGACCTTGTCAGAAAATTGGCTACTACACTAAGTCTTCAGGGCAGAGGAGGGATCTTAATACTTCATATTGTAATCTGTTTGCATTCAAATTTAAGTTATTAATTATCTTATTCCAGTAATCACCTGAAATATTAGACACTTACAATGTTAAGGAAACGTAAGTGTGTGGTGTTGACAATTAAGGACAAACTTGACATCATTAAGAAACTCGAAGAAGGTATCTCTTTCAAAAAACTTTCTGTGGTATATGGAATTGGTGAATCCACAGTTCGTGATATTAAAAAGAACAAAGAAAGGATTATAAACTATGCAAACAGTTCAGATCCTACAAGTGGGGTATCCAAACCTAAATCAGTAAAGTCATCAATATATGAGGAACTTGATAGAGTTATGATAGAGTGGTTTAACCAACAGAAAACAGATGGAATTCCAGTGTCTGGAACTATTTGTTCAAAACAAGCCAAGTTCTTTTTTGATGCTTGGGGGATGGAAGGTGATTTTAATGCATCATCTGGCTGGCTAACTCATTTAAGCAGTGCCATGGTATTCCAAAGGCTGCTGGCAAAGGAACAAAATTAAAAGGAGCTGAAACTGCTGCCAGTGAATTTTGTGGTAATTTTCAGGAATTTGTTGAGAGCAAATTTATGGTGCTGATCAAACTGGATTGTTCTGAAAATGTCTTCCATCAAGGACATTAGCTCTTGACTCTGAGCAAAGTACTTTTGAATATTGGTCAAGCAGAGAGAGAATCATTATTATGTGTTGTGCAAATGCCACTTAATCTTTGTATTGTGGGGAAAGCAAAAAAAAAAAACATGCATTCAAAGGAACTGATATTTCAAACCTTCCTGTAACTTACTTCAGTCAAAAAGGTGCATGGATAGAACAGACTGTTTTCAGAAAGTAGAGAAATATTTTGTGCCACAAGTACAGAAGCATTTGAAATCCAAGGGGTTTCTCGAAAAAGCAAGGCTTCTTTTAGATTTTTCCCCAGCACATCCAAATGAAGAACCATTGAGTTCAAATGGTTGCAGAATCATTGTGAAATATTTGCCACCCAATGTCACAAGTCTAATTCAACCAATGAGCCAGGGAGTTTTAGCCACAGTAAAAAGATACTATCGAGCAGGACTTCTCCAGAAATACATGGATGAAGGTATTGACCCAAAAATGTTTTGGAAGAATTTGACAGTGTTGGATCTAATTTGTGAAATTTCAAGATCTTGGGACATGATAAATATCAAGTACCATAACCAAAGCATGGAAAAAACTTTTCCCTGGCAATGAAGAAAATTCAGTCATGAACACTGATGAAGAAGCCATTTTTAACAGCTAACTTGGCAACAGTTTTACAAAACACAGAAGACTGTGAACATGTTGACATTGAGAATAACAATCAGTGATTTGACTCTCAGAGTAATGACTCAAGTTGTCAGGTGCTAACTGACAGTGAAGGTGCAGAGGACAGGTCAAGCCTGTAAGCAAATGCCTACCAGTAAAAAAAAAAAAAAAAAAAAAAAAAAAAAAAAAAAAGCAGAACTGAACTCAGAAACGTATTAGTCATAAAGTGCACTTCAATGGACTGAAAACTTACTGGATTATCTAGAAGAACAAGATGACATGCTTCTTTCTGATAAATTGGTATTACGGAGGCTTTGGACCATAATAAGAAGGAAACAGAAGATCCAGAATAACAAAAGTCATTCATAGTGCTGTCAGGTGTTTCAGTGTGTTTGCATCTTTGTGATTATTGATCTGCAGTGGAACTTATCTTATTTAAAGTGCTGTGGATTCTGAGGCCAAATAACTTTTATAAATAATTTTAGGATTAGATGACATTTTTGATTACTTAAATCACAACCCTTTAATGTTGATTTTAACAATTAAGGGTAGTCATGTAACTTGTCTGTCTACTGTTAATCTGTATTATACTAATTAGACCATAAGGTACCTAAGGTCAGGGATCTTGTGTCTGTCTTGTGCCTGAATTTCAATGTGTCTAATAAAGGTCCATGCACACCATAGGCACACAATAAATCTTACTTAAATTGAATTAAAAAAATAATTTTAACTTATACATAATAATTTAAAAATTGTAGTTATTAATGGGGGTATAATGGGATGTTTCAATACATGAATGCATTATATAATATTTGAAGCAGTATATATATATATATATATATATATATATATATATATATATATATATATACACACACACACACACACACACACACTCACATACATATTTCTCACCCTCACCAAAACTTGTTTTGATAATAGCCATTATTACTGGTATCTCTTTGTGGTTTTGAGTTGCATTTCCTTGATCATTAGTGATGTTGAACATATTGAAATATATTCGTTGACCATTTGTATATCTTTTTTTTCCTTTGAGAAATGTCTATTTAAGTCTATGTCCTCTTTTTAATAGGGATACACACACATATTTTTTGTTTTACAGAGTTTTTATAGTTCTTATACATTCTGGTTATCATACCATTGTCATATGTACAATTTGTAATATTTTATCCCATTTTGTCAGTCCTGCCTTCACTCTGTTGATTGTTTACTTTGCTCTGCACCTTTTTAGTTTGATGTAATCCCACTTACCTACCTTGTTTTTATTTCCTGTGCTTTCAGGTTCTTGACACACACACACACACACACACACAAGTTTCCTTACCTATTCCAACAACCTGTTTTCTTCTGGTTGCTTCATAGTCCCAGGTCTTACACTGAAGCCTTTAATCCATTTTGGTTTATTTTTTAGTGATAAGGTATTTGAATAATAAACAATAAGTTGGTATAAAATTGAATGGTCAAACTTACTATATATAATTTTAAAAATGAAGTTGTAGGAAAAGAAAAAAAGCTCATGGTTCCATTTTATTTCAAACCTTTGAATACTAGAGAAGGAGGGTTAAAATTCACATTGATGTAGGATATTCATGTTACAGAAACATGTGGCCATGAAATGCTACTCTGATAAACACACAATGTGGTATATTAGTCCCTTGGGTGGGTGTATTATAAACATTAAACTTTGTATGAACTTGACATTGTACACTTTTGGTAGAATTCTCACTCTAATACATTTTCAGGGTAATAACCCCAGTACCATTTAAAATCTCATCTGGTCACAAGGATTCAATTATGTTAGTTCAGATGACAGTTTCCTACATCTTGTGTTCAGTAATATTCTGATTTATAGATACATGCAAAAATATCTAAAAACTACAAGTTCTTAGTGTGTTTATGTATAAATTCATCAAATATTAAACATATTGAGTCTAGAGAAGAATGATCTTGTATTTAGTAACCAAACCAGACTCTCCTAAAGTAAATATTACTTAACTAGAATATTAGCTAAAAACTATAGAAATCTTAGCTTATAGGCTTTTGTCATTGGAAAATGTTAGAGAAATATGTAATGTGTTTTCTAAGTATTTTTACTAAAATGAATCCCCTTTGTCATTGGCCAATGTCACCAGTATTTGCAGAACAATTCTTGGAAATGTTAACCTAGTTAAGAATGAATTATTTGAAGAATCATATGTTAGTATAATATCAGTTGCTTAATTTTATGCTCTGTAGTCATTTACAAATTGTACTGCAGTGTATAAATATGGTTTACCTGACAGAATAAAGAGTATGTGTGGTTACCCTGGTCCCTAAGCTTTCCTCTGAGCTTGCCCTTTCCTCTCTCATTATAATTTCTGTCACCATACCCTTACTAATTGCACTAAAGTTATTTGTACCATTTTGTAGATACATACTCAGAAAATAAAAGGATTTTTCTGAAAATGATTTTTTCTTACATTACTTCTTCTGTTTAAACTTTTCTTTCCACACATCTTTACCTGAGTTCTCATTCAGTAGTCATGGATTTTTCTGTCCATGGAATATAATAAACAATGTTTTATAAAATAAAAAATTTAAATACATATATATTATTGAAGATCTGATAGTGAGATAAAGTACAAATAGAAGATTAAAGGCTGCTTTCTGCAAGAAGTCTTTGATCAGATTGGCAAGGCAGTTACTGAGCATTAACATCATTTATTGAATCACATAGACATTGATTTACATAAAAGACTGTGACCAGAGCCACTTCATGTTTTGTTTATATTTATTATTTTAATTTTTTACCTGACAGTAAAAAATATTATACATACATAGAATAAGTATAACTTGTTTCAATTAGGATCTCATTATTGTGGTTTTACATGATGAGGAGTTAACATTGGTCTTGTATTCACATATGAGAATAGGAAAGATATGTCTGATTCATTCTATTGTCTTTTCTGTTCCTATCCTTCCTCCTTTCTCTCCATTCCCCTTTGTCTAGCCCAATGAACTTCTAATCTTCCCCTCCCCTATTGTGAGTTAGCTTCTACACATCAGAGAAAACATTCTGCCTTTTGCTTTTTGAGACTGGCTTATTTCACTTACCGTGATATTTTCTAGTTACAACCATTTACTGGCGAATGCCATAACTTCATTCTTCTATAGGGCAGAGTAATATTCCATTGTATGTATATTTGTGTGTGTTTGTGTGTGTGTGTATCACATTTTCTTTATGCATTCATCTGTTATAGGGCACCAAGTTTGGTTCCATAGCTTAGCTATTGTGAATTGAGCTGCTATAAACATTGAAGTGGCTACATCACTTTAGTGTGCTGATTTTAAGTCCTTTGGGTATAAATCGAGGAGTGGGATAACAGGGTCAAACGGAAATTTCACTTAGTCTTCTTAAAGACTTCTGTCAACTCTGTGGGTTAGAGAAGACAGTCACTGTTGGGTGGAAACTGTCATATCTGTACAATCATTATTTTCATAACAAAAGAACATTAAAATTAAAGAGTAGGAAGTATTTCTGGAATGGCAGAATAAGGACCTTTAAAAATCCACTCCTGTTCACCTGCGTCTCGCAGACAAACTGCTCTGGCTCAGTGCTTAAGGAACCTGCGGAAACTGCTTGTTGGTCCCGGTCCCGCCGAATCCTGTGAAGCTAAATACCAACCCAGCCTTCATAGGCAGTGGCAACAGGATTGAGACTGGGCTTGGGAGGGCCAGTCAGGACCCACCCGTTGCTTCAGTCACCTGGCAAAGGGAACGAAATGCTGCCATTCGCATGGGATGCCAACATGGCAGAGAACTGACGTCACCAGAATGTGGTGGAGGAGATAACTTCATTGAAACCAGTGGTAGCAGGTGTGTAACCCCCTATGACCCCCCCTCCACACAGCGGGGAAACCTAAAGGGCCCCTCCCAGCTCTCCCATGAGCGTGATAGTCAGACCGAGGGATTCAGGAGTGATGCGCCCCCCCCCCCACTACTGCTCCCACCAGCTCAGACAACTGAGGTCTCTTGCACCAGCTCCCTAGGGCGTGGCTACCGGAGGGCAAGCAAAATACTCTAAGGGCTCTCAGCCCCAAGCTCCACAACCTTAGGAGCTGAGGTACTGGCAAACAGGAAGAGTGTGCCCAGATGTTCAAGAAAATAGGGCTCCCGTGAGCAGCAGACCTGGTGCATAAACAGTATTGTGGTGAGTGTCACCTGTGAACGGGGCCAGTGTCGAGGTGACTAGACACAAGAAACGGCCCGAGGAACTCAGGAGTGGAGACCCGGCCAGTCGGGGAGGAGGAGCTGCTGCACAGTGAATGGTTCCCGCGCATTGAGAGAAGCTTGGCCCAGTGGGCACAGCTCCACCTACTGGAAGAGAAGTTAATCAAACTCTAAGACTGCATTTTTAATTTTTTTTTATTTTAATTTTTTTCTTTTTTAATTTTTTAAAATATTTTTTGTATTATTTTTTATTTTTTGTTTTCACTTTTTATTATTTTTTAAATTTTTTTCTTTTTTTGTTTTCTATTTTTTCCTTTTGTCTTTTCATTTCTTTTCAATTTCCTTATTCCACATTCCTTGAATTCTATCTGTTTACTCTCATTCTCTTTAGTGACTTCTTCCCTTCCCTTCTAATACCTTTCCTCCCAAGCAATACAACACTATTTATGTGTAATTTACTAAATATGTATAGGTCAATGTTCCAAGACATTATATAGTGCTACCAAGACCCTAACTTCCCCGAAATACTCCAGACCATTCTCCTGTTAATATCCCTCGTCAGTAGAGCAACCTTCCAAGGTTGCCAAGAGATACCAAACTCAATACCATCACATCATTCGACCTAAATATAAGTCCCAAGACCAAACCGCAGACTGGTATATGCCATCAGAATCCATACACAGTTTAGGAAATGAATGAATCTACACTAGAGTGCAACAAAACTCATCATCTCTAGTCATAGTCTCCCATCACAAAAGAGAGACCCCAGAGACACACAAAACCAAATAAATTTATAGGAGTAAACAGTAACTCAGCAGTCAAGAAGTAACTCAGAGCAAGAAGGAACATAAGCAGCATGTAAAAGCAAGGAAGAAAAGGAGTACAAACAATGCAGGACAGCGTAAATATACAGGAGGACCTACAGGCATCAGAAAAATGGTCAAATAAAGAACTCAAGGAATACCTTAGACAGATGGAATGGAATTTTAAAGAGGATATGAGACAGCAAATTCAAACAATGAAAGAACTCATTGAAAATGAAATACACAAGCAAATAAAAGAAGCAAATAAGCATCTTTATCAGGAGATAGAGATTATAAAAAAATCAAACAATAATTTTAGAAATGAAGGAAACTATAAACCAAATTAAAAACTCAAATGAGAGTATCACTAACAGAGTGGAGCAAGTAGAAGCCAGGATGTCAGATAATGAAGACAAAATATATCATCTTGAAAAGAGTCTAGCCAACTCAGGAAGGCTGGTAAAAAATCATGAGAAGAACATCCAAGAGATATGAGATAACATAAAAAAAAACAAACTTAAGAGTCATCGGGATAGAGGAAGGTATAGAGGTTCAAACCAAGTGAATGAACAACCTGTTGAATGAAATAATTATAGAAAACTTTCCAGATATAAAAAAGGAAATGGATGTACAAATTGAAGATGCATACAGGACACTGAGCATACAAAATCACAGTAGACCAACGCCAAGACACATTGTTATGAAGATATCCAATATACAGAACAAAGAGAAAATATTAAAAGCTACAAGAGAAAGGAGGCAGATTACATTCAGGGGTAAACCAATAAGGTTAACAACGGATTTTTCATCACAGATGCTGAAAGCGAGAAGATCCTGGAATAACGTATTTCAAACACTGAAAGACAATGGATGCCAACCAAGAATTTTGTATCCAGTAAAATTAAGCTTCAGGTATGGCAACAAAATAAAAATCTTTCATGATAAACAAAAGTTAAAAGAATTTACAGCCAGAAAACCAGCATTGCAAAGCATCTTGAGCAAAACACTACACGAGGAAGAAATAAAAAACAATAACCAAAACCAACAGTGGGAAGTACCTCAGTGAAGCCAGAGAGCATGGGGAAAGCTAATCATGGAGAAACAAACCAAATTAAAAAAAAAGATAAATAATCAAACATGGCTGGAAGTACAAATCATATATCAATAGTAACTCTAAACGTAAATGGCTTAAACTCACCAATAAAGGGACATAGGCTGGTAACATGGATTAAAAAAACAAATCCAACAATATGCTGCCTCCAGGAGACACATCTGATTGCAAAAGACATACACAGGCTGAAGGTGAAAGGTTGGGAAAAAACATACCATGTACATGGTCCTTGTAAGCAAGCAGGGGTGGCCATCCTCATATCGAATAAAATCGACTTCAAGACTAAGTTAATCAAAAGGGATAAGGAAGGACATTATATACTGTTAAAAGGAACCATTCACCAACAAGACATAACAATTATCAATATTTATGCACCAAATAATGGTGCTGCGACGTTCATAAAACAAATTCTCCTCAAATTCAAGAATCAAATAGACCACAACACAATAATTATGGGTGACTTCAACACTCCTCTCTCAGCATTGGACAGATCCTCCAAACAAAAGTTGAATAAAGAAACTATAGAACTCAATATCACAATCAATAACCTAGACTTAACTGACATATATAGAATATATAAACCATCATCAAGTGGATATACTTTTTTCTCAGTAGCACATGGATCCTTCTCAAAAATAGACCATATATTATGCCATAGGGTAACCCTCAGTAAATATAAAGGGGTGGAGATAACCCCATGCATTTTATCTGATCAAAATGGAATGAAACAGGAAATCAACGATAAAAGAAGGAAGGAAAGATCATACATCTCATGGAAAATGAACAATATGTTACTGAATGATCAATAGGTTACAGAAGACATAAAGGAGGAAATCAAAAAATTCTTAGAGACAAATGAAAATACAGACACAACATATCGGAATCTATGGGACACAATGAAAGCAGTTTTAAGAGGGAAATTCATTGCCTGGAGGTCATTCCTCAAAAAAAAGAAAAAAACAACAAATAAGTGAGCTCACACTTCGTCTCAAAGCCCTAGAAAAGGAAGAACAAAACAACAGCAAATATAGCAGAAGGCAAGAAATAATTAAAATCAGAGTGGAAATCAACGAAATTGAAACAAAAGAAACTATTGAAAAAATTGACAAAATTAAAAGTTGGTTCCTTGAAAATATAAATAAGATCAACAGACCCTTAGCCATGCTAATGAAGAGAAGAAGAGAGAGAACTCAAATTACTAACATACGGGATGAAAAAGGAAATATCACAACAGATGCTACAGAAATACAGAAGACAGAAATTATTTTGAAACCCTATTTTCCAATAAAATAGAAGATAGTGAAGACATCGATAAATTTCTTAAGTCATATGATTTGACCAGACTGAATCAGGAGGATACACACAATTTGAACAGACCAATATCAATGGATGAAATAGAAGAAGGAATCAAAGGACTACCAACCAAGAATAGCCAAGGACTGGATGGGTATACAGCAGAGTTTTACAAAACCTTTAAAGAAGAATTAAAACCAATATTTTTCAAGTTATTTCAGGAAATAGAAAAAGAAGGAGCCCTTCCAAATTCATTCTATGAGGCCAACATCACCCTGATTCCAAAACCAGACAAAGACACTTCAAAGAAAGAAAACTACACACCAATATCTCTGATGAACCTAGATGCAAAAATCCTCAATAAAATTCTGGCAAAGCGGATACAAAGGCACATCAAAAAAAAATTGTGCACCATGATCAAGTAGGATTCATCCCTGGGATGCAAGGCTGGTTCAATATATGGAAATCAATAAATGTTATTCACCACATCCATAGACTTAAAGATAAAAACCATATGATCATCTCGATAGAAGCAGGAAAAGCATTTGACAAAGTACAGCATCCCTTTATGTTCAAAACTCTAGAAAAACTAGGGATAACAGGAACATACCTCAATATTGTAAAAGCTATCTATGCTAAGCCTCCGGCTAGCATCATTCTGAACAGAGAAAAATTGAAGGCATTCCCTCTAAAATCTGGAACAAGACAGGGATGCCCTCTCTCACCACTTCTGTTCAACATAGTTCTCGAAACACTGGCCAGAGCAATTAGACAGACGAAAGAAATTAAAGGCATAAAAATAGGAAAAGAAGAACTTAAATTATCACTATTTGCAGGTGACATGAGTCTATACCTAGCAGACCCAAAAGGGTCTACAAAGAAACTATTAGAGCTAATAAATTAATTCAGCAAAGTGGCAGGATATAAAACCAACACCCATAAATCAAAGGCATTCCTGTATATCAGCGACAAATCCTCTGAAATGGAAATGAGGACAACCACTCCATTCACAATATCCTCAAAAAAAAAATAAAATACTTGGGAATCAACCTAACAAAAGAGGTGAAAGACTTATACAATGAAAACTACAGAACCCTAAAGAGAGAAATAGAAGAAGATCTTAGAAGATGGAAAAATATACCCTGTTCATGGATACGCAGAACTAACATCATCAAAATGGTGATACTACCAAAAGTTCTCTATAGGTTCAATGCAATGTCAATCAAAATCCCAATGACATTTCTTGTAGAAATAGATAAAGCAATCATGAAATTCATATGGAAAAATAAAAGACCCAGAATAGCAAAAGCAACTCAAGCAGGAAGTGTGAATCAGGCGGTATAACGATACCAGATTTCAAAGTATACTACAGAGCAATAGTAACAAAAACAGCATAGTACTGGTACCAAAACAGACGGATGGACCAATGGTACAGAATAGAGGACACAGAGACTAATCCACAAAGTTACAACTATCTTATATTTGATAAAGGGGCTAAAAGCATGCAACGGAGGAAGTATAGCATCTTCAACAAATGGTGCTGGGCAAACTGGAAATCCACATGCAACAAAATGAAACAGAATCCCCTTCTCTTGCCATGCACAAAAGTTAACTCAAAATGGATCAAGGAGCTTGATATCAAATCAGAGACACGGTGTCTGATAGAAGAAAAAGTTGGCTATGATCTACATATTGTGGGGTCAGGCTCCAAATTCCTCAATAGGACACCGATAGCACAAGAGTTAATAAATAGAATCAACAAATGGGACTTATTCAAACTAAAAAGTTTTTTCTAAGCAAAAGAAACAAGAAGAGAGGTAAATAGGGAGCCTACATCCTGGGAACAAATCTTTACTCCTCACACTTCAGATAGAGCCCTAATATCCAGAGTATACAAAGAACTCAAAAATTAGACAATAAGAGAACAAACAACCCAATCAACAAATGGGCCAAGGACCTGAACAGACACTTCTCAGAGGAGGACATACAATCAATCAACAAGTACATGAAAAAATGCTCACCATCTCTAGCAGTCAGAGAAATGCAAATCAAAACCACCCTAAGATACCATCTCACTCCAGTAAGATTGGCATTCATTATGAAGTCAAACAACAACAAGAACTGGTGAGGATGTGGGGAAAAGGGTACACTTGTACATTGCTGGTGGGACTGCAAATTGGTGTGGCCAATTTGGAAAGCAGTATGGAGATTGCTTGGAAATGTGGGAATGGAACCACCATTTGACCCAGCTCTTCCCCTTCTTGGACTATTCCTTAAAGACCTTAAAAGAGCATACTATAGGGACACTGCTACAAGAATGTTCATAGCAGCACAATTCACAATAGATAGACTGTGGAACTAGCCTAGATGCCCTTCAATAGATGAATGGATAAAAAAATGTGGCATTTGTACACAATGGAGTATTACTCTGCATTCAAAAATGACAAAATCATGGGATTTTCAGGGAAATGGATGGCACTAGAGCAGATTATGCTAAGTGAAGCTAGCCAATCCCTTAAAAATAAATGCCAAATGTCTTCTTTGATATAAGGTGAGCAACTAAGAACAGAATAGAGAGGAAGAGCATGAGAAGAAGATCACCACCAAACAGGGATGAGAGGGGGGAGGGAAAGAGAGAGAGAAGGGAAATTGCATGGTAAAGGAAGGAGACCCTCATTATTATACAAAATTACATATAAGAGGAAGTGAGGGGAAAGGCTAAATAAAAACAAGAGAGAGAAATGAATTACAGTAGATGGGGTAGGGATAGAAGATGGGAAGGGACGGGAGGGGAGGGGAGGGAAGGGGAGGAGAGGGGGGATAGTAGAGGATAGGAAAGGCAGCAGAATACAACATACACTAGTATGGCAGTAGGTAAAAAAGTGGATGTGTAACCGATGTGAATCTGCAATATGTATATAGGGTAAAAATGGGAGTTCATAATCCACTTGAATCAAATGTATGAAATATGATATGTCAAGAACTTTGTAATGTTTTGAACAACTAATAATAATAAAAAAAATAACTCTGCAAGTTAATTGAAGCTTTCCAATATCCAAAAAGTATAAAATCAAGAAAGATTATTGAATTGGGAAAATCATAGCAAACTAGGTATATAAAACCTTCGATATATCAAAACATACTAGCTCCAAAGTAGTAATTTGTTGGACATATATGACCTACGGTAAATATGTTGAAAAAGAAATAATGCTGTTTATCCATGTGTTAATTATCCCTCTTGAGACAACTGTTACATAAAACTTCCCCATTCAATCCATGGAACTTGTACAGGTTCTCAAATTTTTGCCGTCTCAGGATACCTGTATACTATAAAAACTACCAGCAGTGTCTAAAACTTATATTACAAATGTTTTGCCTTCTCTTTAATAGCTAGTTATTGAACATGTAACTCCCATCGAATAAACTTGACTCCTTATAATATCAAGTGCATTAGTGGGTTTAAAGACAGCTCCTAGAAAAATATGTCCACTTATGTAAACTCCTTCAATTACTCTATCATATCCCTTTCCTGACACCATTGCCATTGACTGACTAAGGTAAATTCAAAATTATCTGTGATCTAAATGGCTGGTGGACCACTCCCTTAACATCTCAGTTCTCTGATTAAATCTTTAGTCCTTATTTCTTGTACCACAGTGAATTTTATGCATTTCTCAAAGTTTGTTATGTTTTTTCCAAGGCTTTTACAGTTTTCCCTATGTCAGGGACATATTTTCCCCTATGCCAAGAGATCCTTTTCCCCCTACACTTCATTGATCTGATCAACTCCTAATATACTCTTACCTTGAATATCACCCAGCATGAAAACTTCTCCAATCTACCATGGCTGGGTAAGTTGCCTGTGCTCTATGGTCGCAAAGTGCTATATCTTTTTTCCTCTCATGTTACTTTTCAGTTGGTCTTTGTATTATTCATAAAAGATTGTAAATCTTTGAGGTCCTATGTTTTGTTCTTCATTACTCTTGTGCCTCAGAGTCTGGTATAAGTGTATCACAAATTCAAATTCTGTCAAGAACCAAGTGTATACAGAAAATTTGTGACTACATTTAAATACAGTATGTTGCAAGTATAAGATTGCAAGTAGGCATTTGGGCAATGAAGAACATATATGACATATAAGGATATTTAAAGTGAAGTTTTAAGTAGAATCCCAGCCAGTATTGTATTCAGGCCATATGTGGCCCCACTGCAGTCTGGATCAATATCAGCAACTTTGTATATACTGGATTAGGCTTATCCACAAGTCATAGTAAATTATCACTGAAAATTCATTAAATTAATCACATCAATTAAAATGTATCATGAATCAGTACTTGTTGAGGTATTATTTCAATATATGGACTAAAATATAGTCCCTTTATCCACTCCCTCAGTGAAATAATTTTGTTACTTTGGGAAAACCAAAAGTTAGATAGAAAACTAATGGTGATAATATGAACAGTGAAGTTATTCATTATGATGATATTTCATCTAAAAATGAACAATTCAGAGATACACTCAAGGCAGTTCTACTTTCCCTCTGAATAATAGAGATATACATATTTTAATATATTTATTTTTTAGTTTTAGGTGGCCACAATATTTTTATTCTATTTCTATGTGGTGCTGAAGATCGAACCCAGTGCCTAATGCATGCTAGGTGAGCACTCTACCACTGAGCCACAACCCCAGCCCCAGATAGACATATTTGAGATAAACTTAAGGCACTTCAAATTTCTCTGTGAGGAGTATAGATATATTTGAATTATACCTTAAATTTTTTGATCAAGGTAATGAAATGTGTTTTTAAAATATTCTTTAGTTGTAGGTGGACATAATACCTTTTTATTTTATTTATGTGTTGCTGAGGATCGAATCCAGGGCCTCACACACGTGAGACAAGTGCTCTACCACTGAGCCCCAGCCCCAGCCCAAGGTAATAAAATTTTTTATATAATGTATTCTACTCAAAATTCTTTGTGCAGGGAAAGAGCTGAATAAGATAAAAATAAAGCAAACATTGATTTGTATCTTACATTTGGCCAGATATTTTTATAATAAATTTTTATATTCTGTCATTCATTTGAACATTTAACCCCTATTCATTGACTTTTATTTGTCTCAAAAAATATTTATATGAATTTGGATAGATTTTACTTTTGAATATGTAAGCAGAATTATATTTCAACATAAAGTAAAAATATTTTCTTGAACATTTCTAGAAAAAAACTAAACATTCTATATATTGTTATACAAATATTATTTCTAAATATTGCTTAAAAATCCTATTATCCTTGAAACTCTAACCAGAGCAATTAGACAAATGAAAGAAATTAAAGGGATAAAAATAGGTAAAAAAAAATGAAATCAAAATATCACAACTTGCTGATGACATAATTCTATACCTAAAACATCCCAAAAATTCCATCAGAAAACTTCTAGAACTAATAAATGAATGCAGCAAAGTAGCGCAATATAAAATCAATATCCATAAGTCAAATGCATTTCTATACTTCAGAAATGAATCCACTGAAAGAGAAATTAGGGAATCTACTCCATTCACAATAGCCTCAAAAAATACCCAGCAATCATTCTAACAAAAGAGCTGAAAGATCTCTGCAATGAAAACTACAGAACACTAAAGAAAGAAATTGAAGAAAACCTTAGAAGGTGGAAAGATCTCCCATGCTCCTGGGTAGGCAGAATTAATATTGTCAAAATGGCCATACTACCAAAAGCATTATACAGATTTAATGCTATTCCTATTAAAATCCCAATGACATTCTTCATAGAAATAGAAAAAGCAATCATGAAATTTATTTGGAAAAATAGGAGACTCGGAATAGCTAAAGCAATGCTTAGCAAGAAAAGTGAAGCAGGAAGTATCACAATACCAGACTTTAAACTGTATTACAGAGCTTTAGTAACAAAAAGAGCATGGTACTGGCACCAACACAGACTTGTAAACCAATGGTACAGAATAGAGGACACAGAGATAAACCCAAATAAATATGGTCATCTCATACTAGACAACGGTGCCAAAAACATTCATTGGAGAAAAGATAACCTGTTCAACAAATGGTGCTGGCAAAACTGAAAATCCATATATAGCAGAATGAAATTAAACCTTTATCTTTCACCCTGCACAAAAAATCAACTCAAAGTAGATCAAAGACTTAGGCACTAGAACAGAGACCTTGCAGCTAACAGAAGAAAAAATAGGACCAAATCTTCACCAAGTTGGCCTAGGATCTGACTTCCTTAACAAGACTCCTAAAGTGCAAGAAGTAAAATCAAAAATCAATAAATGGGATGGAATCAAACTAAAAAACTTCTTCTCGGCAAAAGAAACAAACAATGAGGTGAACATTTTGAGAGCAAATTTTTTGCCACACACCCATCAGATACAGCACAATTTCCAGGATATATGAGTAACTCAAAAAAATTAACACCCAGAAAATAAATAACCCAATCAATAAACAGGCTAAGGAACTGAACGGACAATTCACAGAAGAAATATAATTGATCAACAAACATGGAAAAGTGTTCAACGTCTCTAACAATTAGAGAAATGCATATTAAAACTACTCTAAGATTTTATCTCTCTCCCATCAGAATGGCAATCATCAAGAATACAGGAAACAATAAATGTTAGTGAGGAAGTGGTGAAAATGGTACACTCATACATTGCTGGTGGGACTGCAAATTTGTGCAACCAGTATAGAAAACAGTATAGAAATTCCTCAGAAAATTGGGAATGGAACCACCATTTGACCCAGCTATCCCACTCCACAGTTTATAAGGACTTAAAATCATCACAATATAGTGATATAGCCACATCAATGCTTATATCAGCTCAATTCACAATAGCTAGACTATGGAACCAACCTAGGCGTTCCTCAATAGATAAATGGATAAAGAAAATGTGTTATATATACTCAATGGAATATTATTCAGCTTTAAAGAAGAGTAAATTTATTGCATTTTCCAGTAATGAATGGAGTTGGAGAATATCATACTAAGTGAAATAAGTCAATCCCACAAAACCAAAGGCTAAATGTTTTCTCTAACATGCAGCTGCTAATTCACAATAAGGCAATCGGACACTACAGAACAATAGCATTAACTTAAATTGGGTAAAGGAAAGTAATGGAAGGAGAGGAGAGGGGATGGAATGTGGGGGTAGACATTATTACTGAATGTATATATGTGACTACATGACCAATTTGATTATGCAACATGTATACTCAGAAAAATGAAGAATTATATCTCATCTATGTACGCTATTTCAAAGTGCATAATTCATTAAAAATAGATTTTTAAAATCCTGTGATTCAAGTGTTTCTATCTTCAATTGTTGAAACTATTCAACATGTCTGCTTTCAAAAGCCTTCCTCCTTCATTCACTAACGCAAAACTCTTATCCACTTTTGCAACATTCTTTGATTTATTAGATAATAACTTAGTTTCTCATTTTGTCATCTGAAGAATTTTATACTAATTATATCTAATGGACTGTGAGTTACAGAAACATTTAGAGTTATTGCTAGTAAATGTAAAATTGCTAGTAAAAGCTTACAGATAGAATGTAAAAATAAGCAATTGGTAAACCAATGAAGATGTACATTATCTGGGATCATTGAACTTACAAAAGTTTAATGGAGACTAGAAGCAATATATCATTATCATCCTGTGGTGCTAAAAAAAGATAGGCACATTGATGTAGCAAATTTATATTTGAATACACTGATAATTTTTAAAATATATCACAGTGAAGATTAATATTTTCCCCTGGTTGATTGGTTTTACAACCAAAACTCATCATAATTGACTATATCCTGAGATAGAGAGGGAAGATGGGAGGGGAGGGGAGGGAGGATAGTAGAGGATAGGAAAGGTAGCAGAATACAACAGTCACTAATATGGCATTATGTAAAAATGTGAATGTGTAACCGATGTGATTCTGCAATTTGTATTTGGGGTAAAAATGGGAGTTCATAACCCACTTGAATCAAATGTATGAAAGATGATATGTCATGAGCATTGTAATGTTTTGAACAACCAATAAAAAAAATTGACTATATCCAAGAGCTAGCTTTTCTTCATTTACTGTTCCTGTCCTTTAAGGTATCTATTTTAAGCATATATTTGACATTAATATAAACTATCTTTTTCAAAGTACAGATGCTACTCATTCACCTTTTTTTGTTAGTATACTTTAAATGTATTGAAAGATACATTTGGTTTTATTATAGTTTGCTTAGCTATTTCTTTCTAAACTACAGCATTCTCAATTTTTTCAACCCAAAATTTATTTTTTTTAATTTATATTTTTCTTTATCTCCACCTATTTAGAGATTTTGATTGGGAACAACATAAAGGAAGTGGGAAAATGTGGGATTTTTTTTTTGTGTGTGTGTGCATGTGTGATATATATATTATATATATATACACACACACACATATATATATATATACATATATATATACACACATATATATAATTATAATTATATATGATCTTAATTTGTATTAAGATGAAACAATCTAGTTTTGATAATAGAAAATAAGGTTGGGTTGCAATAATAATTACAACCATTAATTTGTTATGTGTAGAATATTTTATGCATTATTCCAAATATTTTAAGTATTTTAAAATATTTAAGTAATTCTATGGTTTAAGCATAATTGTCCTTACTTTGCACTAAGAGTGAATACAAACATGCAGCTGCAGAGTCAATCATACAGGCACTGGAGGGGCTCACTTTCTGAGTAGAAAATGGCCACCAGTTACAGGAGAGGTCTGGGTTTTTATAGGTATCACTGAATGTTGACTTAATCATTGAAGACATCAACAGAATATGTCAGTTTGGGTGTTGGGGTTTAAGTGTGCAGAGTTTAGCTCCCTCAGGCCTGACATTTTGCAAGAGCTGTGGCTGTGATTTAGGTCAGCTGAGGCAAACCTCAGCTAGGAGGAGGAAAAGTTCTCTTCCCCTTATCGCAAGTCACAAGTTCTGCATGGTTTGGCCAAGAGGAAGAAGCTTCCTGCATACTTATCCTGGGAACAGTACATTCTGAAGAAACAAATGCATCCTCAGAGGACTAGATAATGTCTACAAAGAACTTTAGGAGGGTACTTATCAAACAAACAGGAACAATTTGAATCTAGCTCTGTGTATCCGCTGAGGCATGATATTTGGACAATGTGGGTAAAGTGTTATTGAAGAATTGCTTGCTTTGTTAGAAGAAGTGTATAAAAGGAACTTGCAAATAAACTTCAGCATGCAGTTGCGATTGCTGCCTTGGCTCTGCATCCCCTGTGTCCTGGTTATTTCGCGACCCTTACCCAGGGACCCGAACGCTCTAGACGTTCACATTTGGGCATTCAGGAAAAAGGTTGTAAAAATTTGAAACATTTTTTACTGAGAAAGGATGGAGGATCCAGAACTTAGTGTCTAGTGCTTATCTTTTTCATCCAGGGACATAATAAATGTGAGGCCTCATTGTCACTGGGAAAGAATTCACTGGGAAAGGATCAATATTTTGCCTTTTTTCTCCCTCCCTCCTCCCAGGTCAGACTGTCTTGGGGGTTGTCATTTTCCATATCCTTCAAATAATCTTTTCTAAGCTTCTCTTACTTCTAACTACCATATGGATTGGAAGCTCTCTTGGGCTTCTGTAAGCCATCATCATGATATTTCCCTCATTCCTTGTCACTGTGCTAAATTCCCAGTTAAACTTGCAAAATAAACAAGGAAATGAAAATATTTATAATGAGTTAGAATTAAAACTCTCCTAAAAGTATTTAATGTTTGTATTTGTGTATTATAGCTATGCATAATATTTGAATTCATTTTGACATAATCATACATGCATGTACTACAGAGTTTGTTCTACCTCATTTCCCAATACTTCACCTTTCCCTCCTCCTGTTGCCTTTCCTCTATACTACTGGTTTCCTTCTATATATTTATAGTTGTTTTAAATCACTGCTTTACAGATATACATAAAGGTGAAATTTACTGCAATATATATTGCAATATATTCATATATGTAGACAGCATAATTTGGTCAATTTATTCTACTGTCCTTCCATTTTCCTGTACCTCCTTCCTCCTCTCAATCTTTTTCCTCTGCTCCACTGATCTTTATTCTGTTCTCATGGAATCCTTCCCTCCTTTTTTTCCTTACTACCTTTAACATATGAGAGAAAGCATTCAACTCGTGACTTTTTGAATATGACTTATTTCACTTATTTCACAATGTTCCCTAGTTCCATCCGTGTACCCGTAAATGCTGTAGTTTCATTCTTCTTTAAAATTCCACTGTGTATAAATACCAAATTTTCTTTATGTATTCACCTGTTGACTGGTACTTGAGATGGTCCCATAACTTAGATATAGTGAGTTTTACTGTTATAAATGTTGATGTACCTGTTTCAGTATAGTATACTGATTTTAGACCTTTTGAATAAATTTTGACAAGTAGATCATATGGTGGTTCTAGTCCTAGTCTTTAGAAGAATCTCCACACTTCTTTCCAGTATGTTTATATTATTTGTAGTCAAAACAACAATATATGAGTGTACATTTTTTCCCATATCCTTGCCAAAATTTATTATTATTTGTATTCTTGATAGTTGCCATTCTAACTGGAGTGATATAAAATCTCATTGTTTTGACTTGCTTTCCTTTTTCTTTACACAATTTATACTCCTAGTATTGGATATTATACAAAAATTAAATATACAACATTGTAAATTATAAAAATAAAGGTGACAATGTAAAATAATGGGAAAAAACTAAGAACAAAGTGAATAAAGACTGACTCCCTGTCCCCAAAATCCCAAAAATAAAAATTAGCATATTAAATAGTATCTTACTGGGATAGATTATAAGCAATTGCATGCAGGTAGTTCAGAGAACTAGATGATTTTCAAAATCATTGACTAAATTTTTTTTTTAAATTTTTATGCTCTTTTTAGGTCTTTAGGGAATAGACAAAGAAGGGGAAGAGCTGGGTCAAATGGTGGTTCCATTCCCAGCTTTCCAAGAAATCTCCATACTGCTTTCCAAATTGGCCGCACCAATTTGCAGTCCCACCAGCAATGTACAAGTGTACCCTTTTCCCCACATCCTCACCAGCACTTGTTGTTGTTGTTTGACTTCATAATGGCTGCCAATCTTACTGGAGTGAGATGGTATCTTAGGGTGGTTTTGATTTGCATTTCTCTGACTGCTAGAGATGGTGAGCATTTTTTCATGTACTTGTTGATTGATTGTATGTCCTCCTCTGAGAAGTGTCTGTTCAGGTCCTTGGCCCATTTGTTGATTGGGTTGTTTGTTCTCTTATTGTCTAATTTTTGAGTTCTTTGTATACTCTGGATATTAGGGCTCTATCTGAAGTGTGAGGAGTAAAGATTTGTTCCCAGGATGTAGGCTCCCTATTTACCTCTCTTCTTGTTTCTTTTGCTTAGAAAAAACTTTTTAGTTTGAATAAGTCCCATTTGTTGATTCTATTTATTAACTCTTGTGCTATCGGTGTCCTATTGAGGAATTTGGAGCCTGACCCCACAATATGTAGATCATAGCCAACTTTTTCTTCTATCAGACACCGTGTCTCTGATTTGATATAAAGCTCCTTGATCCATTTTGAGTTAACTTTTGTGCATGGTGAGAAAAAGGGATTCAGTTTCATTTTGTTGCATATGGATTTCCAGTTTTCCCAGCGCCAATTGTTGAAGATGCTATCCTTCCTCCATTGCATGCTTTTAGCCCCTTTATCAAATATAAAATAGTTGTAATTTTGTGGATTGTTTTCTGTGTCCTCTATTCTGTACCATTGGTCCACTGCCTGTTTTGGTACCAGTACTATGCTGTTTGTTACTATTGCTCTGTAGTATAGTTTGAAGTCTGGTATCGCTATACCGCCTGATTCACACTTCCTGCTTAGAGTTGTTTTTGCTATTCTGGGTCTTTTATTTTTCCATATGAATTTCATGATTGCTTTATCTATTTCTACAAGAAATGCCGTTGGGATTTTGATTGGCATTGCATTAAACCTATAGAGAACTTTTGGTAATATCGCCATTTTGATGATGTTAGTTCTGCGTGTCCATGAACAGGGTATATTTTTCCATCTTCTAAGATCTTCTTCTATTTCTCTCTTTAGGGTTCTGTAGTTTTCATTGTATAAGTCTTTCACCTCTTTTGTTAGGTTGATTCCCAAGTATTTTATTTTTTTTTTTGAGGATATTGTGAATGGAGTGGTTGTCCTCATTTCCATTTCAGAGGATTTGTCGCTGATATACAGGAATGCCTTTGATTTATGGGTGTTGGTTTTATATCCTGCCACTTTGCTGAATTAATTTATTAGCTCTAATAGTTTCTTTGTAGACCCTTTTGGGTCTGCTAGGTATAGACTCATGTCACCTGCAAATAGTGATAATTTAAGTTCTTCTTTTCCTATTTTTATGCCTTTAATTTCTTTTGTCTGTCTAATTGCTCTGGCCAGTGTTTCGAGAACTATGTTGAACAGAGGTGGTGAGAGAGGGCATCCCTGTCTTGTTCCAGATTTTAGAGGGAATGCCTTCAATTTTTCTCTGTTCAGAATGATGCTAGCCGGAGGCTTAGCATAGATAGCTTTTACAATATTGAGGTATGTTCCTGTTATCCCTAGTTTTTCTAGAGTTTTGAACATAAAGGGATGCTGTACTTTGTCAAATGCTTTTCCTGCTTCTATCGAGATGATCATATGGTTTTTATCTTTAAGTCTATGGATGTGGTGAATAACATTTATTGATTTCCATATATTGAACCAGCCTTGCATCCCAGGGATGAATCCTACTTGATCATGGTGCACAGTTTTTTTGATATGTTTTTTATCCGATTCACCAGAATTTTATTGAGGATTTTTGCATCTATGTTCATTAGAGATATTGGTGTGTAGTTTTCTTTCTTTGAAGTGTCTTTGTCTGGTTTAGGAATCAGGGTGATGTTGGCCTTGTAGAATGAATTTGGAAGTTCTCCCTCTTTTTCTATTTCCTGAAATAACTTGAAAAGTATTGGTATTAGTTCTTCTTTAAAGGTTTTGTAAAACTCTGCTGCATACCCATCCGGTCCTGGGCTTTTCTTAGTTGGTAGTCTTTTGATGGCTTCTTCTATTTCCTCAATTGATATTGGTCTGTTTATGTTGTCTATATCCTCCTGACTCAATCTGGGCAGATCATATGACTTAAGAAATTCATCGATGCCTTCACTATCTTCTATTTTATTGGAGTATAAGGATTCAAAATAATTTCTAATTATCTTCTGTATTTCTGAAGTGTCTGTTGTGATATTGCCTTTTTCATCCCGTATGCTACTAATTTGAGTTCTCTCTCTTCTTCTCTTCATTAGCATGGCTAAGGGTCTGTCGATCTTATTTATTTTTTCAAAGAACTAACTTTTAGTTTTGTCAATTTTTTCAATAGTTTCTTTTGTTTCGATTTCATTAATTTCAGCTCTGATTTTAATTATTTCTTGCCTTCTACTTTTTTTTACTGTTGTTTTGCTCTTCTTTTTCTAGGATTTTGAGATGAAGTGTGAGATCATTTATTTGTTGGTTTTATCTTTTTTTAAGGAATGAACTCCAGGCAATGAATTTTCCTCTTAGAACTGCTTTCATTGTGTCCCATAGATTCCGATATGTTGTGTCTGTGTTTTCATTTATCTCTAAGAATTTTTTAATTTCCTCCTTGATGTCTTCTATAACCCATTGATCATTCAGTTATCTATTGTTCATTCTCCAAGTGATGCATAAACCTTCCTGGTTCCACTTCTAACCCTATTACCTCATAAAGGCTATAATCCTTTCTGCACAAACTCAGGTTGCCTTTCAAATCTCCATTCTTGCTTGCATTGTTTCTCAATCAACATCTCCCTTCCTTCTCTTGTACTCCTATAAACTCTCTTAATTCAAGGAAAACAAACCAAACCAAAAAAAAAAAAAAACACAAAAAAATCAAACTGCGCACACACACACACACAAACAAATCCAAAAAAAATGTAACAAGGAAATTATTTTATACTGTGGTTCAACAATGCTGGAGTAGAGAGATCTGTATAATTGAGGAATCCTGACATCCATAAAGTCATCATTCCAACAAAACTCTGCATCTCAGTTAATTTTTTAAATTAATTTGTAATAAATTTTCAAACAATTCATTTTTTTAAATTTACACTGTAAAAAACCCCTAATTTTAACTGATGCAGAAGTTCTGGGAAGAGGATGCTAAGTAGGATGAGGGTTCTTTGTGTTGAAAAAGACTCTTAAAAGTGAAGATGTTTTAATTACTCACGAAGAAGAATTAATTTCTTTTTTTAACAAAGAAAGTAAAAATAGGCAGAGAAGGGTTGTAGTCTCATGATTTATTGATGACATGAATTAAATAAAGATTTTGAGTGATGTTTAAAAATATCCTGAGATGAAAAAATCAAATGTGAAATAAAATAAAATGTAGCCATTGCCATCTTTACTCCATATTTACTTACACAACATTAATAAGCTACTAAATAAACACCTAGATTATAAAAGTGGGTGACAAACTTGAAGAAACTCTTTTCCTTTGAAGATATTTGCAAATTGAGAAATTAATGCAAAATGACAAATTAATATATGAAAATATATTCCACATAATTAATTACTAGGAAAGTGTAAATCAAAAGCACAATGAGAAACCATTACGTACAAGCTGAAATGCTTAAAATTAAAATGTTTACCTAAATATGATATTAAAAAAGATATGGAGCATTAAGAATTTTCTGCACTGCAAATAGAAATATATAGTGGTACAATTACTTTGGAAAACTGATTCAGCAATTACACACACACACACAAACAAACAACATTGCCTATCATAGGTCTTAGTTGTTTCACTTCTAGGTATTTGGGAGTACAAATTTTGAAGCAAGCTCATTTGTAATAATACTCTTAAACTGGCTGACTGAAATATCCATCAACATGTGAAAAAATATATTGTCATATATTTATACAATTGAATATATATATGTATGAATAAAAACAACAAACTTGATACATGTAAGACAATGGTTGCATGTCAAAATAATTATTCTCTGTCTTAGACAGCATAACACAGAATGTTTCATTTAATTTTCAGAACAGAAAATTCCATAAAGGGCCAACCAAAGACTAAAACATGCTCCCATAAAATTTTTCAAGTGGTAATTTCTAAGATCATTTCACTAGGTTTAGATTTCTACATAAATTATTGTAATCATTATTTAAACCATTTTATTACAAATTGAATATTAATGAAGTTTAGTTGATAACAAGAGTGTTACTATTATCTGATCCAAGTACAAATTGGTATACATTTTTAGGCTCATTACTAATTTTATAATTTCACATTTTATTCTTGCTTTGTGTCTGGAAATAGGCAGACAATTCAAATGATTAAAAGATCATAATTTAAATACCGAGGTGTAAATTCAAAACATGCATATTAGAATTATTCCCTACCTAGTGTGACATACAATAACTAATACTAATTGGCATATGTACTAGAGTTAATACCCTACCTTATCCATAAATTACTTCTTGACAGGATAAAATGAGTTCTCATTTGGACAGAGCTTAGCTTTCTGGTCTGTAGTGCACAGTGGATTTCATTCTGTGAAAACTCCATCTGGTTTTATTTACAAAAAAGATAACTTAGCCCCTTTTGTTTTATTTCTAGACTAAATATCTTTACTAACAATAAAATAAAATATTCACATTGGTTCTTTTTACCAAGTTGTTCATATGTTTTTCTGGACATTGTCCTAGCAGAAAGGACAGTTAGGGGATAAACAGTCCTAAGAAATACCAAGTATTATGAAAACCTGGCTTTAAAAAATGGAAATATTTATTTGCCGTTTTATCAAGTCTAGTAGCATGTTAAATATATATAGGCATAAGTTATTACATGAAAATCATAAATATTGTGTAATTCAACAATTTTCACACACTCAATACGAATAAATGAATTCCTTCATTATCTTGCGTAAGATATAAGATTATATAAATATTACAAATACTTTTTCCCTCTCTTGGCTTATAATTATTGATTATATAAAGAGGTTTCAGCTAAATTAAAAGGAAGGACACAAAGATCAATCTTTATGAGCTAGAAAGCTGCATCATTAGTGTTAGAATACCTAACATACAGCTGTACTTTGCTATTATATATAGCAAGTGTTTCGATCTGAATCATAGTTGTTTATTTGGATATATAATTCTAAATGCTTTAATACCCTTAATTCTGCTGGAGAATGCACTTCAAAAGTCTGTTGGTAAAAGATGAACATAAGTCGCAAATATTCATATAGATAGTTTACAAATACACCCTATCCTCACTTGAAATAGAAATTAAATGTTAGGATAATTTCCCAACATTCAGCATTTTTGACTTTTTAGTAAGCTCACATTTTGCCCAATACTAGACAAAACAGAAAGTTTTCATTGTTCTGCTGCAAAACTCCATGTCATTGTTTGTAGATATAGCCTTTATTTCATTTTATTCATGGAACTATAGTGTGGCAAAACAAAGTTTGGGGAAGAAGTACATTTTTTAAACACAAAAAATAATGGTAACTGGTGTAATGTAAGACCACAAATCATATTCTTGTTTTTATTTTGTTTACAAATTTCTCTTCATACTTTCTTTTGACACTCTGGTTAGAAATGAAATATCTTGGCAGGAATCTGATTGATAACAAATCATCTCAATCCAAATTATTTTTATAGGATTGTTTTTAATCCATAAGTAAGAGAGATATTCATCTCCTTGTGACTGTGCTGCTAGGAGAAATCTGTTGTTTGTCCTGATTTTCCCACCTCAACCATCAGTATAAATAAAAACAGCACCAGCATTTATTGATAGTGTTTGAAGAATACTAATTATATTAATTAGCATCATAATTTTGCCTAAGTATTTTTATTGTTAAATATGAATATTGATAAAGGTTCAAAATTATATTTTTATTTAATAAATTATCCTACTACATGCAGGCAGGTAATTATTTTTTGATGAAGCAGTCTTGTGATGACTAGAAAGATCTTGAGTTCTTTGGTAGCTGCCAAAACCAAGCTTGAAATGTGAGATAAGCTTATTAAAGATCCACACTATGAAAAGAAGGGAAAGGTAGCAGGATTGCCAAAGGGAGAAGGTGAACTACACTGTAGGCACTCCAAAACCTCAGAAACCCTGAGGGGAAATGCTGAAGTAAGTCTTACCCATCAGATTGTCCCACATTAGGTGAGATGTGAAAGTCTTTACATGCCTATGTCACTGTCACCAGATCCAGGCTGCTTACCCTGGAATTTCAATTCCAGAGGGGAACTCTCTGTGGTTGAATGAGATTCTAAAAGCACCAGCAACAGGAAGCTGATTGCTAACAGCACTGTCATTTTCTGACAAGGAAGTCCTTTGGGTGGCTCATGTTCCTATCTATTCCTACTGTGTTGAATGTATTTTAAAAATGAGTGTTGTGGGGCTGGGGTTGTGGCTCAGCAGTAGAGCATTTGCCTCACATGTGCAAGACCCTGGGTTTGATCCTTAGAACCACATAAAAATAAATAAGTGAAATAAATGTATTGTTTCTAACTACAACTAAAAAATAAATATTTTTTTTAAAAAATGAGTGTTATATTTTTCAATTTTTTTTTCAAATTAAAGGCTTATCTAATACATCTCCTTTAGCCTGTTAATGTAGTGAACTGCATTGATTTTTATATATTCAAATAACTTACATTACAATCTGATCATGCTACATCATTCTTTCTATATTGATAGATTTTTCTTTACTAATTTTTTTGTTAAGAAATTGTATATATATCCCTGAATAATATAAACTTTTATATCCATTAACTTGTACTACCATTTTCTGGTGTAGCACAAGGATTATCATGTCATAATATGATTTCCATGTCTTAATTTCCATGTCTTAATTTTTGCAGTTATCCTTTCTCTGAACCAGGTAGACTTTTGTTTAGGGTAATTGGGGTGCCAGGAGAATGGTATGAACTTTGTCCTTTTTAATATCAAAATCTAAACCCAAAGTTATAGAAGATAGAAGAGTCAGGGATCTTATATAATTTGTCAATCATAGTCATGGTATATTCATCTGGTGTTTTCGATTTTCTTGGAGAATTATTTAGCTTCAGACCAGCAACTTCCATTGCTGAACACCTTTGATAGGTAGGCAGTTCCATCTTCTAGGATCCATTCTTTACATCTGTGCTTTACATTAAGCCATAGGAATTGCTTATTTTTCTGTTATGAGGCTCTGTGAAACAAAGGTTGATGTTCTCAATTCATGAACCAGGCCACACTTCACATCACATTCTTTTTAATCTGTCTGCTGCAGGCTACTGTAATGAACCAAATGCAAACTCCTTGAACCTGTGGTCACTTGTGTCCTCCAGATTTTTCCCAAACTTTGTAATCTGTTTTATCGGGAAAACAATTGACTAAAACCAATATTTATCAGTCTGGGACATTTTGCTTCCTAGGGGATATTTGGCAATATCTATGTGCTTCTTTGTTTTTTGTGACTACTAAAGTAGTTTCACTGGTATCTAATAGGTAGATGCCAGAGATGATGCTGAACATTACCAACTATGATTAAGAGTTTACTTATTAATCTGTGCACTGGACAGCTTCTTGCCATAAGAAGTCTATAGTCTAGGTATTAATAGTATAGAGGTTAAGAAACTCTGGCTTACGGTTTCAATAGTGTGTTGAAATTCTAATTGTAGCATAAAGTTGTATTCTCCTCTTTGAACACAAACTATGGGTCTTTATGGGTGACGTTTTGGAACCCTCAACTCATCCCTTGGAAAAGCAATAATTTTCATTCCTCCACATGAGATAAAAAGAAAAAATCCCTTAACAAGATTCCCAGACCTCAACTATCCCTATTAATTTTTTTTTCATCTGGGTCTTAATATACTTAGTGAAATAATATAACTAACAATATAAAACACACTTACGCATTCCTTTCTTCTATTGAAATCTGTTAAGTCATTGTTTTTGACCTTTGAGTGAGCTGAGGAGTCTCCAAAGATTATATTGTTGTCTGTTCTCAGATTTAGGTCTTAGTGGCAAATTCTTAAGAGAAAAACTCTTAATCAGCACTTATTACAATATTATGTACAGTCCACTAACTATTTTCATGTAATTTTTAATGAAATCTTTAAAACATCGGTATTTTAGATATTATTATCATCAACATAATTTTGTGGCTTCAATAATATAAATGACATTCCCTTCCAACTCCAAAAGTGATTATTTAAAAACTACTAAGCCCTCATGTTTAAGAAAGCATTTATGATTTATTTAGAGAATTTAAGCTCCTAGGAGTTTTGCTATAAAGTACTAGTATACCATCTTTATATTTCAATTGCTTCCCTGAGAGTCTTATAAATTCCACAATCTCCTTATTCAGCCTCATGATCAAATCAGTTTTCTCTCAAAGACATGGAACTTGAGTGAAACATAAAATGAGAAAAAATATCCCTTTCCATTCAGTGGTCACCTTTCAATGGGTGGGGAAGGGCTGGGGTTATGGCTTAGTGGCAGAGCGCTTGCCTGGCAGGTGTGAGGCTCTGGGTTTGATTTTCAGCACCACATATCAATAAATAAAATAAAGGTCCATTGACAACTAAAAAAATATTTTAAAAAATGGGTGGGGAAAATGCCTGACATTCACTTTCAAACAGTTGCCATGAATGGTAGAATTTTTTTCTTATATGAGACATTGACACAAAGTAGTAATGGAAAAGCTTTACTTCAAAATGCTGTCAGATCTGCAGATTAAAATAGAAAGAACAAAAACTAAACCTCAATATTGCATTAAAAATTTTAAAGCAAATGATTATGGTAATGTAAATTTTTTTTTTATTGGTTGCTCAAACATTACAATGCTCTTGACATATCATATTTCGTACATTTGATTCAAGTGGGTTATGAACTCCCATTTTTACCACGTGCACAGATTGCAGGATCACATTGGTTATTGATTTTCATGTACATCATTTAATAAATGGAGAAAGTTCAGATATTTAAAATATGATATTATGGATTTTGGTGGGAATAGAATTGAATCTCTGAATTATCAGAAAACCGTTTCTTTTTTTAAAAGTGGGACTCAGCATAAGAATTTTAAGAACAGTGATGTTGTATGTTTTAATGGACTTTATTTTTTATAAGAGTTTAAGATTTACAGAAAAACTCTAAAGCTAATGCAACAGCTCTCACAAAATCTACACCTGATACATCTAATTTTCTCTAAAGTTAATATCTTATATTAAGTTCAGTATATTTGTCACAACTAATGAACAAACATTGATATATTATTATTAAATTAATTCCACACTTTATTCATATTTCCTAGTTCTGACCTGATACCCATTTTCTGATTCCAATTAGAATATTACTTGGAAGTAATATTGGAATACATGTGAATGTCATGTCTCCTTAGACTTCTCTCTTGGTCATGACAGCTTCTAAGAATTTCTTTTTTAATGATTATACAGTTTTGAATATGGTTTTATGATATTTATTTCTTAATATTTATTTGCTTTTTTGGTATCAGAGATTAAACCCAAGGGGCTTAGCCCTTTTTATTCCCTTTGAGATAGGGTTTTGCTAAGTTTCTTAGTGCCACACTAAATTGCTGGGGCTGGCTTTGAACTTTCGATCCTTCTGCCTCAGTTTATTCAACTGTTGGGATAATAGTAGTGAGCCACCACTCCAGCCAGTTTGACAGTTTTGAGGACGGCCAGTTGGATATTTTGTAGAATTTCTCTTAACTGGAACTGGTCTCGTGTTTCACTAGGATTAAGGGATTTTGTGAGGATTTTAATCACATCCTATCAATGGCATACACTGTCATCATAACTGTTGATAATGTTAATGATAACCTTGATTATGTGGCTGTGGCAGTTTTTGTCTTTTCTTACACTGCATTTGATACACACACACACACACACACACACGCACACACACACACACACACACTGGGGATAGAACTCCGGGATTCTAAACCACTAAATTATATCCCAGCCCTGTTTACAGATTATTTTATTTTGAGTTAGAGTCTTGCTAAATTGCTTAGGGCCTCATTAAGTTGCTGAGGCTGGCCTTGAATTTGTGATTCCCCTGCTGTAGTCATCTAAATCGCTCGGATTTCAGGTATGTGCCACTGTACCAAATGCATTTGTGTTCTTTGGAAGAAAATTACTATGCATAGCCCACACTTAAAATCTAAGAAGTTGCCCTTCATGATTTGAGGTGGAGTGTCTATATAAAGTATTTGGAATTGCTCTGCCTGGGAGATTTGATCCTTCTCCTTATTTATTCATTCAATAATTTACTTATATTAAACATGAGTTTATGTATATTTGTCTTTTACCCTGGGTAATAATATAATGCTTTTAAAATTTATTTTGTACTTAATTTGCTTAAACTTTGTCAAACTGGACTTTTAGCTCCCATATTCCTCTGAATTCGCCCTATCATTGTGTGTGTCTCTCTGTGTGTGTGAGCACTTTCTTGCTCTGACACTATAAAATGATTCATGTTCATCTTGTATGCTACAGCCTTGAATCTCCCTCACGTCCATGGAGACCTAGTTTCTTTATTGTAGAATGGTATTAGAAATGAAGATATGACTCCTAGGTGGATGTGTTGCTATTGGAGTGTATTTCTTCTAGACCACTGACCCAATAAAGAAATATGTATGTGCATATTAATATATCTACATACACATATCTGTAAATATTTGTACATGTAGTGATCTGTATCTTAATTAAACTAATCATAAGTTTATAGTAATGTCTACAGATTAATTCATTATTTCATGGATACATCAAGCCATCATACCATTTGTTTGATATACCTCACTCCAATAAATCTATTTCTTCTTTTTTCCATTAATATATTAATTGCTCAGTTTTATAAAAATAGTCTATTGTAGTTACAGAATGATTAACCTCTACTTCACAGAAATAACATTATCAACCAAAGTACTATGTTTATATATGGTTTGTTTTATCTAATCTCATAGATTTCACTTCATCATAGATTTTGTACATACTTAGATAAGAATGTTTTTTCTCCATCCACTTCAGTGATGTACTTTCATATTTTTGTACTAAAGTCAGAGTCTTTTGTCACATTCTGCATTTCATCCTGTAATTATCCAACATTCAAAATAATATTTTAAGATTTGCATACATTAAGATTGAATCTTTGTTCTATAAAGTTTTACACTTTTGATAAATGCATTTTTTGTGTCTATAATTAAAGCACACACAAAAATCCGCCACCCTGAAATATCTCCTTAGTCTTACCTATTTGTTCCTCCCCCACAAAATGAAAACCTTGACAGTTACCTGTATATTCTTAAACTGCTATTTATAGAATGTCAAATAACTAGAAGAATAAAAGTAGGTAGCTTTTTCAGACTCAATTTCTTTGCATTTTTTTGATGACAGCAAACAAAACTATACAGTTTTGTTTGTCTTATCAAAAATTCAACTTGAATGAAAAGACTAGGTGCAGGAATTATCTAAAAGCAATTAAGCAGTAATCATAAAAAAAACTCTTGAATCAAAGAACAAATAGAAAATATTAGCAAAAAGACAATATGTAGAAAACCTACTTATAAAACTAAAGGTATGACCAGGCAATGACAGAAGAAAAGAGTGACAAGACCTATTTGGGAATCTCAATTTGTCTTCAAGACTAAGATGAATCCTCTGACAGAGTTCATCAGGAACCTGAGGGATAATGGGAGTAGTTATCTTATTTCATTACTGAATTCAATATTGCTATGTCCTTTCTTTAAATGTGGCTAACTTTCATAAAAGGAAGTGGAGTGCTTTGACTACAATTACTTGGGGTATTTTCCTATGTATAATCACTAACCATTTATTATTAGAAAGTATTTTTTGGCCTTTATCATTTAGAATTTACAATACCTAACTTAGCCATCATTAGATCATTAGAGTGGACTGGAGGAGTTTTTTTTTTTTTTTTTTTTTAATATGAGAAGTGAAGAAGTGAATCAGTAATAATACCTTTGCCTTAGTGTCAAAAACAACAACAACAACAACAAAACTAAAGGTATGATAACCAAAATAAAAACATCACTGGAGAGCTCAATTATTGGAGCTGAGAAAGAAAGGAATCCATGGACTTAAAGATAATGGAATAGAAGTTATTCAACCTGAAAATAGAGAGAAAATACACTGAGTAAAAATGAGCAGAATCCTAAGGTACCTATAGAACAAAAACTAACATTTAACATTTGAACAGTTGGAGTACCAGAGGATAAATACAGGACTTATAAATATTGGGAGAATTTTAATTCCTGTATTTATCCTCTGGTACTCCAATATTTCAAAAGGCTTAAACCTACAGCTCTAAGAATGTAAACCAACCACAAACAGGATGAACTGAAAGAATTCTCTGCCAATTCACATTATAATCAAACCTCTGAAAATTAGAGGCAAGAAAATGAAAAAGACTAGTTAGAAAGGATGCAATACTGAGCAAGGAACACCAATTTTAAATGACAGCAGATTCCACATACGTAACCATAGAAACTAGAAATAAGTGGCACGATGGTTCTTAAGTACTGAGAAAAAGAACCTCAACTTGAAATCTATACCCAAGGAAAATATCTTTCAGGGATGAAGATAGAAGAAAGATATTCTTGACAAATGGACAAGTGAATTTGTTGCCAGAAGACCTACTTTTAAAGAATATCTAAAGTAATTTCTCCAAATATAAATGACACCAGATTAGGGTTTGGAAATTCAGAAAGAAAGAAAAAATAGCATAATGGATAAAGCTAGTGTTAAATATGAGATGTGTTTATGAGATATTCTCATGATATATAAAATTATTAGATGATTAATTCTTGCACTATAGGAGTCTTATTAAGGAAGTTGGGGCCTAATCTTACATGATAAAGATTAGAACCTACTTTTTTTCTTCGTCTTCTATTAGAGGCAGAGTCTCTGGTTTAATTCCTAGGTCCTTGATCCACTTTGAGTTGAGTTTTGTGCATGGTGAGAGAGAGGAGTTTGATTTTATTTTGTTACTTATAGATTTCCAGTTTTCCTAGCACCATTTGTTGAAGATGCTATCTTTTCTCCAGTGCATGTTTTTGGCACTTTTGTCTAATATAAGATAATTATAATTTTGTGTGTTAGTCTCTGTGTCCTCTATTCTGTATCATTGATCTACCAGTCTATTTTGGCAGCAATACCATGCTGCTTTTGTTACTATTGCTCTGTAGTATAGTTTAAGATCTGGTACAATGAGGTCATCTGCTTGGCTCTTCCCGCTAAGGATTACTTTAGCTATTCTGGATTTCTTATTTTTTCCAGATGAATTTCATGATTGCTTTTTCTATTTCTATGAGGAATGTCATCGGGAGGGATTTTGATTGGAATTGAGTTAAGTCTGTACAGTGCCTTTGGTAGTCTGGTTATTTTGATAATATTAATTCTGCCTATCCAAGAGCAAGGTAGATCTTTCTATCTTCTAAGGTCTTCTTTGATTTCTTTCTTTAGGGTTCTGTAGTTTTCATTTTAGAGATCTTTCACCTTTTTTTGTTAAGTTGATACCCAAGTATCTTAATTTTTTTGAGGTTATTGTAAATGGGGTAGTTTTCCTCAATTCCTTCTCAGAGTATTTGTCATAGATATACAGAAATGCCTTTGATTTGTAGGTGTTAATTTTGTATCCTGCTAACATCTGACATGATACTCATCATATTTAGAGGTAATAAATAAGATACTTGAAAATTAGGGAGTGTAAGTGTAACTGTGTGGAAATCTGGTTTCTATGCTTCCCTCAAAGTAGTAAAATGTTCATACTATAAACTGTGATATATCACAAAAGTATATAATGATATATGTAGAAAGAACTAAGAAAAATTATACAAAACAACATATTAAAAACTATGACAGAAAAAAAAATGTTATTCTAAAGTTTCTGTTTTTCTAAATTTTTGTCAAGTAACACATAGGCTGGCAAGAAAAGGGAAATAGATGAAAGAGAAATAACAGGAAAAAATGGAATAATTGAATACTAATACTGTTTTTAAAATATTTTGTTAGTTGTAGATAGACACGATACCTTTATTTTATTTATTTATTTTTATGTGGTGCTGAGGATCAAACCCAGTGTCTCATATATGGTAGGCAAGCACACCATCACTAAGCCACAACACCAGCCCCAAATACTTATTTTTTCATTATTTTTATATATGACAGCAGAATGCATTATAATTCATATTAAACATATAGAGCACAATTTTTTTATCTCTAGTTGTATACAAAGTATATTCACACCAATTCCTGTCTTCATAATGTACTTTGGATAAAGCTGTCCATCACATTCCACCATCATTTCTAACCCCATGCCCCCTCCCTTTTCCTCCCTGGGAAGAGGGGTGAATACTAATATTTTAGTAATTATGTTAATGCTAGTTGTTTAAATATATCAAAAGATATCAACAGAGTGCAAAAATATGAGCCAATTTTATGTTGTAAATAAAAGACTCACTTCAAAATAACACAAAAGTATTTTAAAAGTAAAATGATAGAAAAAGATATACCAAGCCCTAATTCACAAAGAAGAAAGCAAAAGTGGCTAGATATTTGGTAGATTTTAGAAAAGAGAAAACTGCTGGAGACAAAGACATTGCATATTGTTAAAAGAATGAATTGACCTGAAGATATAGCAATTCTAAAGATGTATGCACGAAAAATCAGAGACTTAATATACATAAAGAAAATCTGATAGTGCTGAAAGTAGAAACAGACAAAGCCACAATTATAATTGAGAACTTTAACACTCTCTTCCAGGAGCTGACAGAAGAAGTATTAGGGAGAAAAATCAGCATGATAATATATAGATCTGAAAGCACAATCAGCCAGCAGATTATAATTGACCTGTACAGAATACTGCACATTTTCAACTGCTTATAGAATGTTCATAAGGATAGACAAATATCCTGGGATATAAAGCATGCCTCAACAAATTTAGAACTGAAATCATACAGTGTTTACTACCTGACTATATTGAAATAAAACTAAAGATGAATAAGAGAAAAATATAGAGAAAAATCACAAAATACATGAAATTAAATAACAACTCACTTCTAAATAATCTATAAATTAAAGAGAAAGTCTCACAGAAACAAAATACTACAGAACTAAATAAATGTTAAAATAATGTAAAATATTGGTATATTGTGAGGGAAGATCCAAGAGGGAAATAGCACTAACAGTTTACACTAAAAGTGAGAAATGTCAAGTCAATAATCTATATTCCAATTCCAAGAAATTAGAAGAGTAAGATGTAAGCAAGTCAAAAATAATAAGTGAGAAAATACTAAATATAGGAGCAGAAATCAATTAAATTGAAAATTAAAGTTAAAAGATATCAAAAATTGAAAAAAATGTGATTATTAAAAATTTGGTAAATTCAATAAAACTGTGGAAAGACTGATGGAAATAAAAACAAAAAAATCAAATCAACTACAACTGGAAAGACAGTATCACACCTATACATTTATTAATTTCACATCATGGAAGATATAGACCAATTTCTGTAAAATTCCAAACTACTAGATCTTAACAAAGTTTAAAGTAGATCATATTAATATTCTTGTAACAATTAAGGCAATTCATTTTGTAATTTTAAAATGCACCCAAGATCCCTATGTTCAGATGATTTCACTGGAGAATTCTATCAAATAATTAACTCCTATTTTACACAATCTTTTCTAGAAAATGGAAGAGAAATTGCTTCCAAACTCATTTTACATATCAATATTAAGCTGCTACTCAAACCAAGCAAAGATAGTAAATAGCAATAATGAAGTAGAAGACCAATATATTTAGCAATAAGCAAAAAGAACTACACACTACATTCATTTGAAAGTTATTATGGGCATGCTCAATTTGTTAAATATTTGAAAACTAATAAATGTTATCCATCATATCAACTAGCTTACAAAGAAAAAAAATATAACATGATTATCTACATGACAGAGAGAGAGCACTTCAGAAAACTCAACACTCATTTATAGTAAAAACTCTCAGTGAATTAGGAAGAGAATTATTTCAAATTGATAAAGAATACCTATGATAAAAAATCTAAATTAAACATAATTATTAAAGAATGAATGCTTTCCTTGCCCTTGAGACAAAGAATGAAGGAAAGATATCAACTCTGACTATTCTTTTAGGGGAAGCAGGTAAATTGGATTATCCTAAATTACTGGTGGAAATGTAAAATAATATAGTAACTCCATAAGTAGTTGGTACTTTCTGGAAAAGAAGCCTGCTTTTATAATATGAACCAGAAATTTCATTTTCTTGGGCATTTATCACAGAGAAATGTATACTCATGTTGACACAAAAAGCTAAACATATATGGTCATAGCAGTTCTATTTATAATACTGCAAAATTTGAGCACAACCTAAATATTCTTTGAAAGGAGAATAGTTATTCAAAGCATGATATTCCCATATCACAAAAATTATGCAATAAAATGAATGAATAATTGACATGCAGTAACTTAAATGGAATTTAAGAAAATATGATGAATGAGTAAAGTAATTCCAAAAAAGTACCACACAAATTATCCATTTATATAATTTTCTTTAAATAATAAAATTATATTGATTACTATTTGCTAAAGAGTGGGAATGAAGCATAGAGACTGTGTCACTCTAAAGGAGTAGCATAAGAATTCCTTGTGGTTGTGTTTCTATGTCCTGATTAGGATAATGATTACACGAAATCACATCTGACAGGATTACACATAACTGCATGTACACACACACACAAATGAAACTAATAAAGTCTGAAAAATCTCTAAGGTGGTTTGCCACATTAATTTTCTGCTTCTCAAGTTGCACTATAGTTATGCAAGTTGTTCCTAAATTGGCAAACTGGAAAAGGTTCCATGAAACACCCAGCAGATTTTTGTTTTGCAGTTCCTTTTATAATTAATTCAAAACTAAAAGTTAAAAACAACAAAAATAGTGGAATGACTCAGTTATTCTTTCTTGGGCAATATTCTTTGATGACTGAAACAATTAGAAATTTTAAGTTTTGGAAGGGTCAAGAAAATGATCCTTATCAAATAATTCAATAATGGCACATTACCATTCAACTAAAACTAAACCAAATAGAGCTCCTGTTTCTAAAAATGTGTTTTTATAGCTTTATTAGTTTTCCCCATGAATTTCCCATTTTAATTTTTCTGTCTCAAAGATTTCTTCATATTAAAACACTTGTCTATTTATCTATATTACTTTATCTATTTTTTTATAATATTTCTCCCCCAAATAAAATTCAACTTTTGAGAATGACAGATCATTTTGCCTTTTGTAAGAATATCTAATAAAAGTGAGGAAATGGCTTATTATAATTGAATTGACCACATACTAACAGAAAATATAACCCATCAACTTAATAAGTTAAAAGACACTGTTGTATATCTCCAAATAATCCACATTTTCTTGTAATTAATTTTGATTTTCTAGTTTCAAAAGATTTTAAAAGTAGTTATAAATTGGTTGAGTGTAATCTCTTGAATATGGTAATATATACAGGATATGACTTTTTTGAAATTTTTCATATTGACAGAAGTGGCAGATAATGTTTGGGTAAATATAATTTTTTCTTACTTGGCAATAGGTTCTACTAAAGGTCAAAAACTTTCTTACTATCATTATATCTGAACCTATTATATTCAAAATATTCAAATAGAGAAAACATAGTCAATCACAAACCTTTTTATTTAGTGACTAGCCATGAAAATATTTGTAAACATCTGTTTTGTTATTCAATCTTCAATTTGAATTTTCAATTGAAATTAGGCAAATGAGTTTAAAAATTAGGCAGTTTCATGAAGAAATTAAAATATCTTTGCTGAAGATAAATCACATAATTTTTTTATTCTGAAAAGAGTATTTCTTTTGTGACTTTTTTAAAAATGAGAAATTTATATTTCTTATCTAGAATTACTTAATTTTGTGTGTGTGTGTGTGTGTCTGGTTTTATTCTTGATAAACAGAATGGTCTAAGCTATTGATGTTTTATTAGCCCAAACTTTTCTTTCCTCAAAATGAGTCTCTGGAAAAGATTAAGAAAAATAATTGTACACAGAAAGAACCTTGATAATGCTTTCATTTTTAAAAAACATTTTTAATTGATACACAATGATTGTACATATACATGATCTAGAGTGTGATATTTTAAAAATTTATTTTAATTTTATTTGTTTCAGATATACATGACAGTAGAATGCATTTTGACATGTTATACATACATGCAGTATAACTTCTTGTGTTTGTATATGATGTGGGGTTACACTGGTTGTGTATTCATATATGAATATAAGAAAGTTATGTCCAATATATTCTACTGTATTTTTTATTCCCATCACCCCTACCTTCCCTTCACTCCTTCTTGTCCAATGAAATCCTACTCTTCCCTCTTCTTATTGATTGTTAGCATCCACATATCAGAGAGAACATTTGGCCTTTGATTTGGGGGGATTGGCTTATTTCAGTTAGCATGATAGTCTCCAGTTCCATCCATTTACCAGAAAATGCCATATTTTCATTCTGCTTTATGGCTTAGCTATTGGGAATTGAGCTGCTGTAAACATTGATGTGGCTGCATCACTGTAGTATGCTGATTTTAAGTCATTTGTTTATATGCTGAGGAGTGGGATAATTGGGTAAAATGGTAGTTCTATTCCAAGTTTTCTAAGGAATCTCCATACTGGTTTCCACAGTGGTTGCACCAATCTACAGTCGCATCAGCAATATATGAGTATACCTTTTCCCCCACATCCTCTCCAACATGTATTGTTACTTATATTCTTGATGATTCCATTCTGACTGAAGTGAAACAAAATCTCACTGTAGTCTTAATTTTCATTTTTCTCATTGCTAGAGATGATGAAAATTTTTTCATAAATGGTTGACCAATCGCATTTATTCTTCTGTGAAGTGTCTATTCAGTTCCTTTGACTAATTATTAATTGGATTATTTGCTTTGCGGTGTTAAGTCTTTTTAGTTCTTTATATATATACTGAAGATTAAGCTTTATCAGAGCTACAGGTGGTAAGGATTTTCTCCCTTTTGGTATGGTCTCTTTACCTTCTTGGACTGTGATATTTTGATATATTATGCAATAGGAAGTGATCAATCAGGGTAATTAGCATCCATCACCTCAAATACTTTTTATATCTTTATGTTGGGAACATTTCAAATTTTCTCCTCTAGATATTTAAAATACACAACAAATTATTTACTGTAGTTGCCCCCCTCTGTTATACAGCACTCAAACTTCATCTCATTATCTAAATCAATTTTTTTACCTGTTAACCAATGCTTCTTAATCTTCACCTTCTGGCCTCTGGTAACCATTATTGAACATTCTACTTTAAAAAAATATTTTATTAAACTTTTTCATATGTGCAGAACCATGAAGTATTTGTCTTTTTGTGCCTATATTATTCTATTTAATATAATATTCTCCAAGCTCACTCATGTTGCTGCAAATAACCAGGTTTCATTCCATTTTACATATAAATACTATTCCATTGTGTTACATACATGTATATTAATACATCACATTTCCTTTCTTCATACATCTGTAGGTGGACATCTTGGTTGAGTCCATCTTAGTTATTACAAATAGTACTGCTGAAAATGTTGGAATAAAAATATCATTTTGGCATGGTAACTTTTATTCCTTTGAACATAAGTCTATCCTTTCCATATTTTTCAAGATGTGGACAACGAAATGAGTATAATCTTCTTTGAGTTTTGTAGGGCTATATCAAGTTCATTGTGATATTTCTCATGTATATTTTTATATTGTAATAAATACTACTAATGTAAAGAAACATAGCTTATAACTCCTTTTGTAGTATAAATCACAATCATTTATTTAAATAACATTACTCACAAGTAGTATGAATCCAATTAGGATTTGAGTTGCTTTAACAGTACCTTCACCTTCAAATAAACCAAATTAATTATTCCATACTATTTGCAAAAATAAACACACCAACCTCTTCATCTTTTTAATTCAGAGTGGCTTCCATATAGAATGTGGTGCCATGTAGAGGATGTAGGTTGGTTTGTAGAGATATGTGGATTATTCCCATCTAAAATTCATAATGTATATAATGATTCACATATCTGTAATCAATAATAAATTGTATGTATACATTAGGAGTACAAAATTGAACACAGAAATAGCATATACCACCACTTTCATCAGGTTTTTGACACTGTTGATGTATAAATATGTTATTTTTTTTTCATCTAACAGTCTCATTTTAATATTAATTGTGCTATTTTTCCTCTTTGGTTACCCATTTAACTTTTGGGAATTGTAGCCAATATCCAGGATGGCATTCAATTCTTTCATTGTTTTCTAGTGTTCATAGCCTTTTGTTCTCCTAAATTGTATCAGTTCCTGTTTGTTACCAATAGATACGGTAGATGTATTGGTAAGTGACTTATATATGGCCTCCTTCCTTTTAAATCACTTGTGTTAAAATCTACATGCTGTTCTGTAAGGATACTCAAGCAACCATTATGGAGAAGTCCTAGTGGTAAGGGAATTGAGCCTTTCTGCAGTGAATGGGAATGGAAGCCTTCTGACAATAATCATGTTTTTATAAGATCCTCCAAACTCTGTCAAGATCTCAGATGACTACAGCCTTAGCCAATTAATTAAATACAATAACAGGAATATTTTATGCTTTAAGTATTCAGTCAAGTTAAGCTAAACTCTCCCCAGATTTTTGCCACAAAAAAACTGAAAAACAATAAATATTAACTAAATTTTAACATAATGTTTTAGTAGCAATGGAAGACTATATAGATTTTGGCAAGAGAAAATTTGCCAAATTTTCAATATTTCAATATTTTTGGAAACATATGTTAGGAGTTGTTTGAAAGAATTTTGAAGAATCTTTTACCAAAATGTTAATGATCATAGAAATGTAGAAGCATGGAAGATTTTGAGCAGACTCTGGGTGAGAGGTTAAAGAGAAATAACAACAACACAATCTTCCTGGAAACTATAAGGAAGAAGATATTTTTCCTATAGTGGCCAAAAACAACTGCTGCCTATGACAATATAGGAAGAAGTAAAATATGCAAGATGAACTTGGGAATAGGACCATGAAAATTTCCAGGTAAAATGTGGAGGGAGCAACTGTTGTTTGATACTTCCATTGAAATTCCAGAGAAGGGAAATAACATAATGAAAAGACTCAACAAAGTGAGCCTGGGCTTATGGTTTTGAAAATTCTCAGCCTCTCCAGATAGTAAGTAATACTAAGGTAAAGAAGTTGCTTTCAGCTAAATATTAAATCCAGACCAATCTCAGAAATCCTGATCTAAGATTAAATTGAGAGTTTAATATAAAATCACTTAATACCTGAGAAAGATCAGTAGTGATACTTCAGAGGGAATGCAATAACACAAAAGATACTAAAGATTTTTGACAGACATTGCTTTACTCAGGATTTTTTTTTTTTTGCTTAATTCATTTATTGGTTCTAATAGTTTATGTTTTGTGTGGAGTCTTTGGAGTTTTCTTTATATAAAATAGTGTCAACTGCAAACAGTGAAAAATTGATTTGCTTCTTTCCAATCTGGATGCCCTTTATTTTTTTTCTCTTGTCTGATTGCTCTGGCTAGGGCTTCCAGTACTATATTGATAATAAATATGGTGAAAGTGGGAATCCTTGTTATGTTCCAGATCTTAGAGAAAGTGTGAGCATTCATCTGGAACATCTTAGAGAAAGTGTGAGGTAAAGAATGGATGGAAGGGTAGCATGGCATCCTCTAAAGGTAATGTGCCAGGTGCGGTTAAACTTCTGAAGGGAGCACTTATGTCTTGTGATCTTTCCCACCTGCATGTATTTCTTTTCTTCTGATGTCATCTCTGTCCTGTGTGCTTAGCTGCTGAATGTTGATATATCTCTGCATAAGTGTTAGCTGGAAATCTTGGTGTTGGCTGGCCCCAGTTTAAGGTGAGGCTTCTCACGGGATAATTCATACTCACAAGACAGAACATCTGGTAAAAGTTGGAGGGGTGATTTTCTGGCTCTACAGGGAGATGGAAGGCATGAAGGAGCACAGGTTGCTTGTGCTAATTTAAAAATAGTGCACTGGGTAGTCCTGGTAGCTCTCTCTCCCTCTACATTGTGCCCACAGCCACTCCTCCATGTGATTATCCCCATCACTTCCTTTCATTCCCTTCCTTACTCCCCTGACAGCTACCAAATTATATAAGGAATACTGCCTTTTGTCCTTATTGTGATAGCTTTTTAAAACTGTTGTTAGTATAAGTCAAAACTCCAGGAATTTGATAAAATAAAACTACTTTATCTTGTTTAAATTAAAAAGAAAAGAAAGTTTTAAAAAATAGGACAAATAAAAGGGTCTGTTCATACAACTTCCTGGGCACACATTGAGGTGAAATTGTGAGGGTCTAGGGCACTTCATGAAATGCACAGACTTTCTGTTCCCTGAGTCTGTGAGAGCTTTCCAGTGCAGTGTGGATCTGAGGGATAGGGTTTAGCCCACAAGGGGTTCTGTCAGGTGTCTAGCAATTGGAATACAGAGAACTGCTACCTGAGAAAGCTGGCCCCCACAATGGGACCCAGGAGAAGGCAGCTAGAGAGAGCCAGTATCCCTCACTGGTAACAAAAACCACTACCTCTGTGTTCCCAGAGTTCCCTGCAGGCATCTGGGCCTTTCCTCCCTCTGTCTTGCTCAGCACATTTGGAGTAACTTTCACAGTGCTCAGCTGCTCTATGGAGTCAAATGGCACATTCAAATTTGGAGGTTACATACTCTGAGGCTAAGGATGACTTGTGAGAAAGTCTTGGATTCTCTTGCTTCAGCTCCCTCTGGAACTCTCTAGAAGACTCTGATCATTTTATTTAATTTCTTTTTTTTAAAAAAATGTTCAGTTAGTTATACATGACAGCAGAATGCAGTTTTACTTATTGTACACAAATGGAGCACAAATTTTCATTTCTCTGGTTATACATGGTGCAGAGTCACACCATTGGTGCAATCATACATATACATACAGGAAGTTTCTTATTCAAACAAAAGAGGTTCTAATATACCTATGATCATTTTCCCTCAATGGAAGCTCAAGGTAGATGCTGTGCATCTTAAAGATATTCGTTAATGCTTATCTATAAGAGCAAATTTCAATAAAATTCACCAAGAACTCACAGTTCTTAAGATTTATGAGAAACTCTTGGATTCTCTTGCTTCAGCTCCCTCTGGAACTCTCTAGAAGATTCTGGTCATTTTATTTCATTTCTTTTTTAAAAAATTTGTTCCAATTAGTTACACAAGACAACAGAATATACACAATTATACATTTGCAAAAATACCACCAGATTAGATTTAAAAGGACATAGTCAATATATTTTTTTTTAAAAAATTAGATACTCAAATTTCTCCAAGAAGTAAAAAGACTGAAAAGTTTACTAATTTGCAAATACAAATTTTCATGAAAAAGGAATGGTGTCACAGAGGTCAGAACTTTGGACCATAAAGGAGTACTCTAAGCTCCTATTTTCTCCAAGAAGAACAATTGCATAAATATTAATATAGATTTAAAGTAGTATATTTACTTGCATAATTTCAAAGAATTCCTTGCATATTTAGTATTAATTAATACACATAGATTTCCTTTAGATGAATGCTTTTTGTTAATGAATAATTCACATATATATAAAATAATTTCCCAAGAAATTATGAAAAATTGCTTTGAATGCCTATGTTTATTGAATGATAATGCAACATTTAATCATTGGTGGCAATATTTGCTTCAAAATTTCACAAGTTACCATAGTTCATTTTTTATGCATTTTTATTTATACAATGGATTAATGTTTATAAGGCATCAAAATATGCAATGTCTATTCCCATTTTTTTCTTTGCAAAGTCAAGAATAACCTGAATTTAATTATATTTTTTATGATTTTATCATATAGCTTTCAAATAAGGTAATTTGCCATGTTACCCATGTATCACATTAGCATTTTTATTCATTATCAAAGTTCATATATAAGAAGAATATTGTGTTATTACAAATTATGCTAAATATTAAAATTGACATTTGATATTTTAAATTGTAAAATGGAGTTTGAGCTCTATTTTACTTTAGTAAACATCCTTAGCCAGACTGTGCCAGCCCAAGGATTATGGAAATTACGTGTGATAAATACTTTGGAGATACTATCTGACTGATTAATTTTGGGGAAACAGTTTTTATTTATAGAAATTAAATTTATTATAGAGTAGAAATAAATATGTTCTTAAAATAAATCAGGAAACTGGCACAAAGGAAAGGTTCACTTCAGTTTATTACACTAGAAACCCAGGGTTTAGATTCATTGCACCAGTTATCAGAGGTTATGCATGGAAACTTTGGAAAAATACCATCCCACACAATTCCTAAAGAATTTACTAAGAAGTGAACTCAACTAAATCAGACATTATTCAACCAATGATCAGAGAGATACATTTAATATATGAATTTAAATTTCATGTCAAAGTTTATTTGGGAATTTCACATTGTCAGTACCCTTCAGACAACATTTAGATTTTTTTGAAGCCTTTTTTCCTCTTTGTTTCCATTTGCATTAAAAGTTTTTATTAGAGAAATTCAGAGCAAAAAAAATGTAGATATCACTCAGCTTTCAAATGAATATTTCATGCATACACATATATATAGGTCATGAGTTTTGAAAAAAGAAACTTGTGTTCCTGCGGGAAATTAAGCACAATACAAAACACTTAAATTACTTATCTATTCAATGAAGATGAAGTAAGGCGGTAGCTTTCTGGCCAAGGATTAAAGAGGACAGTAAATGTGGAGTAATGGAGGAAGAGAGGGACAGGCATGAAAAGGAAAATGTCTAATAGACTATGGGAGTAGTCTTTTTATTTTGTTCTTTTATTTTCAATTTTATTTGACAAATATAATTTTATATGTTTATGATTTACAATATGGCTAATGCAAGCTAATTAATATATGTATTACCTCACATCTCCTTTTTTTGTGTAGAAAACACTCCAAAACCTCTCTATAGCAATTTTCAAGTATACAAATATTGTTATTAACTCTGGTCACAGTGATGTATGAGAACAATAATTTCTTCTGATATCCTTTCAAAAGTTTCCCTTAGATACATTTAACTCCTTTATTCACTTGTAAATCATATATTTACTAAACATGATTATTTTTAAGAAGTTAAACTGTAAAAATACCTTGGAAAGTAGTTACATCCAAAATGCTTGTGAAATTGTAGGGTGGAAAGCAGCTTCCACAAAAAGCGTTTATGAAGTATTGAGCAGATGAAGTATTGAGATGAAGTATTGATCAGAAATGAGTATAACATGATAAATAAGTATCAGGAGGAACTTTGTGAATTATGAAGCACTCCTATATATAATAAAAGATACAAAAAATGTATGAACATCCTGCTGTGAACTAAGATTGGATTAGTATTTATAGTACACTTATGATTTAAATATGGGGAGACATTCTCAGAAATACACCATTATGTGTTTTCATTATTGTTTAAATATCATAGAGTATACTTACAGAAACTTAGATGGTATAGGTTCATAACTTGACGTGGCCTTTTGATTCAATGAAGAGGCAGTAAGCATGAGGCTTCTGCTGTGTAACACAGCAAAAAGATTCACAGTAAACTTTTAATGTGTGTGTGTGTGTGTTTAGAAGAATTAAACTAAAAGAATGTAAAAAGAATGATAAAAATTCGGATTTCACCTAGGATGTGTAAGGCTCTATGTTTGATCTTCAGAACCTATACACAAAGGGTAGGGAGAGGAATGGTAAAAAAAAAAAAAAGAGAGAAAGAGAGAGATAGAAAACACAGTTATTTAAACCCAACCTAGTTCTTCCTATAAAAATTAAAATTACTTATATCTTTATGCTTTTTCTATAATAGAAAGTGTGAGAAATTTTTTATATCACATGATTATTATTTTAAAATATTATCATTATTTTGCAAGATTAAAATATTCCAAACTATGTTAGTTTATATGTCTTGGCTTCTAAATAGTATAGGCTAGCACATATCTAGAAGTTCTTTGTTTCTCTAAAGTGCAGATTAAATGATATAAACTGTCAATGATATTCATTTTAAATATGATTTCTCATATTAAGAATCTTTTAACTTAGTGCATGCTTAAAATCCTAGCAGTTTGGGAGGGTGAGGCAGGAGTTTTGCATGCTTAAAGCCAGTCTCAGCAAATTAGCAAGGCTTAGTGAGACCCTATTTCAAAATTAAAAATTAAAAAAAACAGCTGGGGATGTGACTCAGTAGTGTTTCAATCCACAGTACCCCCCAAAAATAACATCTTTTATAATCATTACTTTGCCTCTCGTTTTCATGTATTTTTCTATTAGTATAATGCTTAGATTTTTTAAGACTATTGGACACATGCCATAGTTGTTTAACATTCATTAAAGAAAGAAGTGGTCAATTTTTGAATATCTGTTTCTATTTCCTTCCTGGTAGTTATATGTATATGGCTATGATCTTTGACTCATGCATAAACTCAGAAGTCTATTCTCAATATTGTTTAAATGTGAAAGCTTTTTCTTGAATAACAACATTCCTATTTTCCTGCCACCATTTCCAGTTTGAGGGCTCAATCTCTGAAGTCTGTGAATTTCCTTGTTTTGTATGAATATCAAATATCCAAAGTTCTTGAAGACTGAACTCCATATTACAAGAGTTATGCTTTATTAGGTGACTATTGTATCCTGGTCAGCCAGTTATATTAGATTTAGTAGTGTCTTAAATTTTATAGCAACAAGAAATCACAGATTTTAATTTCTTATATTGATTTTCTAAAATACTTGGTTAAAATTGCACTTACGGGGCTGTGGATATAGCTCAGTTGGTAAAAAGCTTCCCTCGCATGCATAAAGATCTGAGTTCAATCCCCAGCACCACACACATATGCACACAAAAATGCATTTAAGAAGATATTATGTAAAATTTAAAAAGATAGACCAGATTTTATCCACTTAATAATTGTGGGGAAAAAAAACTGTAAATCACAATCATATAAATCACAATGACAATCAGGATAAATACTATCAAACACTAAGAGGAAAACCCATTTTCCATTCAAGTTACACATTCCCAATTATGTTTTTATTATGTTTCTACTAATGTTGCTAAAAATGAAAAAAATATTTCATGTATAATCACTTAGACATAAATAAACATTTATCTTGAAATTTTGTTCACTTAATTTATGACCCCTGATTTACACAGAAAGTTAAATTTTTTATTTGCTTTTTACAGTGAACTCTCTTAGCAAGGCCTGAAGCAGCTTGCCAATTAAATATGCTATTATATAAACTGTATAGCTACAGTTTTGCTTGTTGTTGCTCCTCAATCTGCTTCTAAATAAACATGGCTGTGGCAAATTAAAATCCAAACAGAAAATAAAGCCTCATTCTTTATTCTAAAAAAAATAATTAATAAAAGTATATTATACTAAAAGCCTTAACTAGCAACATATTCATTCACTACTGTTATCAACTATTATGTACCATACCTAAAATGATGTGCTATTCTTTTATACACCTGGAGGCACAGCAGGTTTTTTTACACCAGCATCACACAAACATGTATAATGGATTGTGCTATGACATTTTGATGACTGCAATGTCACTGGGCCAAATTATTCAGCTGCATTATATTCGTATGAGACCACCATCATACATGTAGTCTTTTGTTACCTGAAATGTTATGTAGCAAATGACTGTATTTTGATTTAAAGAAATATTGGGAAGAAAAATTGTGAAATTTATACTGACCGTAATTCAAAGGTTGAGAACTGAGACAAAATAAATTCTAGATAAATTGTAATAATTACTATGCTTTAAGACTAGGTGCTAAGATGTGTGTTTTTCATCTGTATAAGTGGCATTATATCATAATATGGCATTTTATCTAATACCACCAATGATATAGGGAATGAGAAGTGCAAGGTTTCATCTGCATCTATTAGCTTCTTCCATAGGATCTCTTTTTATAGTTATTTCTTCTTTATGCCAATTATTTGCACTAATATACCATTGTTTCTCTCTTCTCCTTTTAATATCTTCTATAAATATAAGCTCTGAACCTCCATTTCCTTAATTATTACCTTTAAATATGAAATGCTTATAATAAACAATTCTTCACGTGGTTTTTATTAACATGAACTAAATATTCTCTTCCTAATTCTCATAGAAATATTCTAAGTGCAACATATAATTAAATATTCTATGTTAAGTGAAGCCACAGGTAGAAACTTACTGTATTCCTATGAATATGTCAGATTACAATAGAATTAAGTTATTTACAAGGAAAATTTTAATTTTAAGAACTTGAATATGTTATTTGCTGCTAAAAAGAAAGTGGATAATTCTTGGTTTCTGATTAACATATTTAATGCTAAAAGTTTTAAATTATTCTAATATCATACCTTATAAAAGAGGTACTATATTATTCTAAGTCAAATAATTCTAAAAACCAAACAAAAATTTTAAAATGCTATTTATAATACATGTTTGTGTATCTAATATTATTGGTTTTTTAATCCTTCTGAAAAATCTGTCTATCTAAAGATTACAGTACCTCAAAGCTAAACAGCTTCCTTTGATTTTTGGAGCTACTCATTCTTTGTATGCCCTTTGTATGTGTTAGTATTCACAGTGTTCGTGTTTAACACAAGAAAACAGACATATATGAAAGAATGAAGACTTTCCTTCTTTGACAAGTCTAACTATATTGTTAAAGTTAACTATATTATTAAGCTTAGCAATGGAAAATTCAGGGACACATGATTTTTTTTCTTATTAGCAGAATGTCAGATTTCATCAGCTTTAAAATATTTGGGCATAACATCTCCTTCATTAAACTTAAATTTAAAATATTTTAGAAGGCACCATCACTTTTTAAATCATGATATTTAGTGTGTTTCTACTAATTTACTTTGGTGTTGAGGACTGTTTTCTATAATCCCAGTTACTGCTGCTTTGTGAACAAGCTGCACTCATGGAGGCCTTCAAAAATGACTTTGTTCCCTCCACACTGCCTATATACTCCTGCTCTGTGTGCTGTGTCTCCAGCCCTTGGGTGAAATATAGGGTACCCATGGCCCACATGCTTATGCTCAGATAAGGAAAAATCCACTGGCAAATAAACTAAAAAAAAAAACACTTCTTAAAAGAAGAAATACAAATGGCCAAGTACATGAAAAAATGTTCAAAATCACTAGCAACTGACCCTAATTACATTGAGACTTTATCTTATCTAGTTAGAATGGCAGTCATCAAGAATACAAGCAATATTTAATTGTATATACATACCACATTTTCTTTATCCATTCATCTGTTGAAGGGCATCTAAGTTGGTTCCATAATCTAGCTCTTGTGAATTGAACTGCTATAAGCATTGATGTGGCCGTGTCACTGGAGTATGCTGATTTTGAGTCCTTTGGGTGTAAACCATGAAGTAAGATAACTTGATCAAATAGTGGTTCCATTCCAAGTTTTCTGAGAAATCTCCATACTGCTTTCCAAAGTGGTTGCACCAATTTGCAGTCCCATCAGCAATGTATGAGTGTACCTTTTCCCCCACAACCTCGCTAACACTTATTGTTGCTTGTGTTCCTGATAATTACCATTCTGACTGAAGTGAGATGAAACCTTATAGCAGTTTTGATTTGCATTTCTCTAATTGCTAGAGATATTGAATATTTTTTCATGAATTTGGTGATTGATTGTATATCATTCTGTGAAGGGTCTGTTCAGTTTCTTAACCCATTTATTGATTGGGTAGGGGTTTTCTGTTTTTTGTTTTATTTGGTGTTAAGTTTTTGAATTCTTTATGTATCCTGGAGATTAGAGCTCTAACAAGAAGAGTAAAATTATGGCATTTGTAGGTAAATGGATGGAGTTGAAGAATATCATGCTAAATTAAATAAGCCAATCTCAAAAAACCAAAGGCCAAATGTTTTCTCTGATATGCGGATGCTGATCCAAAATGTGGGGTAGGGGGCTAGGGATGAATGGAGTAACTTTGGATTGACAGAGGGTAGAGAGAGGTGTGGGGATGGGAAGGATGATGGAATAATATGGACATTATTACCCTTATGTACATGTATCATTATATGAACAGTGTAATTCTACATTGTAATTCATCCAGGGAAAGGAGAAGTTGTGCTCCATTTATGTACAATGAGTTGAAATGCATTCTGCTGTCGTTTATACCTAATTAGAACAAATTTTAAAAATACAAATAATAATAAATGCTGGTGAGGATGTGGGGAAAAAGAATCTGATTTTACATTTTTGGTAGGATTGTTATTTGTACAACAACTATGACCCTGCTATGCCACTCCTTAGTATTTATCCCAAAGTAATATCGTCATCATACCATAGTGACACATCTGTAGCATGTTTATAGCAGCTCAATTCACATTAGTCAAACTATGGAACCAGCCTGTGTGTTCATCAATGGATTAATTGATAAAGAAAATGTGGTGTACATACCCAAAGGAGTTTTACTCGGTCATATAGAAGAATGAAATTATGTCATTTGCTGGTAAATGGATGGAACTTGAGAACATTATGCTAAGCAAAAAAGTCAAATTCAGAAAGTCAAAGATTTTATGTTTTATCTCATATGTGGAAGCTAAAGAAGAAAAAGAGAAAGAAAGGTTGGGGGAAATCTCACAAAAATCAAAGGGATATCTGCTGACCAGGGGATGGGAGGAGGCAAGAAAAAGAGGAAATATTGGGTAATGATACTGGTCAAATTATATTGGTACACTGTGTGTATTTTCAAATATATATCAACAATCACAACTTTATGTTCAAATATAAAGCATCAATAAAATATATGAACAAAATATGCTGGGTTTTGTATGGAAATGAAAGATGTCCTATCTTGAAAGACATGTTAAGGGCTTGAAAGCTCATGTCATGTGTCATACCTTAGAACTTTATTGATTTTATCAGGGAAAGATGAGGGCTCTCAACTGCCAAGGGAAGGTAGGGAATCTTCTCTGCTCATGGAATCATTTTTTTTTAATGCCAGGTGTTTAGTTAAGTGTGAAAAATATTTAGAGTACTGCTGAGAGCCATAGCCAAGTAGGAATGACACATGGCAATTTCTTTGTCAGCCTACCCAATGTTGCTTAGAGGGAGGCTCTCCATTGTGGAAATGGGCTTGCCTTGGACCCAGGTCATTTGCAGTGACATTGCATGAATGTTTGAGAAAGGTGACCCTGCTCAAGGACCAGGACGGATCTGGGTTTAGGGAGGTTCCAGGTTTAAGGTGGATCCTGCTGGGAATAGGGCATATCCTGCTGCCTCAGGCGCCCGCTCCTTGAGTTCCCATTGAGTTCTCGTGAGATTCAGAGAGTATTTGGGATGCAGAGCCCGGTGGAGGTGGATTTTTCCCATAACGTGCGTGTAGAGTGCCAGTGGATTTTCCCAGAACGTGCGTGTAGAGTGCCAGTGACAGTTCGGGAATAAAGAATTGCTGTTTGAATCTACAAGGCTTTTGTGGTGGCTCGGTTATTTTGTGCCCAGCCAGACTGCGGCAGAGTACTGTAATACTGAGTCATAAATCACTGTAATGAAATAATTTTAAAATATTATTTATTTTGACAATCTGAAAAATTATTTAAACAGTTTAGATTCCATAGTAAACAGTTTTTAATAAAACAGCATTTTAAAGTATTTTCCATATGCATCTATTCATAAAAAATAGTGTCAAGTAAAATTTCAAAATTAATCAAAATTCATTGCTTGAATTTGACATTTATATGTTCTGACTGGAGTTCAGAAACTCTGCACAAAGTAAGCAATATTGATAATATTTTCAGAGACTCGAATATATAGTATCATAAATAAGGAATGATTTGTCTTTACAGAGCTGCTTAGGAGTTTGGAGTGTGGAAAACATGGCACTTTAGCACTCAAAAGCAATTCTCCAATGAACACTTGCATTAAACACTTACACACAAGAAAAATAGAACACTGAATTAAGAATCATGAAACTTTACAAAACAATGAATGAAAGGATCAAAAAAATGTGGAATATATCCACAATGAACTTAGCCACAAAGAAAAATAAAATTATGTCACCTATGGGAAAATGAATGGAATTAGAGAACATTATTTTAAACAAAATAAACCAAATTCAGAATGTCAAAGGTCCTGGGTTTTCTCTCACATAGAGAAGATAGAGAGAAAAAAGGAAAAGAAAGGTGAGAGTTAGGGATCTCATGAAAATTAGAGGAAGGTCAGTAGAAAACAGGGACCAGAGGATGGGAGGAGGGAAGGAGGAAGAAAGGGTTGTGGGTGATTGGGTCAAATTATGTTGTTATATTGTATGCATGTATGAATATGTAACAACAAATCTTACTATTATGTAAAACTGTAATGCAACAATAAAAGTATGGAAAAAATTCTGAGTGTTGGGGTTATCAACTGAGGAAAAGATTTAAGTGTTTTAGCTGTGCTTGTATATCCGCAGTTGACCATCTGACACACATGCACTCGCGTGCGCGCGCACACACACACACACACACACACACATCACCTGCACATATATGCACAAAAGGCTTATCACAGAATGAGAATTTATTCTTTGAGGGCACAATTATTTTACCTTTTAAAAATATACCTTTAATTTGGTGAAAATTTTTAGACTTATAGAAAAGTAATAAAAATCAATTTTGCATATATTTCTTATTTTCTTCTTATGTTACCTCTCCCAGGATGCTTTTGTCAAAATTAAAACAATAACATTAGTATATTACCATTAACTTAACTTCACACTTCATTTGGATTTCAATAGTTTACCAGTTTTTGAAATTTTTCCTTGTATCAGGATCTAATCCAGAATACCATTGAATTTATTGTTTTGCATTTAAAAAAAAAAGATTGATGTCCATGAAATCTTGATCCATGTTTTGTTCCTGCCATTTTCAACCAATTCGTATTTGAATTGTCAACTTTACTCTTAGGATATTATGATGATGACAGCATAACTCATAACAGTGATGGTAGTTTATTTTTAGCCAATCTTTTCCCTGAAACATTTTTTATTTTATAATAGAATGCATTTTCACATATTGTACACAACTGGAGCACAACTTTTCATGCCTCTGGCTGTACATAGTGCAGAGTCACTCCAGTGATTTAAAGTAGTTTTAATTTGCATTTCCTGAAACATTTTTTAATGTAGCCGAGATTTTTTTTAACATGAATTTTAAGAACACTGGAAGATAATGAAGCATCTCAATACTACTGAGGCTTGGTAATGTGTGTAGGATAACCAAATAACTTGGGGAGGGTTTATATTTCCACAATTCTCAATTTAGTGCTAGCATTTCCCATTCTTTCTTGCCGCATAGAACGCTTTCCCTTGAAGGTACATCTATATCTATTAATAACACAATTTACAGAGGTGTATTTTTCCAGGAAAAATTTAAAATGCTGAAATTATAGTTAATACATTGCAGAATAAATTGAAGAAATACAATATTCTATAGTCCCAGCTCTCCAATTCCTCTGCCTCCACTTCTCACTGTGCATAACATTTCTTTCTTTGCTAAACTATTTCCTTTAAAAGTTGATATTTATTGTTTTTCATCTGACAACAACTTTGCTTTAAACTTTTACTTTCTTTAAGAAATCACTTTTATGCCCTGGATCCTGCCATTACGTTCATATTTATAAGAGTAAAACAAGCTCAAAAATATATGTAATACACATCTTACTTATTAGGAGAATGTCTTTTAAAAGTATGTACCTCTGCCAGGCATGGTGGCACATGCCTGTAATCCTAGTGGCTAGGGAGGCTGAGGCAGGAGCTCCTGATGGAAATTTCAAAGCCAACCTCAGCAAAAGTGAGGTGCTAAGCAACTCAGTAAGACCCTATCTCTAAATAAAATAGAATATAGGGCTGGGGATGTGACTCAATGGTTGAATGCCCCTGAATTCTATCCCAGTACCCTCCACGCCTCCCACCCAAAAAGAACATACCTCTAACTTTCTAATAGAATATTGAAAATTTTTAATGTGGCAGTTCCATTTGTCATGTTTTTTGTGGAGTGGGGAATCCCAGGGATTGAACTCAGGGGCCCTAGACCACTGAGCCACATCCCCAACCCTATTTTGTATGTTATTTAGAGACTAGGTCTCACTGAGTTGCTTAGCACCTCACTTTTACTGAGGCTGGCTTTGAACTTGTGATCTTCTTGCCTCAACCTCCCAAACCACTGGGATTACAGGTGTAAACCACAGTATCTGGCTGTCATTATATTTTAAATGGCCTGATCAAGCAAAGAGAAATACAAGAAATATTCCACCAGTATCATTTTAATTCTTTGAATACAGCTTCTGCTTTATTTTTTTTCTTTCCTAGAAAAAATAAATTTGAGCATTCCTGCATAAGATTTATGATTTTGTTTATTTTCCTCTATGCTTATTTTGTCTTTGTGATTCCTTTTAGATATTTTCCTTTAATCTGCCATGTTTTTCAATAATCTAATAACATCTTCTTTTAAATTCATCTATTATTATAATTTCAGATATTATTAGACTTTTTAGTTAAAAATAACTATTTTTTTAATTCCCATTATCTTTAAAAATTCCTCTATTTTTTCTGTTCCCTGAATATATTGATCAGTTGTATTAGAGTTCTTGTCTACATAGTCCATAGCTGAGTGACCCCAGGACTCTGTTTCTCATGGATCTTCTTTATCAATTATGTTGTCTCTCCTCTTTACATTTTTGTATTTTAAAAGACTGGCAAGACTCACATTTAACTTTTAATTTCATTTATATACTTGTCAACAGAGACAGCAATAACAAGGTAAAGTTTTCTAACAGGAAATCTGCAACACAGAGTTCTCTCTCCCTTATGGCACCAGCATCATATTTAAATTTACATTATTTTTTAAGATAGATACTCAGTTACTCCCAGAAAAATTGCATTTGGTCAGGTTTGGTTTGCAGTTTTAGCAGGTTTTACTGAGATTTGGTCTTCTCTCTAGTTCACCTCTGCTCCTGGGGTTCAGTTCCATTTGGAGGTTCTCCCTGAATGATGATGGAAGACCCACTTTTTCTTTTCAATTTACCCTTGATATAATCAGCCAACAATCTCAAAATCCCACAATCCCCTCCCTTCCCATAGATGGCTACATGTGTGTTTCAAGGCCTTCAATTCCACCATTCTTACCTCCTCCCTCCCAGGCAGATGTCCCCCTACACTGCCTCACTTGCTCCATAACCATGAAGGTGGGCTCTTTCTATCAGACATAGAATGTGGTAGCCAAATTATTGTGGAATAGATTTCAAAGAAACATGAATAGCACAAAATTAAGGAGTATAGTGAACCCCCAAGGGCAGAGTGCTCAGGGAACTCTAAGTTTCTGTTGAAAGTCAGTGGTTGATATTGACTGAGTACACACACTCCAAAAAATGTAGGAAAGTTTGCAGAAGGATTTTAGAATTCAGAAGGGTTTCCATGTGGCAATTGGTAGTTTTAATTGATTCTTATTAATATGAACGATTTCACCTGTCACTAAACAAAATATATGAAAATGAAGTCTTATTTTCCACTGAAGGTGTCAAAGATACCACAAATAAAAATTTTTGGAAAGAAAATGTCTGGAGAAAAGTCAGTCTGTTGGATGGCCATCAGGAGGTAGCTTCATTTTGAGGCAGAGTTTCCCCTTTTTTATGTTTCTTGGGTCACATTTTAAAGCATTACTCAATGCCTGCCTTACAAATATTATGTAACACTTAGGTGAAACAAATAAATTCATATGTAAATATCAATCATGTAATTTATAAGCAACAAATATGTGTATTTTATATGAATAAAATGCATAAAAATATTCTTTTCATTTAATGTGGTATATGGTATAATTTTACCATCTATTAACTCACTAGTAAAAATAATCTCTATGATTTTATATACTCTATTTCCTTTACTAGGTTTTGGGCTAAATAGAGTGGAGTTACCATTAAGTAAATCTAGAAAGTAATCTCCAGTGATGACTGCAAAGTGCACTTCTACCATCATGAAATGTTCCTTTGGCAGAGCTGCCCAACATGGTGGCTTCTAGCTACCTGTGTGGCTGTTGAGAATTTGAATGGTGGATGGCAAAACTCTAAGTACCGAGTTTTGGGTTTTGTTTGTTTGTTTTTATGGTATTGAGTTTTAAGTTAAACTTAAATTTAAACGGCCACAGGAGGTCAGTGAGTAGCACAGATGTAGGGTGACCTTACCAGTTAGCATTGTCTGAAATGACATTTTACAGAAGCCAGATTCTACTCTTGACTTATAAGAAAGTATACAGAGTTCAAATTCAAAGGTGCTTCCTCATTTAGGTAAGTTTTCCTAAAATGGAGAAACTTCAATTCAGAGCAACAAATTCAATCATTGATTAATGCTTTGCTAAATTTTTTAAAAAATACTTTATTTACATTATAACTATACATAATAGCGGGGTCATACATGCATGAGATATAATTTACTCCATGTCATTCCCTAGTACTTTCTCTTTCCATCCCCTTCTCCCGCCACCTATTCCTCTTTCTGGACTGGTCTTCTATTTTTTTTTTTTTTTAATTTGATTTTTTAAAAAGATACATGCTTAATCTACTAGTTGAAAAAAAAGTATTTAAAAAAAAAATTATGAGAGGCCCGCCCCTCCGCCCCAATCTTTCTGCGCAAACGCGAGGTCGGCACCCTGCGGAGCCAAGAGGTGGGGTTTGGCTGACTGCGTGGGGCGGGACAACTGAGGGGCTGGCACTGATCTGGCCCTTTGGCTAGTGAGGTGGCATAGGTGTGACGTAGCCGCTCCAGTTCCGCGTGAATCACTGGACTGGTCTGGGCACCCGCTGCTCTCATCAGGTATCAGCACCTAAGGCAGAGACGGAGTCCGTGGTGGAGCCCTGTGAACCTGACCGGCGGGATCCGCCTGAGGCGCGAACGCAGAGGAAGAGGAGGAGGAGCTAGAATCGAGGCTGCGGTGGATCTCCTGGGCCCAACCAAGGAGAGGCGTCCTGGCGGGGCAGGGGATAGGGGCGCCCTGATGCTGCAGGAAGCGACTGGCTACAAGGGCGCAGCCGCCCTCCGCAGGGCTTGTGACTAGGAATTTCGGCTCTGCCCAAGGACCGGTCCCCTGGTCTCTCGTGGGCCTGGGTGAAACTTCAGAGATGAATGTATTTGTAGATGATCCATAATTTGCTGGTATTATTATATTGAGAGCAAAACAAATAATAAAAGTGGAAGTTTTTCCAGAAAGAGTCTCTGAGGGTCAACTGGAAGTTACTTCGTAAAGGATCTTAAGAGGAATATTATTGATGTGTTTAAACCTAAATCAGAAGAGCCTTATGGTCAACTGAATCCAAAATGGACCAAGTAGGTCCACAAGCTCTGCTGCCCTTGCTGCTTTTGCAGAGGCTACCTGCTTCTTAACCAAGGGCTCCCTTGACCTACCTTGGGATGAAAAGCTTCATCTGGACATTGTACCAAAAAAAAGTGGTTTGGCTGGTGAGTGAGACGTTTACTACAGTGCAATTGACCTGCAAAACCTAGAGGCAAAAAGTATGCCTCACAGAAAGTGCCAAGAGTGGGTAGAGAGATTATAAGATAGGACTGCCTCCTAAGATTGGTTCTTTTCAGTTATTCGTTGAAGGTTTCAAGGAGGACGAATATTGGCTTAGGAAATTTGAAGGTGATTCTTTGCCTGAGAATATTAGAAAACAATTGTTTTGGATTACATCATCAGAAATATAAACAAGGCAAATGTTAACTGATTAGCTCAGCTATGAAAAGGAGAAATGTTTTACTCAAACTGGATCAATGATAAAGAATTACTTATTCAAATAGTTGCAGTTGATAAGGGTCTAGCATTTCCTTTTAAACATCCTGAATGGAGAACATATCCATATCCTTCCTCAAGCAAAAGTTCCTTTTCTGAAGAAATCAAAAACTTGGTTCTGCCATGTATTTAGGATATGAACTTTGTGCAAGATCTTTATGAACTTTTTAAGACTCACAAGTTTTGACAAAGCTTTTGAAAGTCAGATGTTTGTAATGAGGAGTCAGATCTTAAATCTTGCTCCACACTGAGAAATGGGAAGAGTCTTGGTCATCTAGTACAAATGCCTGTGTGACGTGGAGCACAGGAAAGGGGGAAGTCAGGGTTGGATTACTCAGTTGGGCAGCTCCTTTATCCAGACCTTCCATTGCAAGAAGCCATTTTTTTTTTCTCGGGATAGCAGGTGAAACAACCCTTGGACATTCTTACAGCAATGTAATCTGGTGCAAAAACTTCAAATAATTTAAGTTACTTTAAAAAGATTACATTTTGAATGTAATCAAAAGTTTACAGTTTTTGTCCAAATATTAAATGTCTATAGCAGGGAAGAAGTGATAAGTCTTCTACATTGTATTTTTGTAGAGAATTTGCATTTTGTGGTTTTGTTACTTTAAAACGTAAATTCGTGGTTTACACAGCTAAAGTGACTAAATTACTGTATAATTCCAAGTAGAAAAAAAATAGATATTTGTTGACTTTGAATATAATAACTTTTTCTATATTTTTTAAGCACTGAGAAGAATGTTCTTGTTAATTCTTCTTAAATTGTGTTACAAAGGCCTTTGAGGTTGGGTAAATCTAAAATCACTCTTAACTTTAACAGAGTAGTCAGTAGAAAAATAAATAAGAATAAATCAACACTGACTTAATTTTAAAAGCTGCTATTTTAGAACTTGAGTAAGTGCTGCTAAAGTGGTCATTTTGGGAGACCTAAAAATTAAATATTTTGTTGAAGTGACAGATGACCATTTCTGTTTGTTTTGTATCTTAGAATTGTTTTTTTTTTTTTTTTTTTTTTTGTGTGTGTGTGTGTGTGTGGCAGGAATTGAATCCAGGGGCACTTAATCACTAAGTCATATTCCCAACCCTTTTTATTTTTTATTTTGAGGCAGAGGCTTGCTAAGTTGTTTATGGCCTTACTCAACTGGCTTTGAACTTGTTATCTCTCTGCCTCAGCCTCCCAAGCCACTGGGATTACAGGCATGTTTTCCCATTCCTGGCACCTTAGAGTATTTTTGATGAATTATTTTGTTTTAGTAAGGAAAGGCATCTAAAAACAAATGGATATACTCAAATGAGACTTGAGGGGAATGCTATAAATTTAAGGTAGACCTCTAGTACTTTGAAATTTCATAATAACTTTAAAAATTCCCTTTTGTTTCTTACATGGGATCAAGTGATTAATCAGTACTTCAGAATAGTGGTCTAATTCATTATTAAAGTCACTGAAAAGCAAACCATAGCCCAGAGTGTATATTGGATTGCATTTTGGAGTTCTTATAAGTTCTTAAAATAATAGTGGTGCTTGAAATTAAAAAATGCTTTTATAATTAGAGTCAGTTTTAGGTTATTAGCCCAAATTAGAGGGAAACATGAGAACCACAAATCATTTATATTTGATTTTGAAGCTTTTATATTTTATTTTGAATATCAGTATGTCTCATATTCTTGGAATTTGTAACACTATTAAGTCTCCAAGTGTTTTAAATTGAAATGAGCCTGAAATAAAGATGTGATTCCAGAGGAGAGAAGTTTAATTTCTTCTTCAATCTCAAAGCTTGTAATTAATACTGGACTAAACTGGGCAATTGGTAATCTAGGTCTTTTGGTTTTTAGGTTTACTTTAATGATTTTTTTTAAAAAATGAGTAATTTTGTGTAAAAATCATATCCAGGTGGTTATTCTAGGATGTAGGACAGACCTGCAGTCTCTCTTCCTCAGTTCATTCTCTTGATGTTCATGGGTGTGATGAATGAGCATACTGCTTCCTTCAAGGAGCTAATTGGAAACCTGTGTTTTCCTGTGGTGAGCCGCTTCTGCCGTTTCTGCAGATTATGGTCGCCATTACAAGATGGCGCTGGCTCCGCTGTGGTCTGTGACAAACAATTTCTTATCTGGGAAAGTTGGCACATGATTTTTCACCACCCTGTGAGAAAGTTCCACGCGGCAGCTTTGCATTGGGGCTTGGGATGCTTTATTAAGGCTGGGAGGGGCACCCGAGAGGAAGAAGAAGAAATATCCAGGGACCTGAATAAACTGTTGAAAGAAGATTCTCGAGTTGCGTCTTCCTTGCGGGCAAGGGGTCGCGACAAGTGGTGCCGAAACCCGGGAACCAGAACTTTCAACAGTCAGGGGTGGTGCACCGGTTAGTCCCAGGTAAGTGGGATCCGCGATCAAAGCGGGGTTAGTCCCAGGTAAGTGGGATCCGCGATCAAAGCGGGGTTAGTCCCTAGTAAGTGGGATCCGCGACCAAAGCGGGACAGCTCCTCTGTAATGAAAGAGAGAGCCTTACATTTTATTGCAGCTGCACTGTGTACTTTCGCTCCTACTTTCGCTTTCTTTTTTTTGTGCTTTCTTTGTTGTTGTGTCATGGGTGCCGCATCTTCAAGTCCGCTTCTCCTGGCCCTAGATGGCCTGTTACGTTCCAAGGGACTGGAAGTGAAACATAGTACTTTACAGAGATTTTTACAGAAGATAGATATCGCTGCACCGTGGTTTGCATTTTCGGGCAGCCTTACTGTGCCTAGTTGGGATAAATTAGGCAAAGATCTTGACTTTGCTTCTGAGCAGGGCATATTAGAGGGTGGGGTGATACCCCTTTGGAAAATGGTCCGTAGTTGCCTTACAGATGATAGATGTCAGGAAGCACTTACTAAAGGACAGGAGGTTTTAGAGCGATTGCATGAGGAAAAATCGGAGATGGCAGAAAGTGAAGTGACTCGGGAGGATGGGAGTGTGCGGAGCATGAGACGGGGGAGGAAACGGTTGTATCCAGATCTCAGTACGCTGCGTACACCCCCATGCGAAAGTGAGTCAGAGGAGGAGGAGGATGAGGAGGAAGAGCTCGAGAGGCTGTCTCGTCAGCTAGGGAGTTTAGCTGTAGGAGAAGGGAACACAGATAAGCAAGGGCTCAAGAAAAGCGATCCCCCGGATCCACCGCCGGATGGCGGGGGCGTTTCGGGAAGAGCTTTCCATGCCCAAACATGGAGGGCTGTTCACGCTGAGATGGGTCTTGCTTATCCAGTTTTTCAGGATGACAACAGGGGAAGAGTCCATGAACCCTTAGATTTTAAAATTGTGAAGACCCTGGCGGAGTCTGTACGCACTTATGGGGTGGATGCCGCCTTCACGCTGACTCAGGTGGAAAATCTGTCTAGATACTGTATGACTCCCTCTGATTGGGCTAGCCTTGTTCGGGCTTGCGTTTCCCCGGGTAAATATTTGGACTGGAGAGCATTCGTGCTAGAGGGCGCAATAGAGCAGGCTGCCCAAAACCATGCAGCGGGACACCCCCATTGGGACAAGGATATGCTCTTGGGACAGGGTAGATTTGCAAATCAACAAACAGGATTTCCTCTTGAGGCATATGATCAAATTAACAATATTTGTATTCGGGCATGGAAGTCGCTTCCAAATAGAGGAGAGGTGTCTGGCAATTTGACCAAGATTCTACAAGGCCCTACAGAACCTTTTTCAGATTTTGTAGCAAGGATGGTGGATGCTGCTGGAAAGATTTTTGGGGATCCTGATAGAGCCATGCCCCTTATCAAGCAATTGGTCTTTGAACAATGCACCAAGGAATGTAAAGCGGCAATCACTCCTTATAAAAATAAGGGCATAGAAGCATGGATGAAAGTGTGTAGAGAGATTGGAGGACCTTTAACTAATGCAGGTCTTGCAGCTGCTGTCCTTCGGGTGGCAAAAAGGGGCAATCCTGGTGCCGGAACATGCTTCCATTGTGGTCAGCCCGGTCATTTCAGACGTGAATGTCCTAAAAAAGATAATTTTACTGGACCCCCTCACGGTGGCCCTTCCAATGGCTTTCGTCAACCAGGGCTGTGTCCAAAATGTAAAAAAGGGAAGCATTGGGCAAAAGAGTGTAGATCAATGAGGGACATCCATGGACAGCCTATTTCAGCTGGGCCAAAAAACGGCCGAAGGGGCCCCCGACCCCAGGGCCCACAAATATATGGGGCAATGGAGAATGTCACACCCAAACCCGAGACATGGCCATCTCTACGCCATCCCATGAGACGCGGAGAGCCACTACAGGTGCCGCGGGATTGGACCTCTGTTCCACCTCCAGACTCGTATTAACACCTAAGATGGGAGTCCAATTGGTGGAAACTGAGTTCAAAGGGCCTTTACCGCCTGGCACTGTAGGTTTGCTAATTGGACGTGCATCTTCTACTTTGCAAGGTCTTCATGTCTTTCCTGGAGTTATTAGCCCTGATACTGTAGGGACAATAAAAGTTATGGTGGAAGCTCCAAGGGGCATTGTATCTATTTCCCCAGGAGATCGGATTGCCCAATTGTTACTTTTACCCAGCCTGCATACCCGCTTTTCTGCTGATTCCTTTTCAAGGACAAGTGATGAGATTGGAGTTACTGGAGGGAATTCTGTTTATTTGTCCTTAGATATGAATGACCGTCCTACTTTAAACTTAACCATAGAAGGCAAATCAATTTTGGGATTGCTCGATACTGGAGCAGATCGTAGTATAATTGCACAAAAGGACTGGTCAAAGGGGTGGCCGGTGCAGCTCTCAGATCAATCACTGAGAGGTTTGGGATATGCCCAAGCCCCTCAAATCAGCTGTAGACATCTATCTTGGAAGGACCCAGAAGGACACAATGGCACTTTTCAGCCTTATGTACTTGATTTACCTATCTCTTTATGGGGTCGTGATCTGATGAAAGACATGGGGTTCACTCTTAGTAATGACTATTCCCCGGCGTCTCAACAGATTATGCAAAATATGGGGTATAGGCCAGGTCTAGGACTAGGAAAACATCTACAGGGGCGTAGGCATCCTGTGCAAGGTCATCAAAAGCTTAACAGATTTGGTCTGGGTTTTTCCTAGGGGCCACTGGGGCTCAAATACCCATAACATGGCTCACCGAGGAGAGGAGCCTGTTTGGGTGCCTCAGTGGCCTCTTCCCTCGGTTAAATTGGCAGCAGCCCATAATTTAATCAAAGAACAACTGGACTTGGGTCACATCCAACCTTCCACTTCTCCATGGAATACTCCCATATTTGTTATTAGGAAAAAATCAGGAAAGTGGTGCCTACTGCATGATTTACAAGCAGTTAATGCTCAAATGCAACTTATGGGGCCCATTCAAAGAGGGCTGCCTCTGCTCTCCTCTATTCCTCAGGGCTGGCATATTATTGCTATTGACATTAAAGACTGTTTCTTTTCTATTCCTTTGCATCCTAAGGACTCACAACGTTTTGCTTTCACCCTTCCCTCGTGTAACCACGAGGAGCCAGATCTTAGGTTTGAGTGGGTAGTGTTGCCGCAGGGAATGGCTAATAGTCCCACGATGTGCCAGATGTATGTGGGGAAGGCACTCGCACCTCTCAGACATAAGTATTCCTCCATCAAGATCATTCATTATATGGATGATGTGTTATTGGCCGCTAAGTTAGAGCAGATAGTTAATGAGGCCTATAGAGACTTAGTAAAGCTGTTAGCTCAATATGGGCTACATATCGCACCTGAAAAGGTTCAAACGGGGAATTCTATTGAGTATTTGGGAGCAATCATTGGGCATGACAAATTGAAACCACAAAAAATCACCATAAGAACTCAGGATCTCCAAACTCTGAATGATTTTCAAAAACTGCTGGGAGATATTAATTGGATAAGGGGATATTTACATATTCCTAATGGTGTGCTCCAGCCTTTGTATGCTACCCTTAAGGGTGATCCAGATCTTGCTTCTCCTCGTAGCCTCACCAAAGAGGCCAGGGCAGCCCTTATAACAGTAGAAGAAGCTATACAACATGCTACTCTATGCAGGCTCCACAGTGATAAACCTTTCCAGTTATGTGTGCTTGCCACTATGCGGCAGCCTACTGGAGTACTGTGGCAAGATGGGCCTTTACTATGGATCCACCCACATATATCCCCAGGAAAATCTTTAGAATACTATCCTGATGCTGTTGCAGCGTTAGCACTTAAAGGGATCCACCAAAGCATTCAATTTTTCGGACAATCACCTTCTTCTCTTATTATACCCTATACTAAGGCTCAGCTTAATGTTTTGTGTGCTACTCTAGACAACTGGGCTATTCTATGTTGCTCGTTTCAAGGGGATATTGATAATCATTACCCTTCTCATCCATTACTCCATTTTGTTAAAGAACATCCCATCATTTTCCCTAAGGTAACTTCACCCAACCCAATTCCGGGGGCTGTTAATATTTTCACTGATGGTTCCAAGTCTGGAATGGGAGCTTATGTAATTAATGATTCTCCCCCTGTTCAGCATCAATTTGCTCCTGGTAATCCACAATGGGTTGAACTGCAAATTGTTACTGAGGTTTTTAAACAATGTTCTTTTCCTTTTAATCTTATCTCGGACTCCATTTATGTGGTACAAGCACTCAAAGTCCTGGAGGCCGTGGGAGCTATTAGTAATGCCCATAATGTATCTGCTTACTTTAGTCAGCTTCAACAACTTATCTGTAGCCGCACTGCTCCTTTTTATCCAATGCACATACGGGCTCACACCTCTCTTCCTGGTCCGTTATCACAGGGTAATGCCTGTGCAGACTCAGCCACTAGAGGCCAGTTGATATGCTTGGCTTCCTCCTTAGAGGGGGCTAAATTATTTCACCAGAATTTCCATGTTAATGCTTTAACGCTGCGCAGGCGTTTTTCCATTTCAAGAGCGGATGCTCGTCAGATAGTATTACAATGTCCCCATTGTGTCACATTTCTTCATCCCCCTACTTATGGAGTGAACCCACGGGGATTGAAGCCATTGGTTGTCTGGCAAATGGATGTGACGCACATACCTGACTTTGGTAACCTCAAGTATGTACATGTTTCTGTTGATACGTGCTCTGGAGTTATTCATGCCTCTGCTTTGTCGGGAGAGAAGGCACGTAATGTTATTACTCATTGCCTAGAAGCATGGGCAGCATGGGGTGCTCCTGCATCCCTTAAGACTGATAATGGACCTGCTTATACTGGCAGACAATTTACATCCTTTTGTTCTACCATGGGAGTGCAACTTACTCATGGTCTGCCTTACAATCCTCAAGGACAAGGCATTGTTGAGCGTGCTCATCGCACCTTAAAGGAAACTTTACAAAAACAAAAAGGGGGAATAGGAGCTGAACACACTCCTAAAGAACGCCTGTCCTTAGCTCTCTTTACCATTAATTTTTTAAATTTGGATATTCATGGTCACTCTGTGGCCGATAGACATGTGTCCCCTCAGCCCTCTGTGATTGGCTATGTTAAGTGGAAGGATGTTCTTACGGGCCAATGGAACGGCCCCGACCCCGTGCTGACATGGGCACGAGGATCTGTATGTGTTTTTCCCCAGGATCGCACGGAGCCGTTGTGGGTCCCTGAACGTCTGACAAGAAGAGTCTTGACATCAACCGACCAACAACAAGAGATACCACAGCAACCCTGTGATGAGGATCTTCACTCTGCTACGTGCTCTGGTTCTGGTGCTGGTGCCGATGGCACAGACGACACCAATGCAGTGGTGGGCAGTGGCACAGGCTTGGCCAATGCCGATGCCGGTTCATGGTAGTTCTAGTGTCCTCCCCACTCTTTTCTCTACCTCATGTGAGATGTCTGCTCCCTGTGCCTCTCCTAGAGGGGATGTGGAGAGCATTTTTAATCAATCTCAGGTTAATCTCACAGGAGTTTTTTGTTTCAGCCTTGGAAACGCTAATTGCATCAGCCTTAAGATCAAAAATTTGACTAACTGGGAGGATCCATTGCGGTCCAATCAGGTCTCAGGGAGTATTATTAATGCCGTACTGAGCCAAGTAGTTTCAGGGAAGCAATTAGGTTCAGGGACCCCTGTAAATAGCTCTGCTTTTAACATAACTACCTTGGCTATGATCTCCAAGGTACTAATCCCAGTGCCTCCTTCTTCTAATAGTACTTACAATGCCACTCATTTCAAGGCCTCTCCTTACTGTACCCCTAATCTTGGTTTCCCCCCAACATTTACGCCTTGTCAGGATCATTCTTGGGAGAGACTTCAAGTTGCTATGGGTTTCTCTTTTTCCCCCTCTCTTAAGAGGTATGTTTATAACTTTAACCATAGTGCCAACTCCTCTACAGGAGTAGGTTGGTCCTGGTTTCAATGGCTGATTTCCAATGAGAAGGGGGCTTCAGCTGATATTTCTGCATTGGCTCAATTGCTGGGAGTCAGAAGCTGGCTGGCTAATGTTTCTGGTACTGTTCGCGAGAGTGAACGGGGTAATAGACTTACATCTGTTTCGTTCAACTCTTTGCTATATAATGCCACATTGCCCCCTGTGATGGTCTGCGTCCAATCCCCATTCTTGCTCCTTTTGACTAATGACACCTCGTCAGGGATGCTGGATTGTTCTAGTGTTACCTGTCTCTTATCTGAGTGTTGGAATGGTTCTTGGACTGTAGCAGTGGTTATGAAAATTCCAACCTTTGTCCCAATCCCAGTCACTGCGGACCCAGATAAATTCCCCATTGTTGAGCTACTTAGAGTCCGCAGGGATTTTGGAATTACGGCAGCTATAGTGACAGCTGTGGCAGTGTCTGCTGCTGCAGCGGTTACGGCCGGAGTGGCCATGGCCAGTCAAGTACAAACTGCTGCCACCATTAATCAAGTTGTTCAACAAACTTCTACCATACTTGAGTCCCAAAATTCAATTAATCAACATATTTTGTCAGGGATTTGCTGCCAACCAAAGAATAGATTTACTCCAAGCTCAGGTAGAAGAATTGGCAGACTTGGTGCTTTTGGGTTGTGTTGACCAACGTGCACATTTATGCATAACCTCTGTCAGATTTAATGATTCCAGAAATGCCTCCCGCATCATCGGAGAGTATCTATCCGGAACCTGGTCCATGGCAGCAGAAAACTTGATCCAGTCTCAACTAACTCAGATTGCTGTTTTGAATAGTACCCGTGTCGAACCAGTGACTTTGGGTCAATTCACCGATTGGATATCTTCTGCTTTTTCCTTCTTCAAAGAGTGGGTGGGAGTAGGCATTTTTGGTGCAATGTGTTGCTTCAGTGTTGTGCTCTGTTTGTGGCTTCTCTGTCGCCTTAAAACTCGCCATGCACAAGAAAAGGCTATGATCATACAAGCTCTTGCAGCTTTAGAAAATGGCAACTCACCTCAAGTCTGGCTTGCGCATCTTAAGCAGTAAACCTTTGTCATGGTCGTTACACCCCAAGTTATTATAACATTGCACTGGGATCGACATGACTTTCCTTGTTATTCTCTTAGTGTTGGAAAGCCCTTGCACTCTGCCGGTCTTACTGCCATTGCACGCAGATGGGTTTCCACACTAGTGCTTTTCTATCGCCTTGAAGTTCGTGCCTTTCTTTCAGGGTGCTGTCAACTTGTTTGTCGTTATAAACAGTCGCAGTTCAGCCTCAGCTATCCCCCTTCATCCACCATCGTCATGATACAGGATGCGAGGCAAGGCACTGCACTTGAGTGATCCTTGACGAGGACCTCAAGGAGAGCATGTCCTATTGCATGCGGGTTAGACGCGTCCACGCCCCGTCCCACGAAAAAAGGCGTCGGCTGATATGGCCTCAGATCTGGGGAAGGGCCCTCCTTGGGACTGAGCCATACTATGCAGCCACTTCTGCACAGTGGGATAGGACCTCTACTCTCGCCTGTATTGTTTTAATAAAACAGAAAAGGGGGAACTGTGGTGAGCCGCTTCTGCCATTTCTGCAGATTATGGTCGCCATTACAAGATGGCGCTGGCTCCGCTGTGGTCTGTGACAAACAATTTCTTATCTGGGAAAGTTGGCACATGATTTTTCACCACCCTGTGAGAAAGTTCCACGCGGCAGCTTTGCATTGGGGCTTGGGATGCTTTATTAAGGCTGGGAGGGGCACCCGAGAGGAAGAAGAAGAAATATCCAGGGACCTGAATAAACTGTTGAAAGAAGATTCTCGAGTTGCGTCTTCCTTGTGGGCAAGGGGTCGCGACATTTTCCTATCATCTACAACCTTCCATTTGCTCAGTTTTGAGATAAATGGAAAAAATGACTGGAAAATGAAAAATCAAAGTACTGTCTTTAGGTAAATACTAGTAATCAAAATGTGCCTTTCAAAGATATAGCTAAAAGAAAGGATATAAGTTGTTGTGATGTGGGTCTGACTTTCATAAAGTGTTTTTTCAATACTTTGAGGATTCCTATATTAGTTTTTATAATGAAGAATTTAGTAAGTTACTATCATTTTATATCTTAAATTAGTGTGGACTGGGATTGTGGCTCAGCGGTAGAGTGCTCACCTAACACATGTGAGGCCCTGGGTTCGATCCTCAGAACCACACACACAAAAAAAATAAAATAAAATAAAGATATTGTGTCCAACTGCAACTTAAAAAAATATTTAAAAAAAATTAAAATAGTGTGAGTATATTTTTACATGTCTGACCATGGTACAAAAGTAAAGTTGAGATATTAAAATAATATTAAAAATTAGGGTGTATTTGCTATGTTTTGTAAACTTTCATGAACTTAATTCTTATTTAAATGTTGTGTTTTCTTCTATAAGTATATTTATATTGTCAAACTTGGTTGACTAAAAGTAATAAAATTCATTGTCTTGAGGCTACAAAAAGAATTTACAAGAAACTGTTTATGCTTCTGTGTTGTTAACCATTGCATTTTCTTCTTTCCAACAAAGAGTTCTTGTTATTCTTGTAATGAAGAGACAACATTTATTGAGAAGAACCAGCAATATCAATATGTGCATAGCTAACATGAAGATATACAATATTTAGATGGGCCTTTGGGAAGTAACCGGGTTTGGTGGAGGTCATGATTGGGACTCCCACAAATGGATTAGTGTTCTTATGAGACAGCAGACAGCTTATTTTCTCTGTGTCACAGAGGGACACTAGAAGGTAGCCATCTGTTAGCCAGGAAGAAAGCCCTCACCAGAACCCAACCATGCTGTACATCCAAACAGAAAAATCAATCTTTGGTTGCTTAAGCCGCCCAGCCTGTAGTACTCGATATGACAATCCATGCTGACTACAGCATAGGCCATTTCTCCAATTTATATAAACCACTTCTAATCTGATTTCCATAGCCAAGGCCTAAAAGAAGTGCCACTTGTCAGGAGGAAAATAAGAATGGAAGGCAAAGGACATTGCAGGAGCTGTGACCTGATGCTCTTTTGGGTCAACATTAAAGATAGGGCTTGGGAGATTGTTCAGTGGTAGAGCCCTTGCCTCACATGTAGTAGACCCTGGGTTCAAGCTTCAGCACTGGAAATAGAAAGGAAAAAAATACAAGAATCAGAGGCCTAGACATGCAGGGAAGGGGTTGTCTTTGCATGACTGGGGGACTTCCTGAGCTTGTAGGGACCATGACCTTAACTGTGCAGGTGGGACTGGTCTGAAGCCTAAGAGTCAGCTCATTGAGTGGCCTCCTACATGACCAACCTGGCATCTGAAGAAGCCTCCCTCAGGGCATTGGAAAGTTTGATGACAGAATTTTTTCCATGATTGTACAACCAATTAAAGAAAATGTGAGATAGAAGAGGTTCTTGATAATTTTTCCCAGCAAATAGGAGCCTGGATATTCTGCCTCTTCCCTCCAGCACAAGGGATGACTAAGTAATAATGTACAGTTAACTATTTTGTGTGTGCAATTTTAAAAGACCATTTTAATTTAGCAGTCAAATGTGAGATCATTTATATCAAATGTATCTGATTTTACCACTGAATAAAATCATTTCATATTTATTTTTAAGTGAACTCATTAGGAGTCTAAAGTCTTCTAGTCCAGTATGTTGAGGTTCTGACCAAGATCAATCTAATAGTTTAGAATTATACCACTTGCACTGGTCACATTAGCTATGAGAGAGACACAGAGTCATGGTTCTATAGGCAAAACCATCTTGAGATGGATCTCATGACTTCCCAAATTGGCAAGTTAAAAAAGAGAAAAACAAAATGTGCTGCATTATGGTGCACAACTGCAACCTCTCTGAAAAAAAAAAAACTGTTTAAAAATAAGTTATTTTTCTAGTCTCTCCACATAAAATGATAGAAGGCTAATGTTTAGAATGGCTTTATTTTTGTATTAAAATTATCTCACCCACTTTATCTCAGATTTCAGTAAAATTAACATTGGAAAAAAACTGTTTATTCCCTATTTTGAGAGGCTATTAAGTGACTAAATTTTTATGCTTTATTTTCAAGTCTAGTAGTCCTACACCTGTAAGTGGTATTTAGTTCAGAAAAACAAAAAAAAATTCTGTTCCCACAATAATACCTAAAGTCAACACATTTCACACAAGTGTTCAAGGTATTTTGGGGCAAAGATATTCTATCAAGACACAATTAGCATGTGGGTGAAGAGAAAAGATGAACTACTCTGTCTGATGCATCAATACCATTTAGTCCTTCACTATTTTCAAGAATTCCTTCCATTTGTTTGAAAAAATAATAATAATTTAAGATGATCACTCAGCAGGAATGAGAAATATAATCCAAATATCCTAATATCTTCTTCCAGGCAAAAAAAAATGTAACATTGTATTTAGTAAAATCTATTCATTCTCATCGCATGACTTCTACTTTATACTATTGTTTCAAATCCATTCACAAAGTCAATGGGTTAAAAGAGCACCCATTTGGTAGTTAGATTATTTTATCTAAAGCCAGAATTCTAAGTATTCTTGATTTAAACTTTCATAAATTCTTAACTTAGAACTTTGGCCATAATGGCTAATGACAATAATTGTAAATGCTTAGAAGAGCAATTGGTATTTTAATGAACATGTATTCTGAACCCTACACCTAAGAGAGTGGTTTAGTTTTTGTTGCATATCGAATATCCTGAGATCATGACTTTTTGTGGTGCTTTCTTTGTGTTTTCTTGTTTAGCTGTAACCACTGTCAATATGCTTCTGGGACAATAACATAGTTAAAGATTTGGATTCATCTGCATTGGAAAATGAAGTTTTTACTTTTTACTTTTTATGCAGATGATGAAATTAAATGATGAATCCTGGCATTTATTCTTTTTACGTTCTTTAATACTATTAGGAGAATCTCAGGGAAAGGGCTGATAAATATTAGAAGTATTATGGCCAACCATGTGGATATAGGAGACAGCATTTGAGCAAATATGAAATACATTCTCTGTTGTTTGAGAAAAGGCCAAATAATTCCTCCCCAGAAGGATGAGAAAAAGACATGAAAGGCTAAAGAACCCCAAATGAGGGGCCGGGGATATGGCTCAAGCGGTAGCGCGCTCGCCTGGCATGCGTGCGGCCCGGGTTCGATCCTCAGCACCACATACAAACAAAGATGTTGTGTCCGCCAAAAACTAAAAAATAAATAAATACAAAAAGATAAAAAGGTATAAACACTGCATCTTTAAAAAAAAAAAAAAAAAAAAGAACCCCAAATGATTTATCTATGTCCAGAATCGAGTATCCAAGGCAAGCTTCAGAGTTACAGTGAATACTAAGACTGTAAAAAAAATGGTTCCAAAAGTCCAGTTTCTGTTTACTTTCCATTATCTTCTAGAGATGCAGTCTGAAAGAGAAAGCAAGTCCCAAAGAAGAATATTGTCCCTTCAAAGGTAGCCAGAAATGTTCACTCCAGGAAGGGGCCCAACTCTAGCATAGCATTACCAGAAATTTTCATATACAATCATGGGTGTGAGGTCAGAGTGTCAATGTTCATGTGCCATTCCAGGAGACTGTAGGCTAGAATGGGCAGGGAGGTGAAGTGGATATTCTACATTGTAAGTAGCATCATACAGTGGCTATTGTGAGAATCCCCAGAAGAACTAGTATAAAAACTGTGGCAAAATGAAACAAAGTTTTTATAGAAGAAATACTGTACAAGATGTGCTATTCTCACATAGTATAGATATCCGTGAGCCAATAATAGTTTCTTTAAATGTTTAAACCTGGGAACAGAATAATCGCTGTTCCTGGCTGCTCGGCTACCTTCTTTGCCTTTAATACCTATGCCCACATGGGATTCCATGATCATGCTAACATTGTTGGCACCATCACTGATGGACAGTGTTATTGGGCTGCCTTTTAATTCTTCACCATTCTGACAATCTGGGCTTTCTCTAACAGTGCCTTCCAGCAGCAAAGCATTGCAATGCACTTCATACAAATTTGTAGGAAAATGCTTTCATAATTGTTTGAACTAGAGTCCTGACTAGAATTTAGTATAAATGAGAATGTGGAATCATCGATGATTAATCCATATTCTTGATGTTCTGTCTATGCTTTTTTAAGGCTTCTAGTACTTTTAGAAAATTCATGCAGCAACTTCTTCCGATATTCTAACAACAATTCATGGAATCGATCTTCTTTCCTTTCACGTTCTTCAAGAGATTTTGTGGTCAATTCTAAGAGCTCAGTGCAAGTTTGGAAAAGGTAACAGGCATAGCATGTGGATTTGGCTCTCTCCATCTTGGCCCCAGTAAGCACCCAGACTTTCAGGCCGACTGCATGCAGAGTTTCACTGGTCTCTGCAGCTTGATCTTGTAGCTTGTCTTCCACTGCAGTGGCTCAAATTAAATTCATGTTTGTCTCAATATAATCAAAAACCTTTTCTGTCTTTTTTCTCTGTCTTATAAGGCCATATTTGCTTCCATAAACTGTCTTAATTATTTCATAGTCATCTGGAGTAATTTCTTTGAAGGCCACACACAGTGTCTTATACCCATCCATTGCATTACATTCCACATGAGCTAAAGCTCAATTTCATGTTTTTTTTTTTTTTAACCCTGGGAAAAACTGCTGAATCTGCTCCTTTAAAAAAACAAAGGAAGTATGTTTCCTCCTTGAGTTTTCACAATTACCCTCAGACATTGGTGGATGGAATCAAAGTTTAAGGTGTGAAGAAGTTCATACTCTTCTATTTTTTTTCCTTTGGTTTTCTAGTCTCTTACATCCATTCTGACTTCCTAAAATTGTGAACCCATACTTTTTAGCTCCTTTCACCAAAGCTATTTTATCTGGTGAGGAGAAGATATATGTTAATTTAGCTTATTCTGTAGCTCCATCAACAGCATCATTTCTTTTCATTTCTAAACATAAGGCATGCAGAAAGTGTTCTTGATTCTTATCTGCTTTGTCAAAATATGTTAAATGTCTAAAATAATCCATCAACTTCCTGAGTTACACCTTTATATTTGTGCCAATCTATGCAGCATTCAATAAATTACATGATATTTTCAGTAAGTGTTCCAGTCTTATCTGTAAACACATAATCCACCTGACCGAGTTCTTCATTGAGATCTGATGGGTTAACCAAGCCCCCTTCATTAATTTCTTCATCATAAAAATTTTTATCCCATGAGATGAAGAAGAAGCCCAAGAATTTCTGCATTTCTACTGTGATATACATGGAGACAGGGATGATAAAGTTGAATAGAACCATAAAAGATAGGAAGTCAGTGAGCATTTTCAAAACATTTAAAGTCTCCACTTCTTTCTGTGTCTTTTGGTTATACAAAGGTTCATTCATTGTATGGGGTACTTTACCATACCTATGATAGAGTAGTGCATCCTGCAGCTTAGTGAATAAGATAAATAAATATACCATCAAGGAGGCATTAATGTATTTTTCAACAGCAGAACATTTTTGAGATTTCCCTTGATAGTTCAGAGCCATTTTGGTTTCCATCCCAGTGTAAACAGCAACTCCATGTATCTTCTTGGTTTTTTTTTTTTTTTTTTTTTTTTTAATGTAGCTCCCTTCATCAAAAGATTTTCAGGTCCTAAAGGCCTGGCAACAGTATCAAGACTATTACTATAGATATTGATTCGCCCAACACACTTGTATAGGTCAAGTTGAGGCTGTTCAATCACTACTTGGAGGTTATCACTGGACTCAGCTGTACACATTTCAATGGTATCCCATACTGCATAATCTGTCTTTCAGTTAGATTCCCCATCAAGACTAGCTGTAGTGACATAACAGGTTTCATCAATGGTACCAGATGATAGAAGAATAAGAATACAGAGGAAGGTTTCATCTGCATTAACTTCTACTACATCACCAATGTTAATTTTTTCACTTTCGTTTTGCAGTTGCTTTGCATTTTCAATAATGTAAACAGTGCTCTTGTTGACTTCATTGTTGGCTCTGTGTCTCAGCCCATCTTTATATCCCTGTTTGATGGCTGTACCAGTTATAACAAAGAAAAAACGAAGTCCACTGGTAACTGGGCTAATTGGTGGTCTACTGTGACCTATACAAGGAAAATCATGAGAAAACAAAAATTTGCAATCCCTCTAAACTGTTCAAACAGGTTCTTAGGGAGGAAATTCCAAAGTGTATACTTAGATGAGATTACTCTATTATCCCAAAATCTGTGCAATGTAAACTTCTGTTTCTGAAACTGGATGACTGCCAACAAATACTGTGTACGTAACAACTCATTTCTCTTCTCAAGCACAATTCACTTTCTCTGTGAGGTTGTAAACTCAGGCTTTGTCCAGTTTAACAGTTTTTAAGAATCTGATCAATAAAATGTGGCTTGAGGGTCCCATCTCAGGATAAGATGAAAATCTGTGGCTGCCTGCCCAAATTCATTTTGTCTCACCATAAAACCTTACCTGATTTTATCCAGAACAAACTCTGCAAACTTACTTTTATATAGGAGGTCAAGATTGGCCCATGTTCTACCATGACTTTTCTACTAACATATTATAGTTGATCCAGTCCTCTGTGACAACCCACCTTGGGCTGATCATGTTGAAGACAACTTCAGAAGAGCTGGTCTGTTTCCTTGAGGACTTCAGTGTGGCTTGGAAGAAGGAATTGTGGAAGCACCTGCTGGACCAGGTGCAGAAGGTGCTTAGGCTCCTGACAGGTATCTTGAAGACTGTATGGGACAAACAGTGTTACTGCTGCCACTTCATTACCATCCCCATCCTCAGGAGAAAATGGTAACTTACTGAGTGACTTGTTACAAAGTCCTACTTCAGCCAAATTGTTGAATCATGCAGTTCCCATCCTCTAAGCCGAGAGTGAGCATATTTCTTCCCTTGCCTTGGAGTGCCTGGCCCACCTCTTCAGTTGTATTCCTCTGCCTGCCAGCATCACCCCATCTCTCCTCACCTACATCTTCCATTTTGCATGTGTTGGTTGTGACATCTGGACCAGAAAGATAGCATCAGTGAATGGCAGCAGCCAGAACTATGTCTTGGGTCAGGAGCATTGGCTGGCTCGGGGTTCTGGCTGTCCTGCATCAATGAACTCATGTCCAAGAACTTTGTACTTATGGAATTCAAGGAGTATTTACTGCATATGTTCCAGCAGACTTTTTACTTCCTGCAGAAAAATCACCAAGGATAACAATGCCCACACAGTGAAGAGCAGGCTAGAAGAGCTGATGAGAGAGTGTGGGGATCCTGGTAAGGAACAGAAAGATCTGAGGTGGTACAGGAACTGAGACTGCTGTTTCTACATAGGCAAGAACAGAAGAGGTCCATGGAAGTATAGGAGTTACAACCGCCCTTTATCACTTGGTGTTGCTTGACAGTTTTTACTATTTGACTTTTTCCAAGTGAACATCATGCAATGTATAAGATTGTTGTTATTGTGGGTTTTACACAAATGACAAGTGTCCATCAAAAGATATGAGAAATGTGAATATGGGTCCAAGTCAATGTAGTGCACACCAATTTTGCTCTGTTATGGTTCCCTGGAATGAAGTCTAAAATTTCCCTGGCCCATTTTTTTAAAGTACTTTAAAAGATGACTTCATCACAGTAGTCAGAAGAAGTGATCATTATTTATTTCTTTTCAGATTATGTCATTTATGTGTCTTACAACTTGCTGTAACATGATGCTACTGCTGAATAAAGACAAGGGAAATTGGAAACACATATAACAATTATGTTGACAGTTCAGAAACATCTAAGCTGATAAATTGTATTGAATTAGAAAATATTTATAAATTTAATGACAGTAAAAATTGTTAATATCTTAATCGGTTTTCCTTGGACTGTCTGTTGTTATTAAGCTATGCAGAGTTAAGCTATTTCCTTTTACTTAAAGTTAAATAGCAGAAAATAAAGGCAACTGCCTAAAGTTAAGAAAGTTTTATGCTTTTTTAAATTGGACAATTTTAACTGTTTCTAAAGTTTAAAAATTTGATACATAAGATTATTTTGGTTTGGTCCATTATAAACAAGCTTTATGTGGCATTTGTTTTGTATAAATACAGAAACTCATGGAATAGAATATTTTTTATGACTTAATGATAACTTTCTATATGAAAACAGAGGTTTTAGTATTCACATAATTTCATATCTTTTCTATCTTTGGTTAAGAAAGTCTGTCTTGTCTTCATATATAAATAAAGTGTAGCTGCTCTACAAACCATCAAAAAATAATGCTGGAATTAAATATATAAATGTGAATATATTTATAGTGCAATATAAAAGACACATCTACTACTTAAAAATTATTTTATCTACTTAATCTACCAAAGACTATACGTGTTATTATTGAATCTGTATTCAGTATTGCTTGTGAGTTCTTTAGACATGAAATTATGGGGATTTAAATAGAATATGTAAAAATAATCAGTAGTAATGACAATAACAACAATAGGTGATTTTTTTAAATATTTATTTTTTTAGGTGATGATAGCCTTTATTTTTATATGGTGCTGAGGATTGAACCCGGGTCCTGCCTGGGCTAGGTGTGTGCTCTACCCCTGAGCCACAATCCCAGCTTTTATATGAACACATACTCAGCACAAAAATGCCATGAATCAGGAGCAGCTATGGTGTCCACTTTGCAGACAAGGAAAGGGAAGCAAAAAGTGGTTTTTCATTTTCAAATATATGCAGCTCATATAATATTATATTCAGGGATCTCACTGTGGAAATCATTAATAGATCATGTTAAAATTCCTTTTGTGCTTTTAAAAATTCTTCTCAGAATAGGGATGTAGCTCAGTGGTGGTGTCATAGTAGGAGCAAATGTGACTCCATTTTGTTTTATGACTTCATCCTGTAAAACAACCATGCCAAGTAAAAGAGTCATGACTGGAGCAAGATGTTCTTTTCCTTTTGCTATAGAAACCTTTAAGAACACGGAACTACCTAATGGGGTATTGTTTCTGTAACTAGGGTAACGGGGCTCTGTTTCTGTAACTGGGGTGACTGGGCTAACTGTGATTAGTTAGGCTTCCCTCTGCTTGAGTGCACTGTCCCGCTTCTGTAACCTGGCTTGCTTGCATTGGCTAGACCCCCTGAACATCCCTTTTGCAGTTTTCAGGCTTATAAGGAGTGCCCTTGCAATTGTTCGGGGCTGATCAGGGGAACAGCTTTATGTTCTTGTCAGCCGCCACCGGTGTGCTTCAATAAAGGCTTGATTCGATTATACATGAGTGGTCTGGAAGTCAGTTTATGAAACCCTGGGACAAAACTTTAACTATAACAATGGAGCCCTTGCCTAGCATGTGTGTAAACCTGGGTTCAATTACCCAGCACCACCAAAAAGAAAAAACAAAACAAAACAAACCATCTCATGGCGTTTGTTTTATGAGTAATTCATCTCTTTGGAAAGTGATAGTAAGATTCAGGGATGCTATGAAAAAGATTGACAATATTCTTTTAATTTCCAGTGACAACCTGTCTCTCATTTATTAAACAACTACTTGGATGACTGAGATGTGGAAAATGCAACTTTTTCAAATTTCTATTCAGTTATTGTGAGTACTACTACTATTAACATTAATTAAGCTATGGATAATGCTCTAAATTTACTTTTTGCAATAAACTTCCCAAAAAACAATGAAAATCTGTACAAGGAATTCTGTATACAGGATTTGGTTAAGTGTTCTTTTTTCTCACTTTTAAGAATTGAAATTTCTGACATGTTAAGATACTAAAAATAAAGTGGTGTATGATTACATTTACATGTAATATCCAGATTAGGTAAATCTATGGAGATAGAAAGGTTCATAGTGGCCAGAAGGTGGCCGGATGGGAGAATAGGAAATGACTGCTTAATAAATACAGGTTTTACCTTAATGAGTATGTAAACTTTACCTCAATAAAATATAGTTTCCACAAATATTAGGGGGGAAAGTAGATAGCTCCTCTCTGAAGGGACATAGCCATATTACAAATTCAGATTACCTTAATTTCTAATAGTTAATCTCAGCCCTGAAAACTAGAGGAAGCGAATCTCTTAGACTGACCAATGAGAGAAGAAGAACCAAAACATATTTTGAGCCATTATATTTAAATTAGCAAATTTAATACTCATGGTGTGTGTGTGTGTGTGTCCATCCATATCTGTTTATCCATAAATGTTGTTGCTGATGCTGGAAGTGAAAGGTTGTGTTGGTCTTAATCAGGGCCCTCACCTTCACCTCATGAACAATCACAATGCACTAAGCAGGAGATTGACTAACTTGGCACACTTCTGAGAAGACCACCCTGGCTGCAAGATAGTGCATGATGGGAGTCAAGGGTGGATTCTTGTGTCTCTGCTGAGGGCAAGAAAAGGTCAGAAAGATTTAGAAGATGTGGGGGCAAAGACTTCATGGCTGGATTTGAAGCAGCCTTAGGAGAGGACCAGAGTGACTGGATATTGGGAGACCAAGATGTCAGGGACACTGCTGGGTCTGCCTTGTACAGCTGGTAAGATAATAATACCCTCACCCAAAAGACTAGGTGTGGAGTCAAGGGGTCCATTTCCCACATGGTGGTCTGTGGTGTATTTGATGATTCCTGATGAGGTGGACAAGCAATCCACACTTCCAAGCTGAGGCTGGGGAGGCAATGCTCATTCTCTTCATAGGTGTTAACAGAAGCCACTGGCATAGAGAAGATAGATTATTAGATTTTAAAGTGAAATCTAGATCCATTTCTACTTGATGGTTGGGGGCAGATCTTGAAGCTTTGGTGAATTTATAGTTGTAGGTCAATGTTAAAGCTAAAAGGGGAGAAATATTAATATTTAGGTTAACACAAAATTATATTTTAACATTTATTCTAAACACAAAACTGCATTTGGATATTGTCTAACCAATCTGTCCTCTCATTTATAATAAGACTTCATGAAGCCAACTTTTACTCCAGAGAAAACCTCTGATGGGTTGAAACCCATGATCCTTGCTTTATATCTCCTTAGGGCTCACTGTCCTTGTCTTTAACTGCTTTATGGCAACCTGACTAATTTTTAAAACTTTGTGTCAAGGTTGACTTCTGTGTATTTCAGTTCTGATGGGATATGATGTGAATTTTCTTTTTTCTTTTTTTCTTTTTTTTTGGGGGGGAGGGTGCTGGGTATTGAACCCAGGGGAAATGTATCACTGAATACAATCCTAGCCCTTTTTCTTTTTAATTTTGAGACAGAATCTCACTAAGTTGCTTGGGTCTTGCTGCTGTGCTGAGGCTGGCCTTGAACTTGCAATCTTCCTGCCTCAGATTTCCAAGTTCTGGGATTACAAGTGTGAGCCACCAGGTCCTGATTGGATGTATGAGCTTCAAAAAACTTTCTCTTTTTCCCCTCTACAACTATCAAACAAATATATTTGTAAGCTAATTTCCTAGAAATTTAACAAATATTACAACGCTGTATATTTTATTCTATAAATGGGATAAACATCAGGAAGCATGTTCCTGCTTCAAGCATATATTCTCAAGCATACATTCCACCAATCATTCTCAAATGTATTAATACTATTTAGTGCTTACTACACTGTACTCTACTTTGTTCCTTTCTTTGTCAGTTTCTTCTGCTGGACAGACAGCAAGTTATTTGATAACTGGAATTTTTTGTTTGTTACATTTTTGTCCCCAGCATACAACACAGGATAAGAAACTATTTGAAAATTGGCTGGAATGTGAGGGAATGTGCAATATCCTATGAACATGAAAGTGATGGAGTCTGTTTGGGCAAGAGTTATCATAGAGATACTTGTTGGCACCCTTAGAATGGCATTCTTACAATGTTGGCTCTTGCCTGGCATCCAAGAACTTGGATTTGAGGAAAATGCCCACAACTCTGATGATAATGATAGTGGCTTGCTCTGCCTAAAATATTGTACAGAGTGGGTTTTGCTGAATGCCTTTTTTCCTTCTGAGAGTCTGGAATTGGAGTGCATGCTAGAATGAGGATGCCTACATGACATGTGCCCCATTAAAATCTTGGACTTCTAGGCTCAGGTCAGATTCTCTGATGGGTAATATTTCACAGTACTGGAGGAGTGTGTGACTCCACTGGGAGAAGTATCTCAGGTGCTTGTACCTATATCTTGCAGACTTTACCACTGTGTTTCTTCCTTGCTGATTTTGCTTTGTATCTCTTGTAATAAATTCTAGCTATGAGTGAAACTATATACTATGTTCTCCGAGTCCTCCTGGTAAGTCATCAGATTGGGGGGTGGTCTTAGTGACCCTCCATACAAGATCCAATTTAAAATTTGGGGCATTAGATCATTTTCTCTCTACTTTTATCCTCTCTCTTCTACCTTATATTACCTTTGTCACAGAGTTTAAATCACTGTAACTCAGTTCATCAATCATTTATTCTGACAACACGAGCAGAACCTACTAAGAGAAGATAAAAGAAGAAAGAGATGAGGCACAAAGCTAACTGAGGCAAATGTGTGGTCCTTAGGGAGCTTGCATTGGTTCATATACACTAGTAGCCATAAAACAAGGTTAGGCTAAGAAAAAGCCACAACAGAGCAAAAGGAAGGGTGTGGGAACAAAGTTAGGGAGATTTATCCAACTTTAGTCATGACAGATGTAGTTTAAATCCAGCCCAAATAAATTGGATTCCTATCTGACATTAGTTTGAAAAATTCTATTTGTATATTGATTGGTTCATTTTCTCTGGCATAGAAAAAGTAGTTTTTTTAAGGCATGAGCATACATATCACAGGTTAATCTGGTGGTACCTTGACCCTTCATATAGCTTAAGGACCATCTGTACTCTTAAGGAGTCACAGAGAGCACAATTTGGTGCTGCATCTGAACAAGGTTTCCAACATACTTTAATGATTCTGCCTGGTTCATTGAATCAGTGAGTCATCCCTCCAGGTCAGTGCAGATGAACTGGGCTGAGGACTCCATCAAGATGCTGAGCTCAGGGGGATCCAACATGGCGGCGGGTGGGGAGGCAGCGCTTTCAGTACCTCCTCAGTAACGGGGTCAGAGAGACGCATCAATACACTTGGATTCTACCTGCTGAGAGGCTCCTAGCGAAATTCCACTCAAGAGAGACTGGCCAGCAATTGGTAGGATTTTTGGAGGTGACAGTTTGCCCCAGATGAGTGAATCTCCGCCATGCAGCGCAGCGTAGAGGTCCGGACCCGCCAGCCACTGCCCGTACGACTCAACTCAGAGACCGCCCACCCACAGCCACCACAACTGGGCGGCTAGCCCCCAAGGCATGGCCCAGCAGGTGCGGCACAGGGACTCTAGGAAGAGGTCTCTAGCCAGGCCTTCATGAAGTAGCAAACCGGGAGCTGAAACCAACCAGAGACAGACGAGTCCCACCCCTCCCTTCGGACATTCCGGCAAGGAACCTGTGGCCCGCCATAGCAGAGAGGTGACGTCACTGGAGTTCGGCCGACAGAATTCCTTCCCAGGGCAATCCACTTTAGCAGGTGTGTGACTCCCACCCCCTCCAGATACAAGCAGCCAGGAAACCTCATGAATCTCCCTGGGGGCTTGTCTGTAGGGAAGCAGAAGGGATTCCCGATCACCAACTCCCCTTACCACCAGTGGCGACACCCAAGGTCTTAGCCGCCAGTTTCTGGGGGCATGCCCACCAAAGGGGTCCGGAAAAATTAAAACTGTTGGTCCCCAGATCACCGCACCACAGCACTGGGGCTTAGATGAATGACGGAGAGAGTGCTCAGTCGTTAGGGAAATAGGACACATGGTGGGGCTGCAAGTGTAACCAGATCTTTGGGGAACCGCCTCCGGTGAACAGGACCTGGCTGGCTGGCTGGCAGGAGGAAGGGGGGGAGGGGCTAGAGAAGTGAGAGACTCCCAGGAGCCACCTTACAGGGATTGCTATGAGCACAAAGAGGGCAGAAGCTCAGCTCGGAGGGCACAGCTCCGCCTACTGGAAGAGAAGAAAATGGATCTCTAAGACATCAATTTTTTTTTCTTTTTTTTCCTCTCTTTGTTCTTTTCTCCCCTTTTCCTTCTTTCTTTCTTTCCTGTTTCAAGTTTTATTGTTCTTTCCATTCTCCTCTAATCTATCTATCTATCTCTCCTTCTTTCTTTATAAGAGCACCTTCCTTCCCCTACTCCCCAACTTTCATCCCAAGCATTACGTCTTCCATTACGTGTAATTGTCTAAATGCAAATAGGTGAATGTTTCGAGGCTGTCTATAGGGCTCCTAAATACCTAGCTACTGATCCAATTGATGGTTAGCATCCCCCTTCAGTAGAGCAATTTTCTAAAGTAGCCAAGACATACTAACCCTCATACCATCATAGCACCTAACCTACACATAAAGTCCTAAGAACAGACAACAAATCACTATATGCATACAGAATCTGGAAGCCTTTTATGAATTGAATGAATCAGGTTTAAAGTACAATAAAGCCCAAAATTTCTAGGCATAGTCTCCCATCACAAAGGAGAGACAACAGAGATATACAAAACCAAAAGAAATATATAGGAGAAAGAAGAACAACAGCAGTCAAACAGAGCTGGAAAGTAATGTGAACAACATGAAAAAATAAGGGAAAAAAGGATTACAAATAATGCAGGACAACTTAAATCTACAGGAGGACCTATAAGCATCAGAAAAATGGACACAGAAAGAACTCAAGGCATACCTAACTCAGATGGAATGGAATATAAGAGAAGACATGAGACAGCAAGTCCAAGCAATGAAAGTATATTTTGAAAACGAATTAAACAAACACATTCAAATTGTAAAGAACGAGCTCTACCAGGAGATAGAGATTTAAAAAAAAACTCAAACAATAATCCTAGAAATGCAGGAAACCATAAACCAAATTAAAAACTCAAACGAGAATATTACAAATAGACCAGATCAAGTAGAAGTCAGAACATCAGATAATGAAAACAAAGTTTATCAACTCGAAAAGAATATAGTCAACACAGAAAGGATGCTTAAAACTCATGAGTAATCTATCCAAGAGATATGGGATGTCATAAAAAAACCAAACTTGAGAGTCATTGGGATAGAAGAAGGTATGGAGGTTGAAACCAAAGGAATGGACAACCTATTAAATGAAATAATCCTAGAAAACTTCCCAGATATGAAAATGGAATGGATTTCCAAATCCTGGAAGCCTACAGGACCCCAAACATTCAAAACTGTAATAGACCAGCTCCAAGACACATAATTATGAAGATATCCAACATACAGAACAAGGAGAGAATATTAAAAGCTACAAGAGAAAGGAGGCAGATTACATTCAGGGGTAAACCAATTAGGTTAATGGCTGATTTTTCATCACAGACGTTGAAAGCGAGAAGATCCTGGAACAATGTATTTCAAATGCTGAAAAATATTGGATTCCAACCAACAATACTGTATCCAGCAAAATAAAGCTTCAGATTTGACAATGAAATTAAAATATTTCATGACAAACAAAAGCTAAAAGAATTTGCAGCCAGAAAACCAGCACTGCAAGGCATTTTGAGCAAAATATTACAAGAAGAGGAATTGAAAAATAGCACCCAAAACTAACAGTGGGAGGTATCTCAGTAAAGGGGGAGAAAAATAACCAAAGAGGAAACACTAGCCAAACTAAAATAAATAAATAAATAAACATGACTGGAAGTACAATCCATATTTCAACAGTAACCTTAAATGTTAATGGCTTAAATTCACCAATCAAGAGACATAGGCTAGTAACCTGGATTAAAAAAGCAGATCCAACAATATGCTGCCTTCAGGAGACTCATATGATAGGAAAGACATACACAGGCTGAAGGTGAAAGGTTGGGAAAAGTCATACCACTCACATGGCCCTCAGAAGCAAGCAGGAGTGGCCATACTCATATCGAATAAAATCAACTTCAAACCTAAGTTAATCAAAAAGTGATAAAGAAGGACACTATATACTGTTAAAAGGAACCATCCACCAACAAGACATAACAATTATCAATATTTATGCACCAAATAATGGTGCTGCAATGTACAGAAAACAAACTCTCCTCAAGTTCAAGAGTCAAATAGACCACAACACAATAATTATGGGTGACTTCAACACACCGCTCTCTCCATTAGACAGATCCTCCAGACAAAAGCTGAATAAAGAAACTATAGAACTCAATAACACAATCAATAACCTAGACTTAACCGACATATATAGAATATATCAACCATCATCAAGTGGATACACGTTCTTCTCGGCAGCACATGGATCTTACTCAAAGATAGACCATATACTATGCCATAGGGCAACTTTTAGTAAATATAAAGGTGTGGAGATAATACCATGCACCTCATCTGATCATAATGGAATGAAACTGGAAATCAGTGATAAAAAAAGGAAGGAAAAATCCTGCATCACCTGTAAAATGAACAATATGTTACTGAATGATCAAGGGGTTACAGAAGACATAAAGGAGAAAATTAAAAAATTCTTAGAGATAAATGACAATACAGACACAACATATCGGAACCTATGGGACACAATGAAAGCAGTTTAAAGAGGGAAATTCATTTCCTGGAGTTCATTCCTCAAAAAAAGAAAAAACCAACAAATAAATGAACTCACACTTCATCTCAAAACCCTAGAAAAAGAAGAGAAAACAACAGCAAATGTAGAAGAAGACAAGAAATTATTAAAATCAGAGTGGAAATAAACGAAATTGAAACAAAAAAAAACATTGAAAAAAATTGATAAAACTAAAAGTTGGTTCTTAGAAAAAATAAATAAGATCGACATACCCTTAGCCACGCTAATGAAGAGAAGAAGAGAGAGAATTCAAATTACTAACATATGGGATGAAAAAGGCAATATCACAAAGGACACCACAGAAATACAGAAGATAATTAGAAAGTATTTTGAAACCCTATATTCCAATAAAATAGAAGATAGTTAAGATATCAATAAATTTCTTAAGTCATATGATCTGCCCAGATTGAGTCAGGAAGACACACACAATTTAAACAGACCAATAACAAAGGAAGAAATAGAAGAAGCCATCAAAAGACTACCAACCAAGAAAATCCCTGGACCGGATGGGTATAGAGTGGAGTTTTACAAAACCTTCAAAGAAGAATTAATACCAATACTTTTCAAGCTATTTCAAGAAATAGAAAAATAAGGAGCTCTTCCAAATTCATTCTATGAGGCCAACATCACCCTGATCCCGAAACCAGACTAAGACACTTCAAAGAAAGAAAACTACAGACCAATATCTCCAATGAACTTAGATGCAAAAATTCTCAATAAAATCCTGGTGAATCGAATACAAAAGCATATCAAAAAAATTGTGCACCATGATCAAGTAGGATTCATCCCTGGGATGCAAGGCTGGTTCAATATACGGAAATCAATAAATGTTATTCACCACATCGATAGACTTAAAGATAAGAACCATATGATCATCTCGATAGATGCAGAAAAAGCATTCGACAAAGTACAGGATCCAATTATGTTCAAAACACTAGAAAAACTAGGGACAACAGGAACTTACCTCAACATTGTAAAAGCTATATATGCTAAGCCTCAGGCTAGCATCATTCTAAATGGAGAAAAACTGAAGGCATTCCCTCTAAAATCTGGAACAAGACAGGGATGCCCTTTCTCACCACTTCTATTCAATTTAGTTCTTGAAATACTAGCCAGAGCAATTACACAGACAAAAGAAATTAAAGGCACAAAAATAGGAAAAGAAGAATTTAAATTATCACTATTTGCAGATGATATGATAATATATCTAACAAACCCAAAAGGGTCTACAAAGAAACTGCTAGAGTTAATAAATGAATTCAGCAAAGTGGCAGGATATAAAATCAACACCCATAAATCAAAGACATTCCTGTATATCAGCAACAAAACTTCTGAAATGGAAATGAGGAAAACCACTCCATTCACAATATCCTCAAAAATAAAATAAAATACTTGGAATCAACCTAACAAAAGAGGTGAAAGATTTATACAATGAAAACTACAGAACCCTAAAGAGAGAGATAGAAGAAGATCTTAGCAAATGGAAAAATATACCCTGTTCATGGATAGGCATAACTAACATCATCAAAATGGCGATATTACCCAAAGTTCTCTACAGGTTTAATGTGATGCCAATTAAAATCCCAACGGCATTTCTTGTAGAAACAGATAAAGCAATCATGAAATTCATATGGAAAAACAAAAGACCCAGAATAGCAAAAGAAATTCTAAGCAGGAAGTGTGAATCTGGAGGTATAGCGATACCAGATTTCAAACTGTACTACAGAACAATAGAAACAAAAACAGCATGGTACTGGTACCAAAACAGGCAGTGGACCAATGGTACAGAATAGAGGACACAGAGACCAATCCACAAAATTACAACTTTCTTATATTTGATAAAGGGGCTAAAAGGATGCAATGGAGGAAGGATAGCATCTTCAACAAATGGTGCTGGGCAAACTGGAAATCCATATGCAACAAAATGAAGCTGAAACCCTTTCTCTCGCCATGCACAAAAGTTAACTCAAAATGGATCAAAGAGCTTGATATCAAATCAGAGACTCTGTGCCTGATAGAAGAAAAAGTTGGCTCCGATCTACATATTGTGGGTCGGGCTCCAAATTCCTTAATAAGATGCCCATAGCCCAAGAGTTAATAACAAGAATAAGCAAATGGGACTTACTTAAACTAAAAATTTTTTTCTCAGCAAGAGAAACAATAAAAGAGGTAAATAGGGAGCCTACATCCTGGGAACAAATTTTTACCCCTCGCACTTCAGATAGAGCCCTAATATCCAGAATATACAAAGAACTCAAAAAATTAAACAATAAGATAACAAATAACCCAATCAACAAATAGGCCAAGGACCTGAACAGACACTTCTCAGAGGAGGACATACAATCAATCAACAAGTACATGAAAAAATGCTCACTATCTCTAGCAGTCAGAGAAATGCAAATCAAAACCACCCTAAGATACCATCTCACTCCAGTAAGATTGGCAGCCATTATGAAATCAAACAACAATAAGTGCTGGCGAGGAATGGGGGAAAAGGGTACACTTGTACATTTCTGGTGGGACTGCAAATTGGTGCGGCCAATTTGGAAAGCAGTATGGAGATTCCTAGGAAAGCTGGGAATGGAACCACCATTTGACCCAGCTATTTCCCTTCTCGGACTATTCCCTGAGCACCTTAAAAGAGCATACTATAGGGATACTGCCACATGAATGATCATAGCAGCACAATTCACAATAGCTAGATTGTGGAACCAACCCAGATGCCCTTCAATAGATGAATGGATAAAAAAAATGTGGCATTTATACACAATGGAGTATTATGCAGCACTAAAAAATGATAAAATCATGGAGTTTGCAGGGAAATGGATGGCATTAGAGCAGATTATGCTTAGTGATGCTAGCCAATCCTTAAAAAACAAATGCCAAATGTCCTCTTTGATATAAGGAGAGCAACTAAGAACAGAGCAGGGAGGAAGAACATGAGGAAAAGATTAACATTAAACAGAGACGAGTTGGGGGAGGGAAAGGGAGAGAGCAGGGAAATTATAAAGAAATGGAAGGAGACCCTCAATGTTACACAAAATTACATATAAGAGGTTATGAGGGGAAAGGGGGGGGTAAACAAGGGAGAGAATTGAACAACAGCAGATAAGGTAGAGAGGGAAGATGGGAGGGGAGGGGATGGGAGATAGTAGGGGATAGGAAAGGTAGCAGAATACAACAGTCACTAATATGGCATTATGTAAAAATGTGAATGTGTAACCGATGTGATTCTGCAATTTGTATTTGGGGTAAAAATGGGAGTTCATAACCCACTTGAATCAAATGTATGAAAGATGATATGTCATGAGCTTTGTAATGTTTTGAACAACCAATTAAAAAAAAAGATCCTGAGCTCAGGATCTCAGGTTAAGAACTCAGGTACAGGAGTATGGGCAGCAGATCTCAGCCTAGGGTCACACCAGGAACCTGCCCAAGAAAGCCAGGATACAAGATAGGTTAAAACCCACAATTAGACTTATGCATTAGTCCTTGTTATCAATGAATGCATAAATAGTTGAGAAGTAAATTTTACCTACCAATAGACAGTTTGTGCCTCCCTGTTCTCAATACTATAGTATCACCTGGGAGCTTTCAAAAGGCCTGTTATGCAGCCTATCCTGGACCAATTAAATTAGACTCTCAATTGCTGGTGAGGACCATTAAAAGTTCTCAAGCATATCCAATATACAACTAAGTCAAGAACAAATAGCATTTAAATTTGTGTGTTCTATAGAGGACACAAGTATCAAAGATTTGGGGGATTTTCTATAGAAGAGTTACACCAAACAGCACTAAGGCAATCACATCAAAGTCATGGTTAGATGAAAAAATCTTTCCTGGGTAAGGATACAGAAGGAAAGCAGCAGCCCCTTTGGAGAGACTTCTAATAGGGTGCTTACTACAGGAACCTACAGTGGAGTCTGTTGCTATGCTGAAATTTCCTCCTGGGAGCTCATAGGACAAACGCCATATTTTCCTGTGTCATACTTTCATGAGCTCTAAGATCCCTACTGGAAAGTATTATGTTACATGAAGATTATTTAAAGGTTGGCCTAATTAGTTTTTTGTCTCTATGACGATTCCTACTGCCTTCTGTCTATAGCATATACAGCCATATAAAACCTTGAAAATGTTAATTTCCTAAAAAAGTGACATTTGTAAGCTCATTGGTTCCATATTTTTTGCTCTGGATCATCCAAGCCACCACCCAGGCAGACTCCCCCAAGGCAGCACTGTGGCCAGTGGAGCAAAACACAAGATTGAGTGAAAATATCGATAACCATTTAATGTCTACAACTAAGTTCAAAGTGACAACCTGAGTATCAGTTTTGTAGGAGTCTGTGTCTGTAGGCTGATAAAGAAAGCAACATGTATGGAGGTTCTAGTTCTGACTGGGTGGAGGATCCATCAACCCTGGGTAAGGACAGAAGCACAAAGTAAATTAAATTCCTATGTAGTAGCAATCCCCCAAAGAACAGATATGGGATGTGTAAGTTTCAAACCTCTACAGGAATAAAAAAAAGGAGAATTAAATAACTCTTGAGACTTGAGCAAATGTCAGGAAATTAAATTATATCCACATTCAATTGGTTATAAATTATATATTTATGAGCACATGTAGCATATATGTGTGTGTACAAATATGCACACATATATTTATAATTACTTTGAAAGCATGGCAAATTGAAAACACAGTGGCAGAAAGAGCTCCAGATTTTTAAGACAAACATGCAAAGGGGTAGGATTTAATTAATCTCTTATTGAAGGGCAGATTTATGAAATGGGAGAGATACAAGTCTAAATGATATTTACATAAAACTCATTCCAAATAATGACATAAAAAACATTGAAAATAAAAGAATGGAAAAATACTTCTATAAGGAAGATATATTTATGCCTACATATATATATGCTTACACATGTAACATCACTTTCAAGTAAATAAAGTCTCCAAATATGTAGATGCACAAATGTTAATCTTTCAAGAGATGAGGAAGATATACCATGTATTCTTATTCATGATTAAATTTATAAGTACAGCAATGATAATGTATACAATTGGAACAAATATAAAAATTACCATGCATTATACAAAAGATCAACAAATATATGAAAAAATATTCAACATTTTTAGAAATCATGGAAATGCAAATCAAAGCTACATTGAGATTTCATCTCACTCTAGTTAGAATGACAATCATCAAGAATACAAATAATAATAAATGCTGGTGATGGTGTGGGAAAAAGTTACACTCATTCATTGTAGATGTACTGCAAATCAATACAATCACTTTGGAAAACAGTAAAGAGATTCCTGAAAATTCTAGAAATGGAACCACCACCTGATGCAGATATCTCACTCCTTGTTATTTATCCAAAAGAACTAAAATCAGGATACCATAGCATATTAATGTTTATAGCAACACAATTTGCAAGAGCCAAATTATGGAACCAGCCTAGATGCCCATCAATAAATGGATAAAGAAAGCATTATATATATATATATATATATATATATATATATATATATATATATATATATATATATATATATATATATATACAAAATATAGAGTTTTACTCAGTAATAAGGAAGAGTAAAACTATGTCATTTGTTGGCATATTGATGGAATTGGAAAACATCATGCCAAGTGAAATAAGCCAGATGCAGAAAATCAAGGGTGGAATGTTTTCTCACAAGTGGAAGAGAAGAGTGAGATAAGGGGAAGAAAAGGGTATGGATCCCATGAAAATAGAAAGAAAATCAGTGGAGTAGAGGAAAGGGATTAAAGGAGAGGAGGGACTGGGAGAGGGAAGAAACTATGCAATGAAATTATATATATGTAATTTATATATGAATATAACACAGTGAATTCCACTTTATATATATACATATATATAATTAATATATATAACATTGTTTTACATATATATATATATATATATATATATATATAAAACACTAATTAAAAAACAATAAATAAATAGAAAGACAAACAGTAGAGAAAGAGGAACAGAAAAAGGGAAGAAGCAAGGAAAATGGAAGTAGTGGAGCCTGAAATGGAGAAAATTGCATTACATGAATATATGAATATATCAAAATGATATATTATGTATAATTATAGTGCACAAATAAAAAACATTTTAAAAAGTTACCACACCTTAATTAGACCACCACGAAAAATATTTATGAGTTCCTTATAGGTCATAATTCCTGATTCTGATGGAGAAATAGACAAAAATGAGAAAAAATGCCTACAATTACAAAATGGAAAGCAAAATGAATATATCCTTTTAAGCAACTTGTTTTAAAGATGAAATCAAAAGAAAATTTGGAAGTAGTTGGGAAATTAATGAAAATGAATTACATGTACAAAATGAGTTAGGTTGAAAACCCTATTGATAAATATGAGCAATCAAAACCAGACAGACCTAAATAATACTGCACTATTATTTAAACACCTAAAAAGCACACAATTAAGTTTCTTGTAAATAAATGAAAAATTCTAAATAAAACAAACAATTTTTTAAATTATGTAATAAAAAGAATTGAAGTAGATAAATTAATAAAAATTAAGTATATACATATTATATATATATATATATATATTATTTACAAAAGGGAAAACATTAATAAACTATATGTTTATTGGTAACTGCTCTATTACAAGTGTGCAGTACAGGAATTTGGTGACCACCATGTCTGTGTTCCCTATGAAAAGAGAAGCAGGAAATAACCCAGAAAGATGCTATGATGTGGAAATGCACTGGCCTCCACCTCTGAATGAAGTTAGGGACCCCGTGATCATGCCAATTCATATATGGTTATGCACAGCCTTAGGACTTATCTGACAACCACAGACCACATATATGAAGGTGACTTCACATGATTATAATGAAGCTGAAAAGTTCCTATGACCTAGTAACATCACAGAGCAACACAACTCACGTTTGTGGTAATGTTGGCATAGGCAAACCCACTGTGCCAACAGTCACATGAAGGTGTAGCATTTACAGTTTTGAACAGCACCTACTACTTTGCTAATAAGAATAGCTCTAAAAGACCAAAATGTTAAGTAAGAGTTTCTTGAGTGGATTCTGGGGTTGCTGGAATTGCTTCTCTAATCTGATTAGATTTAAAGGCACTAATGACTCCCATATGTGGATGCTAACACACAAGGGTGCGAGGTAATAGTTCAGTGAATTAGACCAAGGGGAAGGAAGGGAAGAGAGGGGAAACAGCAATAGGAAAGACAGTGGAATGATTCTACATAAGTTTTCTATGTTCATATATGAATACACCACGGTGAATCTCTACATTATATACAATCACAAGACTGGGATCCTAATTAGAGTAAGATGTGCACCATGTTTGTATAAATATGTCAAATTGTACTCTACTGTCATGTATAACTAAAAAGAATAACAAAAAATAAATAAATTTTTAAAAGATAATGCAATAACTGATAGTCCCTGTCAGGATGGGGCAATAGAAGTAATTAGCTTATGATTCCTACTGGAAACGGATCAATAAGAGAAGATAATGCCAAATCAGTGTAAGCATTATTTCAGGAAATGTTCTCCAACCTGAGACTTGTGTTTCTACAATCTAGTGATTGAGTAAGGTCCTCAGTTTATTTTCCTGAATAGAAAATGCAGGTACTGCAATCTGGGCTGTGGAGTGAGCATTCCCAAGTGAAGCATTTATTGCATCAACATTTATCACAAAAAAAGATGGAATCACACATTCTGTACTTTATCAGCACAGCTTCAACCTGCTTTAGATTTAAAACAACAAGGAAGAGGAAACACATAGACCAAGAGTCATAGAACTTGGCTTCTGAGATCAGTCACTGATGGAAAGGAGTAATCTCCCTGAACACTGTCTTCTTTATAAAGCATGTCAGAAGAAGGATGTCAATTCTAATGTGTGTGTCCAGTATAAATAGAGATTTTTTTTTGTTTTTCTTACAAAAAGATGCATAGTCATTTTTCGATTAATGTTTTCTGCTAAAAATAGAAAATAGTAATTTTATATCAATATTTATAATTAAGCAAATAAAATATTCTGAACATGGAAATAATAATTACTTTTCTAAAAATCCAGGTATAAATTTATTTTTCCAGCTTTAATTGTACAATATTTCATTTCATTTTCATTGAACAATGCAGAGATTTTACTAAAATAAACATTATCACATTTAATAGTTTTTACAACTTGAGCCCTTCATTCAGTGAAAGCTTTAGGATAAAGAAACTACAATTTCAAAGTAACCAAGCTAACTCTAAATGAATACTAAGTAGAACTTTCACACATACACAGGTGAATTATTACCTCTAATATAGGAGAAACACTAAACCACAAGAAACTTAGCAGTACAAACCACTACAACAAAGAACAAAGCAAATAGCTAACAGCAGCATAGGAATGAAAACTTTGTAAAATGAGAATGAATTACCCATTTAAAATGTAAAAGCCTAGCAAAAGGAAAAGTAACTTCATTTCTAAGTCTCAACATTGTCCTTGTATTAAAAGATATGTTTTCCCTTCTATAACTAGATACTGGTTTTCTTGGTCTAGAGGAAAATCACCAGGTTATCTGGGTGTTTATTCTTCTGTTAATTATTACTTAAACTGTGATAAAACGTTTATGTGTTCACATCCTTAAAATAAATTAAGTGGTACCTCTAAGGAAACGTGTTAAGTTCCACCTTCCTATTGATTTTAAGTATATTTTATGGATAAGTACGTTAGAATTAAATGACTAATGTCAAAAGTAGAGTGAGTCATAAGTCAACTGAGCAAAAGTATTCAGTCTGTAACATCTCTACCTATCTTTGCCTCAATTATATGATACAATGGAAACAGAAAAAGCAGATTATGAAACAAGAAAAAAAGGCATGCTGATGTTGAGACTAAGATTTTTAACTCCTGATTATTATTGACCAAATGGATACTATTTACATATAGAAGCTAGTTACCAGGAAACTGTGAGCTTTCCTGAAAGAAACCTTCCACTCTTTTGAAAAGCTCAATGCTGCATGTCCTCACTCAGACCAAATGGTCCTTTGATACTGATTTGGGGGAAGGATGTGAGAATTACTCAGATTCAGATTTGGGGTTTAAAGACTCTTAAGAAATAGACAGATACTGAGAAATTACTGGATCTCATCAGAGAAGACTTAAGTAACCGGGTTTATCATAGAATTATCCCTTTAAATCATCACAGACAAGGCCCAGGCAGAATACTGCTTCTCTCTCAAGAGAAGTATAAATAAAGCAACATTAAAACAGATGGATTCCTTGATTTTTCAATAACATAGCTCTAGGGGGAAAAAAAACCTCTAAAACCACATATTTAAACTCATCCTATTAGCTCTAACATTTCAAAATAATTCCTAAACTAAAACAATGTTTAAAACAAAACTTTATTGCCTCCAAAATAGAATTTTGTATTTTGAGTGGTTTATCAAAAATATATTTCTTATAATTTTGAGGTAAATGTGTTACACAACTCAAAATCTTAAAACTATCTTAATACCTTAAAATTTACAGGGCACCTTTTAGTATTTAAAAAAAATTAGTTGTAGATGAACACAATACAATACCTTTATTTTATTTATTTATTTTATGTGGCACTGAGGATCAAACCCAGTGCCTCACACTGAATGCTCTACAACTGAGCCACAACTCCAGCCTGCCTTTCAGTTTTTATGTGCAGTTTTCACATTCTTTTATTCAATATTTTAAAAATGTAGTTAGCGTATTATAGAGACTGTAATATTGCTGCACACTCTTTGTAATCTTATTTGATATAATCATTTTCAGAGTTATTTTTGTATATTTACAGGGACTTAAAGTTAACAGATCCACTCTCTTTACCCCCTACCCTCAATTAAAATTGAAAACACAAAGACAACAAGAAATGTGATTAAGTTCTAGGAGGGAAACTCTAATCATTAAAGTGTAGGGATGCAGAAGTCAACTTCTTACACTCATTTTCTATGCTACAGAATAAACTTTATGAAACTGCAGCCAAGTATTTTTTGAGAATCTTTCAATTTGCTCCAATGGGTTTCTTTTTTTATTGATTTTATTTTTTTAAAAAATACATGACAGCAGAATGGATTACAATTCTTATTACACATTTAGAGCACAATTTTTCATATCTTTGTATATAAAGTATGTTCATGCCAATTCATGTCTTTATACATGTACTTTTTTGCATTACAGTTCTTATTACACATATATACTACAATTTTTCATATCTTTGGTTGTATATAAAGTATGTAGACACCCAATTTATGTCTTCATACATGTACTTTGGATAATGATGTCCATCACATTCCACAATCCTTGCTAATTCTTGCCCCCTCCCTTTCTCTCCCACCCTTCTTCCCTATATAGAATTCATCTAATCCTCCCATGCTCCTCATCCTAACCCCACTATAAGTAAGCCTCCCTATATCAGAGTAAACATTTGGCATTTGTTTTGGGTGTTTGGCTAACTCACTTAGCATTATCTTCTCCAATGCCATCCATTTACCTGCAAATGCCATGATTTTATTCTCTTTGATTGCTGAGTAAAATTCCATAATGTATATATGCCACATTTTTTTTAATCCATTCATCTGCTGAGGGCCTCTACTTTGGCTCCACAGTTTAGCTATTGTGAATTGTGCTGCTACAAACACTGATGTGACTGTGTCCCTGTAGTATGCTGTTTTTAAGTCCTTTGGGTATAGTTCGAGGAGAGGGATAGCTGGGTCAAATGGTGGTTGCATTCCCAGATTTCCAAGGAATCTCCACACTGCTTTCTATATTGGCTGCACAAATTTGCAATCCCACCAGCAATGTATGAGTATACATTTTTCCCCACATCCTATCCAACACTTATTGCTATTTGTCTTCATAATAGCTGCCATACTGACAGTGAGATGTTATCTTAGAGTAGTTTTGATTTGCATTTCTCTGATTGCTAGAGATGCTGAGCATTTTTTCATATATTTGTTGATTGATTGTATATCCTCTTCTGAGAAGTGTCTGTTCAAGTCCTTGGCCAATTTGTTGATTGGATTATTTGTGTTTTTTTGGTGCTTAGCTTTTTTTAGTTGTAGCTGGACACAATACCTTTATTTTATTCATTTATTTTTATGTGGTGCTGAGGATCGAACCCAGGGTCTTGCATATGCGAGGTGAGCGCACTACCACTGAGCCACAACCCCAGCCCTGGTGCTTAGCTTTTTGAGTTCTTTATATATCCTAGAGATTAGTGCTCTATCTGATGTGTGAGGGGTAAAAATTTGCTCCCAGAATGTAAGCTCCTTGCTCACCTACAGATTGTTTCTTTTGCTGAAAAGAAACTTTTTTAGTTTGATTCCACCCCATTTATTGATTTTTGGTTTTAATTCTGTGCTATAGGAGTCTTATTAAGGAAACTGGGGCCTAATCCCACATGATGAAGATTAGGACCTACTTTTTATTCTATTGGACGGAGAGTTCCCAGTTTAATTCATAGGTCCTTGATCCATTTTGAGTTAACTTTTGTGCATGGTGAGAGATAGGGGTTTAATTTCATTTTGTTGCATATGGAGTTCCAGTTTTCCCAGCACCATTTGTTGAAGGCAGACTGGTAGACCAATGGTACAGAATAGCGGACACAGAGACTAACCCAAAAAATTACAAATACCTTATATTAGACAAAGTTGCCAAAAACATGCCCTGAAGAAAAACATGCACTGGAGAAAAGATAGCTCCAATGGATTTCTGGATTTGCTCCTTTAAAATCAGGATATTCTGCTTTTGCTCAGGTGGCAGTATGGCAATATGATCTGCAGTCAGCTGAAGAAGCTGCATGATCAAAGTAGCTTTGTATTGATCCTCTGGAGTTACCTGGCTCTACTCAGAACTAAAACTTCTTGGCTGGCCTCCACCTTGCTTGCTTGCCCCCTGCATACCTGCTCCCTGCATTTTTCCCCCTTGTATGCCTGCCCCTGTGCATGCCACCTCCAGGATGTCCTACTCCTAAAATGCTTGGGACCTGTCTGAGTCCATCAGGATCCCTATATTAATAGGACAAGGACCCTGGTTTCCACCAGTCCTGGGGCCTCTTGAATTAGGCCCAGGGTGTCTCATCTCTAATCCTCTTGCTTCCAGCCCTCTGGCTTCCATGGCCAGCTTTCCACTGCTCTTATCTCCATTACTCTTGTATCTAAGACCTCTGTTTCCATGGCTCAAGCCTCATCCCTTGAGAACCTCTGCCTCCTCTACTATCCATAGATAGACCCCTTCAATCTATCATGGGTCCTGTAGGCTCTCCAATTAGTAATCTGGGATCTGATAATGGCCCTTCTCTCATATCATGAGAGGAAGGACCACAGGTGTCATGACCAGAGTAATTGTGCATGTGGGGACCCTGATGAGATGGACTCAGATAACCCCTAGGTTCTACTTCTCCAGTAATTAAATGCAGAGTCCCTCCATGTGGGTCATTTGGAGCACCTCCTGACAGTCCTTGAGGAGGTAGGCTTCCACAAGTCATGGGTCCCTGAGGCACAGAAGCTCTAGGATCTGACATCTGTACTTGTCCCTGTTCTAAGAGCACTGGGCTAACTCCTGGTATTCCTTGTGCCTGCATTGCTTTTCCAGGAGTGAAGGAACCAGGACCAATTCCAGGAACTCCTGCTGGTATTGGCCCTGGAGCTAGAATTCCACTCTGGATAGGAGTCTGCATCAGAGGAGGAATGTCCTTAATGAGTCTTTCAGCCATGTATTGAGGCTAAGGAGCTGGAGGATACTGTTCATTGAGTATAACATTAGGTCCTGGATACAGCCCAGGGTCAGGACCAGCACCAGGGCTGGGCACAAGCCTGAGATTTGCCTAGTCTCAGTGGTGTGACATATACCTTGCAATGCAGAATTTTCAGAGCAATTGCAGGATCCATGATTTGCATCACTACTTGTGCCTTCAGCGCATAAGCCTGTTGTGGATTTTGAAATAATCTGTTTGGAACTTCTTGGTGATTATTCTGGACACAGAGCTTCATCTGCCTCATTAGCTCAAACATCTGCTCTCGGTGGAGACTGGCAACTGCTTTGGTATTTGATTTGGGAGCATTTTCTGGATCAAAGGGGTCTCCATAGGGTGATTCAATGATGGGTGCTGAAGCCATAACCTTTGGGTTTTTCCCATCTCTCTATCACATACTAGATGGAAACTGACAACAGAACCTACCTCTGAGAAAATTCCTTTAACTGCTTCTCAGTTGCCTCATCTAGTATGTTACCCATAAACACTGATCGCAGAGACCAAGACATTGCAGGGTTGCTCACCACCACACTAGACACAATTCCAGTCATGCACACAGCTGATAGCAAATTCTTCTATGAGTCACCCCAGGTATGTTTCAAATTTACAAGTATTTTTTTCCACTTTTTAACCCCGGAAGCAAATTTCTGTCTGTCATGTGGACAGGTCAGGGCTCGTTACCCTGGAGAATCTCTGGCCTCTGTTCCTATACATTTATATTACCTCTTCTTTGTGTTAATAAGTGTTCACCCATCACCATGAGGTCTGGGCTGATCTGCTTTCTGTCTAGTCATCATCACCCAAGCCCAAAGGCCTGGACTATACCTTGGGTGGAGACCAGGTACTGCTGCCACAGGCAGAGTAGGTGAAACAGAAACTGCATTAGTCCAACACCTTCATTTTATTGATGAACCTCAAGAAAAGCAAGCATCATATACTGAAGAAGAGTAAGGACCCTAGTTTGAATGATCACAGTGCTTTTGATAGAACCCAAGTTATTGTACAAAATAAAGTAGGGAGATATCAACACAATGATTAAAAACCTAATGTCACATTTGAATCCTAAAGGTTATGGGAATGAAGATATGGCTCTAGAGCAAAAGAAGTTGTAGAATTCACTTTTTGTTGTCTTTTAGTGCTTTCTGTGAGATAGGACTCACAGTTGGCCTTTTTTGTTTTTAAGTTTAATTTTATTTCCTGTGCAGTTTGCACTGCTTTGTGGCTTTCCATTTAAGACACACAAAATATGCATGTTATTTTGTATGTCTTAAGTGGAAAGATGCATGGAATAATAAAAAAATATATAAACCACAGATATCCCCAAATGTCTAAGGAATGAATATTGCCCTTTCATTGAAGGGGCTAAGGAACCCTCCACAAATCACATCTGTTTAGTATTCTATTTTCTTTATGCTTTTACCAAAATAAATGTAATGTATTCATAAATAATGTATTTTATTTTGTCTCATTCTGAACTTCAGATAAAGATTACCATGCTGTACAATGTTATTAAAACCTGCTTCTCATAGCTTAAAAGTGTGTTGACATGACTTGTTCTTATGGTGCTTAGTTGGACTTTGAGTATGATAATCTAGCATGTTTCAGAGTTGTAACTTCCTACTTGATTGACCCAGTTGTAGTTTTGCATTTTTTCTATAACTAAATGCAGCAGTTTGCCTGAGCCACATGTCCAGCAGTGAAGCTCCTTTATTAATGGTTTGAAATTTTTAGCCATGGCCATGTTAAGACAGTGTTTTCTGATTGTGACAATACTGACCCATAGCTCTATCACAGTTAACTACAGTAGATTCACATCACCTTTTCTGGATATTGGCTAATTTTTAAATTTTGGCTATTTTGGTAAATAAATAATTTCTCATTTTTTATTAATTTTTATTTCCAAATGAAGAATTAAAATTTAAAAATCAGTTAGCAATAACTGTCAATAATATAAAAGAAGCAGAAGTGGTTGGTTAAGGAGCTGGGAAGCCCAGTGTAGAGTTTCTTTGAGATGAGTGACAGCAGAGGAAGCAGTCTCTAGCTCTATGATTTCTTTCCGAATCATTTCTTTTTAAATACTAGAACTTTATAAAGAAGCTCCTAGATTTATGGTAGAACTGTACCAAAATAAAACTTCATAAGTTGAAAATATCACGTTGAAAATACATTTAATACACTTAATCTACCAAATGTTACATCTTAGCTTCACCTATCTTAAATGTGCTTAGAACACTTACATCAGCCTACACTTGAGTAAAATCAACTAACACAAAACCTATTTCATAATAAGATGCTGAATATTTCATGTAATTTATGGAATACTATACTGAATGTAAAAACAAACAAACAACTCAGAATGGTTGTATGGGTACACTTTGGAGTCAATTCAAAGTTGAAAATTGTAAGTCAAATCATCAAAAATCAGAAATTCTCTGTATTCTTCTCCAATGAGTTAAGAAAGCAATAAAAAAACTCAGGCAGAGTGGGAGTTATAGACAAGGAGAATCAGGGAGCAAATTTTGCTTTAGCTATGAAAAGAGAATGGCTACTCATAGGGTTTATTTATTCTGTGACTGGAGTAGATTTATCACATTTAAACTACAAACTATGCCAAGACAGAGAAGAAAATTAAAATAAACAAATCTGAGAAGTATCCATCTTTACATAAATTATACAAATATTTTTAAATTATAAAAAATTAAGATATTTCTTTATGTATGAGTTTTTTTAATGTGTTTCATTAATGAAAAAAATGTGTGAATTTATACAGAAAGTTTTTTAATTTTAGTCCAAGATAGAGCATTTCTAACCCTCATTGTGAGGCTTCCTACTGTCTTATGAGCTATCATTTCAAAACAACCCAGACCCAGTGTATGAGAACTAGCACCAAGGTGGCATGAAATCAGAAAGAGACATAGATTGATCCAGGATTGCAGAGTGCATATTATTGGGAATTTCTGACAAAACTGTGGTCCTGGATGGCAGCAAGATTGGTTGCATTCCCACAATTTGGGTGTGAAGTAGAGGTGTATGTAGGGTTTGGTACAAAAGTGAATGTTTTAGCAGAAATGTAGGTTTGTCAGAGCCAGGCATATTCCTGGAGCAAGGGTCTGGTTGTAAAGCTCTATGTATCATTCTAATGGTTTTGCTACTTATACTATGCTGGGAGCCTCTACAGGAGTAACTAACAAGGGCTATCCTGGGAATCATGGCAGTTAGGACTCAAGATGACTGCAGTCATGTCAAGCTAAGTGTATATGTTTCACCTTTCATGACTGGCTCTTACAATCTCATGTGCCTCTCTTTTGTGATGTCACCTGAGCCTTTGAGAGGTTTTAGCATTATGTAAATAGCATGCTACAAGGCCATCTGACCAGCTTGTAAGCAAAGTTGATAACAGCAGTAGAAACACATGCACAAAATGAACCAGAAGAAATACTGAAATAGTAACAACCTGGTTTTTGTCCCCCTAGGAGTCCCAGGAACCAAATAAATGACTTATTATCTCTCTTACAGAGGGAACAGAATCAGACAAGGCCTTAATTTGGGTTTTCATGTGGTATGTGAGGTGCTTGACATCAGGGGAGCAAAAACTCTTTGTTTTGATAACAGCACAAGTTCCAAAGAAGAAAGCAAGAACAGTGAAAGACTGCAAATATAGATGAAAAAGTAAATGTTGAATAAGGACTTGCAAAGGTAAATCTGCCATCCAGCAAGATGGCACTGATGGGCTTGGCACAGTGGTGCACACCTGTGATCCTAACAGCTCAGGAGGCTGAGGTAGGAGGACCACAAGTTCAAAGCCAGCCTCAGCAACAGGTGAGGTGCTAAGCAACCCAGTGAGACACTGTCTCTAAATACAATTCACAATAGGGCTGGGGATGTAGCTCAATGGTTGAGTGACCCTGAGTTTAATTCCCAGTACCAAAAATAAATGAATAAATAAAATAAAAAGATGGCTCTGGTGGTATCATCTCAATTACACATCATAGCAGCAGCAACTGGAGCTAATGTTGGCCAACAGGCAGGGTATGTGAGTGATTACTAAATCTGAAATTGAATGGCATGCCAGACCAGGAGATCAACTGTAGTGCCCCATGGTATTTTAAAATTTTTTCAAGTCCACTCAGGGAATAAATTGTGACCACAAGTCCAAAATCCAACAGAACCAACAGGGATCAAGTTAGGAAGGCTGTTGGCTTTTGACATTCTTGCAAGAAATTGCTAACCCATCCCCAGGTAAACAAGTCCCTTGAGCTCCAATTGAATTGTCCTCTATCCTGGATTTAATGAATGCAGTGTGTAAAACACCAGCTCTGCCTGGGTATCCACTCTGGCAGCATAACATCAGGATGCACAGCTTAGACATGCACAGCTTGTGACAGGAACCAGAGCACCCAGGTGTCCATAAGGGGGCGACATACCAGCCTTTTGAGTTCTTAAATTTATTTACACATCTCCAAAGACTCTAGTCCAGATGGCCAAGGTGGGTTTGCCTAGTATGGTCCATATCTATTACTTTAATTAGCCCTTCTCTCTCTCCACCAACTCTTCTTGCTCCCTGAGAGTTACATGAAAGATGAAAGTGCTATGACACATCATGTGCTTAGTGTCATAGGTGAATGAGGGGACAAAACTCCAAACCTTAATTCTTGTGTGCTGGCAAAAGATAATTTAGAGTCAGACATGAAAAGCCAAGAAAGAGAATTTGATTATAAATGAAAGTAAGTGTCAAACAGGGCACTAGTAGGTCATCCCTGAGCAGAGAATGACACAAGGAACTTAATGGCAAACTTATGTTTACCATGAGAACTTGGATCCACTTTCTGCACTCTTCACCAATCAGATGTTTAACTTCCCCTTCATTTTGGGTGGGGGAATTTTTTGACCCTAGTTGGTACTTCCGGAACTGTCACAGGCAACAATCCCATGGGGTAGGGGGGCTTCATCTACAAATCAATCCTATGTTAATTATCAGTTAATTAACTGATAATCTGGCAAAATTTATCTTAGTGCACCTGCTCTACTAATGAAATTTCCCTTCTGAAATACATGGAGAAATCTATGACCATTAACCCCAGCCTTACAATGATCCCAGTAGACCCTGTCAGGAGTTAGTTCCCTTGATTTTTTTTTCCTGATATCTTTCTGGCTCTGTTTATTTCTGCCTGTTTATTCTCAGGTTGTTTTGTACAAATTAATTATTTATTAAAGGCAATTCAAAGAAACCCTGTAACCCTGCTACATTATTGGACTTCTACCTAACACTTAGGGATGTTCGTGAAAAGCATGGTCTACAAATGGGTATCCTAGTCACTGTCAAGCCAGTGTGGATATCCATATTTTACATCAACTTCTCAAGACCTTTGCAAGTGGTGGTTTGATTAACTCTCTTACTAGAGAAATCTTGAAAAAATTCATCAGCTCCTAAGGCATATTTATGTCATTTACTGTTTGTCAAAGTGTCAGTATAATCAATATACCAGTCCCATACTGGTTGCAAAGCTCACTGTTTCTGTTCCTGTCTGTACTTGGGTGAAAAGATGATTTGGAGGTAGGAGTATACCTGCCAGTGGGTCATAGCCACCTCTTCAGCTGTGTTCCATCCTACTTTAGCACTTTGATATAAACTTTCTATGTACCACAGTACCAGGCCCACTGCCTGTATTGGGGCCAGGATGCACACCTTAATCAAAGCATTTGTCTCCATATTTCCAGGGATAAATATCTGAATACAAGTAGGTTCATGATATACAGTCAACTATATACCTTTCATGTAGCTCTTTCCAAATTTGTTGCCTACTCATGGCTCTCCAAAGAGGATTTACTAGTATAAAACTCCGTTCCATTTACCTTCATTCCATCCACAATTTAAAGGCTCAGTACACTGCCCCATTGGGCCACACAAATTAATAAAATTATGAATTTTAAATAGGTACAGTATGCACAGTTTATTGTAATTGTACTTTAATAAATCTGTTAAAATCGAATTAAATAAATAATGAAGATAATATACAGAATGGAAGAAAATATTTGCAATTTATATTTGATAAATGATGGCTACAACTAAATATCAAAGAAGCAACTTAGTCTGAAAAATAAATTGAACAAAAATTTTTCCAGAGAAGATGTTCAACTGCCAATAAACACAAGAAAACGTTATTAGTCATTAGGGTAAAGCAAATCAAAACCTCAGGGTACATGGCTATTGTAATCTATGTGGAAAGTTAAAAATCATGGTAGGACTTGGGTTGTGCTCAGTGGTAGAGTGCTCGCCTAAGCATGCACGAGGCACTGGGTTCAAGTCTCAGCACCACATAAATGTAAAATAAAGATATTGTGTCCACCTAAAACTTAAGAATAAATATTTTTTTTTAAATCATGGTAATATGGAAAAATGGGATCGTGTTGTTTTCTGTTGAAAATGGAAATTGTGTAACTACCCTGCAAAACAGTATGGTAGCTTTTCAAATATTAAGCATAAAATTATCATGTTATCCAGCAAATCCACTTCTAGGCATATACCCAAGAACACTGAGCTCAGTGACTCTCACACACCAGTGTTCATAATAGCATTATTCATATTAGCCAGAAGATGAAAATAACCCAAATGTCCTTAGATAGGTGGATGAATAAGCAATATGTTTTATATACATGTAATGTATCATTCAGCTTTGAAAAGGAATGAAGTTTGGATGTACGCAGAACATTAGTGAACTTGAAAACATAATGTTAAGTGCTAGCCATGCATAGAAAGACAAGTATTAAACAATTCTACTTAAAGGAGATATGTAGAATAGAAAATTTCATAAATACATAAACTACAACAGAAATTGGCAGAAGTTCAAGGAGAGGAGGGATGGATGTGGATGACTTTTTTAATGGTATAGAATCTTTGCTTAAAAAATGAAAAAAAAATTGGGAATGGTTAATACTGAGTATTGTTCAGCACTGTGAAATCAATTAATGTGACAGAATTGTATACTTAAAATCATTAAAATAGCATTTTATTTTATGTGTATTTTTCAACAAAACCCCATTATGACATGTTTTTAGTATCAAAACACCATCAATTAAATATCATTTAAGGTTATTAAGTATTTTTCTTAACTCCTTTCCTTTATAAACATGGTGATTGTCATTTTTCTCTGACCATTCTTTTCTTCCTCACCCCCAGTTTTTTTAGTGATGAATTTTCCTATTCTAAGTACGTACAAGCTGCCCCAAGACCTAATGGTATTTCATAACGAAAAATCTGAAAGAAGAAATTTCAAAGCAGACCCTTCTGAATAGGTTGAAAGTTCACCAGTTTTGAATGTCACAGACTAGTTCAACCTAAGTGTGTACTTAATGGTAATCCCACAGTTCTCTGCAGAAACCTGAGCCTCCACATGCTTGCCTCCAAGACCCATAGCGAAGAGATTAACACAAGGCAGGGCAGCTGCATGAGCAAGAGGGCTTGACATGCTTTTTAATGAAGGGTAATAATTACCTCTCACTCCGTTTCACCTGAAGAAAATTTATGTCTTCTGTACATCTAAAAGTTCTCTAATCTAATCAAGGATGTAAAATAATTGGACAAGTTGGTTTATAACCAGCCTGATCAGAGCTTAACTGAAGAAACTCTGACATGCGATACACACCCAGAGCACATTAAAGAAGAGGATATGTGTGAAGTCAGAACCAACACATGTACTATTCTCAGACCCAATGACTATCTATAACCTGTGTGGTACATAGACTTTGAAGTCTATAAGTGCAGAAAGAGAAGTTTCCGAAAGTTGGACAGACTTTATTTTAAGGATACCACTGTGTTTGCTCAGTCACAGATTTTGTCATGGTTACTCATGATCTTCCTTTTTGCAGTCCCCTTCCTCTTACATATTCCTTAAAGATGAAATACACATGTTAATAAGCTATATTAGGCCTATTTTAGATTCCAGATGTCTATCTTTAGCCAAGACAGAGAAAATAATAACTTGTGAATAATCACAAGTTAAAAATATGGGTGCCAGACCTTGTTATGCAACTCACTGATCATATGACCTGGGGAAGGTCCTCTAACATCAAGGCACTTGGGTCTCACCTGACGAGATGTGCCATGACCTAAGGAACTGAGGGCATCTTGATGCAATTTCAGTTGCTTTAGAATGTACCAGTGAATAGCTGTGCTGTCATGTTTTCATTGCAATGACTCATATTGCTTGAGTTAGTCAATTTTTTATCACTGTGATCCAAATACCTGACAAGAACAACTTCAGGAGGAAAAGTTTTTTTTTTTTGTTTGGGGGGATCATAGTTACAGGGGTTCAATTCTTGGTCAGGTGACTCTATTGTTGTGGACCCAAGGTGAGGAGCATAACAGATAAAAACTTCTCAGCTCATGGCAGCCATGAAAGAGAGAGAGAGAAAGGGTAGTGGATAGAAAACAAAAAACAAATAGCCATGGACAAAATATAACTCTAAGGATGCCCCCAGTAACCAGTGACCTACTTCCTTGGGCCACAGTTGACCTGTCTATAGTTACCCCAGTAATTAAATCAAATTATTATTCCATCAAATGGATCAACTCATTGATTATGCTCCTGCTCTCATAATCTAATGATTTCACTTCTAGACAATTCTGAATTAACACATGAGGTTTTCAGGTGACACGTCATATCCAAATCACAATATTACCAATAGATGGGGCTGGAGTTGTAGCTCAGTGGTACAGTGCTTGCCTAGCATGTGTGGGGCACTGGGTTCAATTCTTAGTGCAGTATATAAATAAAGGTTTATCAACAACTAAAAATAATTTTTAAAATATTACTATTAGAAATATTTATGTTATAGGTCTTCTTCCTTATTACAGAAGCTCACTTAGAAATAGACCCTGATGCTAAGCAGGGTTGGGCAAGTTATGTGCTTCTAATTTATGGATCTCTCTCCCTCCAACCCCCTTTCTCTATTATATATTTGCTGTAAGATGTTTCACTCAAAGTAAATCTAAAGTATTTGTTTCCTCACAGTGAGCACTGTTTCAGCAAGACAGATTCATTTTCTTGGACTTTGCACTCATTTAATTTGCTTTGCCTTTAGTCTCAGTGAAAATAAATTGCAGCAGAATTGACCAAATCTTTCTTGTGTTCACTTAACAAGCATACACTGGGCAGCTGCTAGAAGTGAAAAATTGCTATGGTGTGTACACAGATTAGTTAAATTTACAAAAAACATTAATTTTTTAAAAAGCTGTATAACTCCCAACACATTGTCTAGGAGAAAACTCAGGCACATATAGAGAAAACTCAAGCAGGCCAATGATTATGAGGGACTTAAAGGATTTTTCAGGAGTTCGTGGAACATGAAGAAGGAGAGATTGCTTTTCAGAGTCCTTAGAAGTGATTTTCTAAAGTCACTATATAAATGTTGTGAGAGTACTATCAAATATGGACTAAGGTAAGCTCACTTAGTTACATCCTATACTTATATAGAGTAAGAAATTATGTAGTGCATAGTATTTCTTATACAGGAGTTTCTATTTTTTTTTAATCACCATTTAGCTCACTAAGTAAAAAACTTGAAAGCAGCTTTTGGTACAAGTGCAGCCAGATTCATGGCATAATTATCAACACTGTGTGTGTGTGGCTTTTCTTCCTTTAGTGGGCTTGTCTTGATGCCTCAGAGAAGGCAGAAGAGCTCTCCATCCTTCCCTCAGTCTCAATGCTGATATCCCTAACAATTCTAGAGCAGGGTAAAAGAGTTGGAAGATTTTCTAAAAAGAACAATTCACTAACACAGAAATGTTAATTTAAGATAAAGTAATGGTCTTTCAAATTTACAACTACACTGAATATTTAGAAATAAAAGACAATAAAAATAATCCAACATATTTTATCTTAGCTGGGGCATTTAAGTAGAGCAAAATCTAACATGAGCTTATACAAGCTACTATAAAGGTTTTAAATATCAAAATTGACTTCATTTTAAATCCTATTCAAATTATCAGTGCCGAAGGCAAACCTACACAGAAACCACCATTGTGGTTCAGTTAACTATTGCTTAACAAGAATCCATCTCAAAACATAGTGACTTCAAACACTACTATTTTAATACTTGAGATCATCTGGTTTGATTGCGGTTTATTCAGCTAGTATTGCCATTCAGGGAGCTACATTTAGCTGATGAACTGACTTAACCAAGAATGTTTAAAATGGTTTCCCCCACATATCAAGGTTCTCAAAAGGGTACTGGAAGTTTGATGCCTGTGCTTCCTATGCTCACTCATCCTTCACTAGGCTAGACTGAGCTTCAGTGGATGATAGGTGTATTCTGAGAGAGCAAGCCCAATGTGTAAACTCTTTTGTAGCCTCTCTTATATTACACTCTATGATAGATCATTGACCAAATCAAACCATGGGGCCAAATTGGAAATCATTGTTAGGAAACCACCTAAAGATTTACTGGAGAGTGTAATTCATTGGGATGTCATCATTGTATAGCCCATCACAATCTCCTTATATGTGCAAGATACCCACAAGAGGATGAAGGTCATGTCATGCTTCCTTCTTGTTTTTAGTAGAGAACTGTCATTCACATTTCCAGTATCCTTTTCTTCTTCTGCAGAGAATTCTAAATCTAGAGAAATCAAAGTACAGTTAAAGACATTTTTAAGGGGGTTGAAAGACTAACAGCATATCAAACCATAACCTTAATGTTCTACCTCTGTTTACTTTGGAAACTTCAGTAGCTTCTTCTTTAATGTGGTCTTTCTGAGCCATTTTCTTTACTTTTGTTCTGGGAACTAGGTAGTCTCCATCTTCAGAACTACTTCTCTTCCTTGTTCCTGTTATGACTCCAGGTAAGCTGGACACTTCTCTTTTCTGTTTTTTTCCTCTTTGTTGCCAGTTGTATTTGGAGTTCAGGTGTTTCAACTTCACAGTCCTTGGACATGAATCCTTGATCTTTCATTTTACACATGATTATGTTGCTTGTGTCTGTATTTAACTCTTTGATCTGGACATTGTCTTCCTTCTTTTTCTTTTTAGATGTTTATGGACCTTTACTTCACTCATTTTTTATATGTGATGCTGAGAATTGAACCCAGTGCCTCACACATGCTAGGCAAGTGCTCTACCACTGAGCCACAACCCCAGCCGTTGTCTTTCTTTTTCATTCAACCTTTCTTCTTTTTGTTTTCTACTAAACAAGTTATCATTAATGTTAGTTTAGTTTAACCTATTTCAATATTAAACAAATAGCAGCACTTTTGTTGGAATAGGCTTGATTTTCACTGTTTTGGCAAGTATACCAGGTTTTCTTGGTGCTGCTTTGGTTAGGATGTTGAGAAACTGAAATGATTGCAAAAAATTCTCCTACTTGTGATCTTGTTACATCCTTTGATTTTTTTCTCCCCTTAGGATCTGGAGGCACAACAATAATTTTTGCTGCTTGTTCTTTTGATTTGAATTCCACAAAGTCCAATTACTTTGCATCTCCAGTAGATTTATAATGTAGGATACTTACATAAACCATATTGCCACATTTCCCAAGTACTCTATCATTCTAGCTGTGATTAGCCATTTGGGAAGTAAATCTTGTCATAAATTAGAAGTAACTTTTGTATGTAAGGTTTTATTAGCTGTAGCCTAAGATTTTCATAATTTCTATAACTTACTTAGAATGTCAATAATTTTAAATTTAATACAAAGAAGCAAATAAAATGAAAAGAAAAAACAATATAATAAATAGATCTCTAGACAGGCTAACAAACTAAATAAGTACAACTCAAGAATAACAAAAAATTAAGGAAGCATCATTAATACTGAATCCTATGGACATCAACCAGATAATAAAGGAACAGTCTGAACAACCCTTTGCCCACAAATTCAATGAACAACACAAAGTAGACTAGTTTCTTGAAAGACAAATCTGCCAAAATTCACACAAAAGAATAGACAATCTTAACAGAATTATGACTATTGAAGAAATTGAATCTATACATTAAAAACCTTACAAAGCCAGGCACAGTGGTACATGCATGTAATCCCAGCAGCTTGGGAGGCTGAAGCAGGAGGATCATAGGTTCAAAGCCAATCTCTGCAAAAATGAGGCACTAAGAAACTCAGTGAGACCCTGTCTCTAAATTAAATACAAAATAGGGCTGGGGATGTGGGTCAGAGGCTGAGTGCCCCTGAGTTCAATTCCCAGTACCAAAATAAATAACCATCTAAAACAGAAATCCTCAGGCCCAGATAGTTGTCTGGTCAATCCTAATAAAAAAAATTAAGGAATAAATTCTCTATAATCTCTTTCAGAAGGTAGAAGCAGATGAACAATATTTTAACTCATTATATTGGGTCTGTATTACTCAAATGACAAAATGAGACAGAAATAGTATAAAAATACTACAGACCAATATCTTTCAAAAAGAGATGCAAAAGGATTAAAATATAGACAAATATTCTTCAACAATTAATATAAAGAATTACATAGTAAAACCAACTGGGATTTATCTCTGTGTCAACCCTCATAAATTAATTAATTAATGTAATCTCATTTTAAAAGAATAAAGATGGAAAATTATATAGATTTGGAAGGGAGAAATTAAACTATCTTTGCAGGTATCAGGATTGTCTAGGTAGAAAATCAAACACAATCAATAAGAAAACACATTGGATGAATAAGTAATTATACAAAGTTGCAAGAAAGAAGATTAATGTAGAAAAATCTGTCTCTTCATCATATGCCAGCAATGAATAATTAGAAGATAAATTTTTTAATTATTATTTTTATTATCCTCCAAATTAAATATTCAGAAAGAAAACTAACAAAATATTTATAGGACCAATATGAGGAAAATTTTGAAGCTGTGATGGAATAAATCAAGGAAGATCTAAATGAATGGGAAGGTATTTGACAACATGGATAGAAAAACTGAACTTTATTAAGATGTCACTTCTTCCCAATTTGCTCTCTATATTAAATGTGATCCAAACAAATTTCCAATAAGTTCATTTGTGAAGATAAAAAAAACAATTTTAAAGTTTATAAGGAGAGACAAAAATCTCGGAAGAGTTAAAACAATACTGGGGATAAACAAAGCTGGAGGGTGGACAGTACTTGACTTCAAGACCTACTGTGGAGCAATGGTTATCAGGACAGTGGGATAATGGAGAAAGAATAGACAAATAGGTGAGTGAACAGATTGGAGAGACCAGAAACAGATCCGCATCAGTCCAGCCAACTGATGTATATTAAGGAGCAAAGGTAACACAGCAGCATGGAGCAGAGATCCTTTCAGCAAGTGGTGCTGCATGACCTGGACATCCCCATCACCATGGCTATTGACACATGTGGAAAGAGAGACCAGAGAGAAAGGAGGGAGAAGGGGGAAGAAACACTTGTAAAATAAGGGCTGGAAACTTATCAAATTTATACACACACACACACACACCACATATTTATGTTTGTGTGTGTGTGTCTGTGTGTATATCCTCTAGATTCAATGTTTTGCCTTTGTAAAATAAAAACAAATAGATTCATTCCTAAGCACATCACAGTCAGACTGTGAAAAGGCAAAATCTCTCTTTAGATCTCTCTTAGAAGCAGCAGAGGAAAACTTCTGGACCACAGTAAGGTTATCAGTTGATTCCCAGTCAGAAACAATGGAAGGAGGTAGTGGAGTGGCATAATCAAAGGAAGCCGGGGAGGATCACCTTGAGATTCCATAACCAGAAAATATATCCTTTAATAATGAAGAAAAATAAAGACACTCTCAGATAAAGAGAGCATGAAAAAAATTTGCAGCCAGCAAAATGAATCCTCTAGATGAAGATAATAAAATAAATTTGAAAATTTTTATTTAAAATTTATATAACTAAATAAACATAGAAACGATTTTAATTCTATGCTGAGTTGATACAAGGCAAGAATATATTATATGGAAAAGTTAGAATTTCAAAGAGAGGTGATCCTGAAAATAATAATCCCTGAGACATAAAAATTACAGAGATAATACGAATTTCTAAAAGCTATGAAATTATTGGAGCTCAAGCAGAGATCTACAAGGAAGTGGGTCACATCTGGGTTCTGGGGGGAAAGAATATGGAATGGACAAAAGGGTCCTCTGACAGGGTGAGTAGGTGAAGTTGAAAGGAAAGATCTAGAAGGCACAGGAGGGTGGAGGAAATGCTTGGCCAGAGGGTGGGGCAGAGGTGTGGTGCTGCCTCTTATTGTTGCTACTCCCCTTCTGTCAGGATCCCTTTGTGATGAGAAGGCACAGCCCTGTGACACAGGCCAGGGCACTACTCCTTATTGCTGAAGAAAACTCTCAGGGCTCATTTGTCCAAACAGGACAGTGTGATTCAGATGATGGAGAATCCTTTCTTTCCTCTGAATAGCATTAGTGCCTCATGGCTGAACTCCAGATTCACCACCTGGGAAATGGATAGGATCCTTGCCTTTGTGTGTGGACTGGAGTTCTTTCTTCTCTTATTGCCCTTCCTCCAGAGTGATCTATTCTTCCCACCACCAAGGAAAAAGAAAAAACTCAAGAAGGTAAGAAACCCTCAGACCAGACTCAACAAAAACTGTGTCTACTCTTCTTTCCGTTTTTCCAAAATAAATAGATGCCCTTCAAAAAAGATAAAACTCAGGACAGAACAGACCATCATTCTGGGACAGATGGTTCAGGTCAGGGAAAGACTCTCCCTAGATATAAGCAAAAATAACCAACATGATTTCAGCCCCATAATGAAAATACAAATAACCAGGATGGAAGCAGACCTCAAATGAATCAGAAAGCTGTCCTGTATGCTGAAGCACAGTCAATCCATCAGGCACTGGAAGGGCTCATTTTCTAGGTACAAAAATGACCCATGGGTTACAGAAGGAGTCTGAGTTCTATAGTTTACAATGAGGGTGAATTGGAAACCGTGAATGGCCCTTCAGACAGTTATGGAACTAGTTGTGCAGGTTAAAATTTTAACTCAGGAAGGCAGGTGTAAAAAGTTTTAAACCCTTTGTTACTGGTAGAGATAGGAGTTCGTATCCTTGCCATTGCTGTTCTTTTTTCTGTGAGATTCATTGATTCCCAGATAGCTATTTACTGTGCCTCCTCTCAGAACTCATTTGCAATGGTGGAAGGTTAAAGTCCAGATCCCAGCCTTTCCTCTGTGTTGAGTTGAGGTGACGGCTGTGCTGAGCCCTGAGGACTCCATCACCCACTGGAGAAACCTCTGGCCTCAGGTAGCAGAACCCTGTGTCGAAGCTGAGAAGAGCCTCTGTAGAAGAGCCTGATCAGTGATTATACCAGGACATGCATGGTTTAGTTCATGTAGAAAATCCCAAAGAAGAAAAATGAACTATTTTGCCACTTTGAAAATGTTCTCTGAACAAAGAGAACTAGCTAACTGTAGAACGTGATGCTGTTCAGAAAAAATGGAATGCCTGCAGCTGATCTAGGAGAGCAGAAGGAGAACTGGGCCACAGCCTCTTTTTCTTTCTTGTTGGTTAGCACCTGAAGGTGAAAAAGAAAAGGAAGAAGAGCAACATTCTGAAAGGTAAGGCCCTGCCCTTCCACTCCAGAGGGGACTTGTGGTCACCTGTCCCAAAGAGACCAGAGACATGTCCCAGAGGAAGTCAGTTACAAAGATTTGAGAGGGAGGATCCTGGAAAGAAAATCATCATACCAGACACACTTCCCAGGTCCTGCACTCAGAATGAAGCTGTGGTGGGCAAGAGGTGGGTGATGTCCAGTAGGGAGGTATGGGCACTATTGGAGCCATGCTATCTGTGATCCTGCCAGTGAGGAGAATCAATCAGGGCCAAGTTCTGTTTCCCCAGGGGTGAAGACTGAACACTCAAGAAATGCAGAGGCAAACATAGAAAGCAAGTTTTACTTAAAGGATAGAATAGAGACAGACTTCTCCACAGAAAAGGGGCCCCAGGGCTGGGTATTCAAAAACATGGAGGTGTCTTGTCCCTTTTGTACACTTTAGAATTCCTCTGTTCTCATAACTTCCTTTTTCACTTATCTAGCCTCTCTCTCCCATCCTGCATACATGACCCAAAGGTGGGCCCCATGATGAAATGATCCAGGCAGAAAGGTAACAGCACAGGAGGCATTAATTAACAACTCTACAACTCCCTGCAGGGAGGAACAATTCCTGGGGCAGTTAACCTAACAACAGGTTGGAGGAGAAGGGGGAAGGAAACATGGGAGGATGAGGGGGAAAGATCATTAGGTTTCCTTTACTTTTTACTAGCCCCCATCTTCCTGACTGGAACAGTCATTTATTATTGACAATGACTTCCTTTTGTTCCCCTGCTTCATCTGGATAAAGAGGTGGGACTTCCTGGTCAAAGTGTAGACAAGCTTTCAATTCCCTAAGAAACATTCCTCTTTGAAATTGTCCAATCTTTCTCCCAATACTGTGGTTATTAGTACAACGGAGGCTAGTGGAGATGGAAGTAAATGACAAAATGCTGCTCCTCCATGTTCTTTGCTATCCATGTCACTTATCATGTAGACTTGAACAGTGGTGCTTTGCAACCAGAGTCTACTCTCTTTATCTGCCCCATGTGGACATTCCACTCATCCTCACTTCTCCACAATAACCAGGTCTTTATTTTCAGATTATAGTGATTGCTGGAAGAAAGAGGAAGAGCCTGAAGATCTGCTTTCACTTCTACAAAAGTGAGTAACTTTCCACTTCATCCTGAGTCCTTCCTACTGCTACTATGACATCATCCAGCAACACAAAGCTCACATAGGGGAGGAAGGAGCCTCAGGTGGGGCAGTATGTGTCTAAAGCTCTGGAGTTATGGGACAGCAAGGGCTTTGTAATATTAGTGAGTGGGGCAGTGAGGAGCCATAGATCACAGTTGTTTACCCCTGCACCACCTGCCCTACCTCCTGTGCCCATTTGCTCCTGGCTGAAGCCTGTGCCTCTATCTTTTGCAGCCACCTACAGAAGCTCCAGAATGACAGCAGCTTTCATCAGCTCATAAAAGGAGATGACCCAGATAAGTCAGCTGGAGTCCACAAATCACGTACACTGCCTGTGGAGGATACTTTGGCCACTGCCTTCTTCCCTTTGGCTTTCCTGATTTCTTTGAGCAAGCGCCCTCTGCTTCTGTCCTCTACTTCCTCACCAGACCTAATGACTTCCTCAGATACACTTGAGTCTCACTCATCCCTGAGTGCCTCTAAATCACAAGAGTCTATGATTCCTCTAGAACAATGTTCACCTCAGCCACACAGAATTTCCTCTCCCCAATCTCATTCTCCTGATCACATGGCCCATTGTGCATCTCTGCCAGGCCCCAGCCTGAATTCTTCTCAGTGTGACTCAATGACACTTTCACTGGGAACCAACCCACAGAGCTCCTCTCCACCCAAAAACTATTGGTTGCCTTCTCCTGTCCCACTGCTATCTCCTGTCTCATCACCTTCTCCTGGCCCATCATCTTCTCCTGTCCCATTGCCATCTCCTGTCCCACTGCCATCTCCTCTCCCAGCAATTTCAGGCCATATTCTCTCCACCTGTCCCATCTCATCCCTCTCCTGGTGGCAGATGGCTGCCAGAGTCTGTGACCTCTCCCACTCCCCACACAGTGAATCCAAGAGAGATCATGCTTCTCACCCACCCGAGGACTCTCTCTGGGGAAACCACCCACACTCTCAGGTAGAGACAGAAGGGACCTCTTTCATTAACCCCAATGTCCATAAACTATTGGAGACACTGATCAGCAAGAGAGCAGAAAGGAAAATTTGTAATGTGAAGACAAAAGATGAAACAGTCTACTCCCTGAATTCTCAGGGGAGCAAAGTAAAGTCACTGGGCAGGGAGCAGAATACTACCATCTGGAACACAAAAGGCAAGTCAGAGAAGCTTTCTGATTCTCAGCAGCTCTTTTACACTAGGGTCCTGAGGGACCATTTACAGAAGAAATGCAGCCAGTTCTTTTGGGGCTTCCCCATTCTGCACAGCGAGTCCCTGGTGGCTACTGTCAGAATGTCTGGGCCCTCAGCAGACTTTTCCTCGATTGCATTCAATGAAGTGCCTAATTACATTCCAGTGCAGGTGCAGACTACACCTGGACCACTCTTTTCCTCTCAGTTGCTCCACCCTCTTGTCCAACTCCAGCCTGTGATTCCATCCTTATCCTGGTCACAGTCCCCATCACTGGCTCAGATCCACCATCAGGAACATCTCACATTGTCTCTTCCAAGCATGCCATGCCATTTTCAACTGAATACTGCATCTGGATTTCCATGCCCCACAAACCAAGAGGGGACCCAGTTGCTTTCCTCTTCTCTTCAACATCTAGAATACCATATTTTAAGAAAACAAGTACAAAGTAGAGAGGCTTTACCTTATTTGGTCCAAAAGTCTCAGAACATCTTTAGCAATCTCATCTCTGAGAACAGGGCCTCCTGTGACCACAAGTCCATCAACAAGCCCCCACGGAATTTCCTCAGCCTTGAGCTTAAGGAGAAACTGGAACAAGATCTTCAAAAGAGGTTCATGCTACACCAGTATGGACTACCACCCAATAGGAACCCATTTCTAAATCTGAAGAAGTCCTGGGACATCTCAAGGAGAGGTCAGGCAAAGGAAAATTGTGAGTCTTCCTGGAACCCTGTGTTTCTAAACAACAGAAGCCCTGCTATACAGAAGACTAGTTCAAAAAGACCAGAGATAATTCAGGAGGACATTATTCCTGTGGGTGTTTGGCATTCCAGGCTTGGCATATATCATGTCTCTGGCCCACCTGGAAATTCAAAAACCCACAAAAAAACTGGGGATGAAACATCCTTAAAAGGTGGGGAAGCCTTCAGGAACACCTCCCAGGAGATCTCCCTCCTTGATGTTGGCACTCAGCAGGCATTAGAGGCACATGTTACAAGTCTAAGAGCGAAGCACAGGTGGGACCTACCCCTCAAGGTCCTTAAGCACATAAATATTTTGAAGATGAGAAACTCTGAGGCTTCACTACCTCCACAGCCTTCCCTTTCCTCTTCAGTTTCCTGTGACTCCAGGGTTGACTCCATTGCCCATGATGCTAGGGTCCTGGGAAAACCCATTCAGAAAGGTATAGGATTGAAGGAGATAGCACAAACTTCAGTTCCCACCCAGAAGAGTCCTTTCTCTGACCCATCTTTTGAGTCCCTGAGCAGAACTACATCCAGTGACAACTATGGGCTCTCAGATGCTCCTTCAACTGTACACAAGGGCAGCCTGCCCTCTTAGCCCCACACTTATATTCTAGTGGGCAGAACCTGGCACAATGATGCTGTCCTGAGATCTGGAAGAAACAGCCTAAAACCAAGTCTAGGCCTAGAAATGGGCAGACATGAGTCCCTGGAGAATAATGTGAGCTCACAAGTCTCCTGCCACAGCGTGTCATCACTTCAGGCAGGGCCCCAATTTTTAAAAGGTGAAGTCAGAAAGATAAAGGATGATGAAGAGGAGTCTTCTGACTGGGGAATCACCAAGAAAATCAGAAAGACATCAAACTTCCTAAATGTTGATATTCATCTGAAGAATTTAAAATCTCAGTGGATCAGTAAAACACCATCCTCTTTCATAAGTTCTATTTCCCAGGGCCAAGGATACTCATGCCTAAAGGCACAGACTAAACCAGAGAAGCAGCCTCAAGAATGGACTACTGACATCATCCTGCAAGACTGTGCCACTGACATGTTTCATGAGGACTGTGGCCCCAAGGCGCTCTGGGCTGCAAATATCCTAACTTCAGAGGAGAGATGGTCCAGCTCCTTAAGCATGACCAGTAGAAGTGCATCAATTTCTCAGGATCTGTATGGACTCTTAACCAGTGAAGAGAGCAGTGAGGAACTGCAGGATCCCAAGATTACTGAGCTCCAGGATCCTTGGAAGAGCAGGAGAAATAAGTTTAGAGCAACTTCCAAGAATAAGGACAGTGTGAAACCCAGGTCAAAAGCACAGGAAGAAAGGCTTGCAGGAGGGAGGCCCTTATGTGCAGGAGAAATGGGTCCTTCTACCCCAGTCAGGAAGATAGGAGACACCATGAGTGACAAGTCCTCCCAGGCTCCTTCAAAGAGGAACTTCAAGGATAGAATAAAGAACTTTCTGCAGAATATTTTTTTGCAGTAATACCAAAGGGCTGGCAAACTCCCTACCCAAAATTATGACCCCCTCAACTTCTGACCAAAGCCAAGGGTCAGTCACTGGCTGACTGCTTACAGACAATAGGGCATCAGAAACCCAGGCACTCATTTCAACTTTTGGGTGGATCATAGAGCAAAAAATCAGGTTTCATTATGAACAATCTGCCTTAAAGACAAACAAAGTTAAAGAGGAATACCTGGCCCCTATGGGTAGACAATCCCATTATTCTAGGAGTCCCATTATTCTGGAGAAAAGGAGAGTGATAGGAGCTATGCCTCCTGGTCACCAGGCCAGCCCTAGTGACCACAGCCATCCTCTGAACAGGTGGATCAGAAACAAGGACAACAAGCAGGCCTTGCTTCTCAAAGAGTCTGTACCTCTGCCCAGCCTCTACACACAGAGGACCAGGGTGGCAGGTATGTTGGAACACAATGTCCACTGTCCAATGCACTGTGCTCTTCAGAGACATTTGTTGTCTCATCAACATCAACATGCTTCTGACTCTTGTCCTGCTGGGAAGAAATTTTTCATATAATATTGATCATTATTCAGAAAAACTGTCCCCATGTGAGACCTTTGTTTGAGAATGGCTTCTTCCTAATGTGGTGACAATGACTTAATAATACTGCTTTTTAATCAGAGAGGCTTCTGTCTGTGTTGTGCTGGGTCATAGGGAAGAAGGTCATGTCTGTTTTTTATTAGAATAGATTCTAAAAGAGACTGGACATGCAGGGAAGTGACAGTGGCAATGAGTACCCAAATCTCATGCCAGATCCCCTCATTATACCTTAATAATTTATGACTTGATCATTACAAAAATAACAACACATTTTGGGACTGGTCAAGATGGGCAACTTCATGAGAACCCCATCCTAATGTTTGAATCAGCCTTTCCCTTTATTCTGAAATTTGTGAGGCTATAGGGATTGGTGTGCAGTGTTACCATGAGACTTAATAGCTTCCCATGCTACAAATGGGCCCAGAAAATTTGGGAAAAGATACAGTTTCCTGGATCTGAATTCAGAGATGCTTAGAGAGTCCTGCCTTATGGATGTCTTGGGGAACAGAGGACACCTGCCCTTGGAACCCCTCGCCTTTGGAGGCTAACATGGAGATCGGCCTTGCCAGCTCCTTCTAGCTCAGGCTGCATGCCATGGCCATGTCACTTGCTTCTGTTCCTACCTTCCTCACTCTCTAGGGCAATGACCAGAATGGAAATTGTTTGTTGGGAACATCAAGTTGGCTGTTGAGGGCTATGTCACATGCAGCTCACCACCTCTCTGCCCCCAACCCCCAGATGGCACAAATGTGTATTCAATAACTATGTGACAGTGGGGCATAGTGGGTAGAGTGGGATGTGGAGAATTGAAATGGAGCCAAAGAAAGAGGCAGAGTAACATGGGGATACCACAGATGGTGTGATGGATGGGAAGCCCCTGCTATCCCAGTACCAGAAATCATGGATTCACCATGGCCTCACCACTCTGTACCATGCTCTGGCTCCCAGACCACAGATCTGGAGATGCCTCTTTAGCAATGACACAGGCAATAGAGGAAGCAAACCCTTTGGTAGGGCAGATTCATTTTCTGACATTATATTTAATGGGGCTGCATGGCTTTGCCTCTTTAATTATATAAGGAATGAGTTGACAATTTGAGTAGTCAGGACTAGGGAACTCTAGCTGTGACTCCCAGTTTGGTGACCATTATGCATACACATGGCTCTAACTCTTATTCTGCAGTAAAAAGTCCAAAGGGGAGCCTGGAGTCACAAAGCAAATTCTCTAGGCTTCCAGAACTTATTTGTCCACAGACTAGAGAAGAGATGGTTCAGTTAGAACTTGTCATAGCAGGGCAGTGACTTGTCCAAAATGTGGGAGCAAGCTGGGCAGGGGGCAAGCAGGAGTCTTTTCTGCCCCCACTGTGCTTCCAGCACAGGCTTATTCTTCCCAGGATCTGTTCACATGGGAAAGCAGGCAGGCCTCACAGGAGGAAGAGGAGAAGCTGTGTCTGCAGAACGTTTGATGCTATGACCCACCTGGGGAAGGCAGCAGCTCCACTCCAGGGCACTCTGCCCTGTTTTTCCCTGAAGTGCCATCAAGGCAGACGACACAGGCATGGTCTTGCTCTAATGCCTAAAAGTACTCCACATGTAAAGCCAGGCAGTCCCTCTCAGGGTTAGCACAGACCTACAGGCCACCCCTGATTCAGGTCCTGTGCCTTGATCATACCAGATCCAGAGCCCCACAGATGGCCCTTCAGAGATCCAATAAAAAGATTGCCACAGAGACCATCAGAGAACCTCCAACATAGCAGTTATGGAAACACAAGGCCCTCCCTCAGAAATAACACCAACTTCATGGTCCTCACACAACAACCCTTCTCTGCCACATGGTCCTCATGCAGTGATCTCACAGAACCCCTGACAGACTTCCCAGAGGAACCTCTGACAGATATTTGTACCAAGAGAGGCCTCAGAGACCTAACATAGTCTCCCACAACAACCTTTCACTGCCACATGGTCCTCATGCATTGATTTCTCACAGAGACCTCCCACAGAGTTCCAGACCTTGGGGAACAATCACCACAGAGATGTCCTACAGATTTCCTCAGCAAGAATTTATCACATAGACCACCCAGAGATAGTACAGAGACATCTTACACAAACACATTGACCTAATGGAGGGTCCTTACACAAAGACCTCATACAAATTTTACACAGATTTTGAGAGACCCACACAGAGACATCACACAGACACCTCAGAATTCCCACAGGAACTGGAAACAGAGACTTTTCACAGAGACTTCCCACAGAATTCCCACATCCATTCTTCATTTCTGTAAAACTACTGGGAGCACAAGAGGGACACCATCAGCCTTATCCTGCCCCTAGAATCTCAGTACACTGAGGCACTGTCAACGTGGCCTCCCAAATAGTGTTCTCTGCTTGGAACAATCTTCAGGAACTTCTGTTCCTCTGTAATGCCATTGCCTCTGAACAGAAGAACTGCAGATTCCAAGTGTAGACCTGCAAAATTCCTTTCTCTATGGGTTTGTACTAGCCTCAGCTCTGACCCACAGTTTAGAGAATAACAAATTTTAAACATGAATAAAATGCCACCAACTTCCAGTGACAGAAATTTCCTTACTTGTCCAGTTTTACTTATTTTCTTAAAGGTAGAAATGTCACTTCTTTATGTTATTGGATACAAGAACTGAATTTAAGACAGTTGGCTTATTTTGGAAAAATTATAAAGACCTGTAGCAATGGACTCTAAGAATGAAATGAACCAGAAAAGAAGAATCTGGACTCACATTCACTTCCCAGAGGCTGAGCACCCACATATCCTAGTGATCAACACAAACACAAAATGTGCAGAAAAGATCAAGAGAAATTTATGGAGTTACGAAACGTAACATGAGAAAGTAGAAAAGAAAAAGAAAGAAGTTTCCATTAACAGAAAGTGTGCAGTCTCTCTCTCTCTCTCTCTCTCTCTCTCTCTCTCTCTCTCTCTCTCACACACACACACACACAGACACACACACACACACACACACACAAATATACCATAATTGAGGAATTGCTACACACTAAGCACTGTGGTTAAAGTGCAATAAATTGTGAATTAAAAGAGAAATAATTTTCTGCTGCTATGAATTATATAGTTCAGGGCAGAAAACACAAAAATAGGAATAGCTCTGCAGCCATCTACAACTACAACAAGGGCCTGTAACCACTGGCTTCAGCAAGGGAACTGTCAGACCCTCTCTGTACTGAAGCTTTGCCCTCTGCCCTCATCCCCAGAAGAGTGCTCCACAGGTGCAGGCCTGAAGCACATCACAGTCATCTGGGGAGACAGAGGGAATGGCTCAGTCTCCCACATCTGGAAACAGATTAGAAACACAAGTGGGAGAGAGAGACTACCTGGATGCCCTGCAATACCCTCCTCATCAATAGCCTGGCATCCTTCCCTTACCTTCCACTTCCTTCTTTTCTTTTTCACAGAGCCCCAAAATTCCAGCAGAGAAAGCCAAGTGAGCCACACCTTCCTCAAAATCCTCCTTATTCTAATTCATAAATAAAATATAGCATCATTTGTTAAAAAAAATAAGGGTAATTAGTATCTATACAATCACCTCACAGTGTTAAAGTGAAAGAAAGAGTTACTCATCTCTCATTTTTATATCAAAAGCCACACATGGTCAAGCTCAATACAGAAGGCATGTGGAAAGTCAAGTCAGGCCAAAAGCCATGCCAAGCATCCAAGCTATAAATTCATAGAACAGGTTCTTATAGGAAATAAAAAGTGCTACTACAGTGAAATTTGCTCTTGGGTACTGAGAGTGTTACCCAGGCCAGAGGATACCCAGGTTCCAGGTGAGCTGGATTCAGTTGCTTACCCAATCACAATTAGGAAGAAATTACACAAAAAGGAAAAAATAATTGAAAACAGTTTGGCCAAATCTGAGAAAAGAGCTGATCTACCTTTGCTGCCCTACAGAAATGTAACAATTTATAGGAAAAAGGAGCCAGGAAATATGCATATGCCCAGACTGCAGGCCAGGGAAGTGTCATGATTTTATTTCTACCTTTGTGGACAGCAGGACTTTGAGGGACAGCAATTTTAGCTTCCATTCTCTTCATAAGATGATGGCTTCTAGGAATCTGGAACAGAGAAATTAGTTTTACCAGAAAATGAATAATAAGTAGGAAAAATAGTATTTAATGGTACTCGGGGCTTCTAATTTTAAATGGGTCCTATTATAACAAGGATATATGTGGGGGTGGTTGGATTTGAATCCAGGGATGCTGAACCACTGAGGCACAGCCACAGCCTTTATCAGCCTTTTTCCATTTGAGACATGGGCTCACTAAGCCTTTTTTTTCTTTTAGATTTTCATTTTGAACCATTTTTACTTTTTCATTTTGAAACAAGTTCTCATTAAGTTGCTCAAGACTTTGAGAAGTTGCTGAGGCTGGGTTTGAATTATGATCCTTCTGCCTCAGCCTCTAGAACCACTGGGTCTTCCTCCTGATTTTAAAGAAAATTTTTCTAATATTTTTTTCATTGAGTAGTCACATGCTTGTATCCATTTTCAGCAGCCAGAACAAGCCAACCATTAACTTTTCTTGACTTTTGCAAGCCAGTGTTAAAATACAATCATTATTTTAACATTAAATTATATGAATATATAATTAAGCTAATCATATTAAAAACAATGGCAAGAAGTAATCAAATGCACTATTTAGTTTATTTTATGATATCTTGCTATTTCCCATGCACTTTAGGCTATTTACATAATTTCTATGAAGCCAGTGGAAATACTATATAGGGATTTACTGCACATCTTTTTCCAGCCCAGTGCTAGTTAAGAGATGCCTTACCATTCAGGCTTTTCAAACTTTCTGAGGGCTGCCAATGGGGCTCTGGGAGGAATTTCTATACTTCTGTTCTTAGCATGAGAAAATTAGGAGAAAGAACAGGAAACGAGGAAGAAAAAAACACTTTTTTTTTTTCTTTCAAAAGGACCCCTTACACCAGGAGTTCATGTGTGAGAAGGCCAGGACAAGGTTACTGTTAAACATAAGGATCACCATCTTCTACCATGTGCAGGAAGCTAGGGCTGATTATTATGATTTTTTGGAGGTATATTAATTCATTTATGCTACTTGGGTGTCACTGAGTAAATTACTTTTTCTATTACACCAATAACAGTCCAATATTTAGTTAATACACTTAAATAATTACATTAGTTAAAACACATTAAATTCCAGTGTCATATAATCCACACTTTTCTAACCTCCCAAAACCCAGAATAATTTAAAATTCAATGTGTTTTATTGTTTTTAAAGTAATTTTCTGGTTCAATACAGAGAACATATTTATTAATCAATTAAAGTTGTTTCCACATTTTATATTTTGTTTTATATGTTTGGTTTTAGTCATGTATTTTATTTACATACATATTTATTTTTTTCAATTGATTTATGAAAACCAATAAAATATTTCTTAGAAAAATATTTACAACAAACCAAAGAAAGGGCTCTTTGAAAGGTATTGAGAGGACTTTATAGAGAATTCTGGGCAGGTTTATGTATGTCCAAGGACCAAAATGAGTGAAACAATGCCCAAGGAGCTGAGCACCATTGCCTGTGATCTTGCCACTACATTTTTCAGTGTATTTACTAGAAGAACTGGTTATTGTGGAGATAGTAATGGCTTACTATTACTATTAAAGAAAGAATTAAACACTCCTAGAGTCTATTTTTGAAATCTCTTCTCCTTTTATTCTAGAGTTCCCATTAAGGGGACAGACAGGTATGAATGATGGGAACACAAGGAGGGAAATAATTCTATAAAATGGGTAATGATAACTATATGCTTTATTTTCCAAGAAGAAATTTACCTGCAGCCCTGCCTGGCCTAAGTGGACAGGATATGTACATTCCTCAGCAAACTACTTATTATCTGCAGAAGAAATGCAAGCCTGGGAAAAATGTTAATAAGAGAAGCCCAAGTTACCCTGACATGGGAGACTTTTTGTGACCCTTTTAATACACCAGATCCCAAAACTTGGGGAGATAAGGATGGTATCCTCCTAACCATAAAATCTGTAAAAAATTATGGTTAAGAATCAAATGAGAGCTAAGTGTGCCTGTAATCCCAGCAACTCAAGAGGCTGAGACAGGAGAATTATGAGTTCAAAACCAGCCTCAGCAATGGCAAGACAGTGAGGTGCTTAGCAGCTCAGTGAGACCCTGTCTCTAAATAAAATACAAAATAGGGCTGGAGATTTGGCTTAGTGGTTGAGTGTCCCTGAGTTCTATCCCCACTACCAAAAAAAAAAAAAAAATTCAATGAGAACCATTTAGGCATGGGCCAAATGAAATACTGTTGTCATGGCAGTGGAGACTTGAAAGTCTGATGTCATCTTCATATCAATCAAGTCAAGAGGTGGATCTAAACAAGACTCTCTGGAAACTTCTCTGAGGTCCCCGATAAAACTGGAGTGCAAGAGAGGCACACTGTTCCTCAATCCTTTGAGAATGTCCCTTTCCCATTCCTTCTAACAAACTCATTCCTGTTACTCAGAAATCTTTTGCAAGAATCAGGGTTTGAATGGGGGGGGGGGGGGTTCATGTTGCTTCAGTTTCCTGAAAGGCCCCAGCTCTGTGACACCATTTAAAGTCTGAGGTTGCTGAAGTTGTGTTTTCAATACACAGATTTTAAAAATGGCCCTGATATTAGAATATACCTTATCTTTTTTGTACAAAGAGGCAAATTGCTGAAAAGTTACCATGTTAAGATACCTGAAATAAAACTTTTCAAAACTTATGGATTTTAAGCAGTAAAACCTATAACTGCTTGAGAAAATTGATGCCATTAGATATAAATTTAAATACCTAAAAAATTGGATTTGACTGGTTTTTCAATTGATATTTCTTAATTTCAAATAGTTAATATTTTCCATACAAAAGCATATTGCTGAAATTTCTGCATTCAAGATAAGAACATGCTATAGTATTCAACTTCATTTTTCTTCTCCAAAAATCTCCTTAAGAAATTTTGTGCTCCATAGTTATCCAAGCGAAAGTTGAAAAGCAAAAATAAACACCCAGAAAACTGCATCCAAAAGAAACAACATGAGCCTTGCATTCCACATTTTGCTTGTGCAAGGAGTCCCTTGTTCTGCAGTTATTGTTGCTCTAGGGACCTTGGATCAAGTTGGCTCATAGCATTTACAGAGGCTGCTGCCTTCCAACCTCAATGGTAGTGCACATGCAGGCTTGGTGAAGAGAACCATGTTCTTGGCAGAGGTTGGCTGAAATTGACTAGAGAAATCATATTATGTTTTTTTTTTTTCTTTTCTACTCCCCACAAATGCTTGCATACTCATTTCCAGACCGGGACTGCTCTTTTCATAACTCAGTTGCTAAAATCCTGGGCTGTAAATCTAAAAGTGTCAACCTGCTTGCAAGACTCTATCAGAGAGAGTGAACATTTTCAACTGCTTTGATTGCAACACAATCAAAATTAGCATTTAGAATATAGATCATTTATTTATACAACATAAAGTCAACAAAAACAAAAGGAACTGATAAGATTGTTCTGTTTTCTTGTAATTGTCAGCCTTTCCCATGCTGAGCCATTGAATTTGTTTCCTCAGAACATAGACTGCATCCATCTGTTGGTGGACCAGGAAAATTATTTTTTTCCTAATGAATTCATGGATGAGCATTTTAGAAACTATTTTTAGCATTAAGCTACTTATTTCTCAATTCCATACAGTTACTAGTATAAAGTACTTTATATTTTTTAGAGAAATAAATAAATAAAAATGATTATATTGGGAAAAATGTTTAAATTTGTCCTTAACATACTAAGTGGGGGCTGGGCTGTGGCACAGTGGTAGATCACTTGCCTGGCATGTTCGAGGTATTGGGATCAGTTCTCAGCACCACATACAAATAAAATAATAATAAAATAAAGGCCCATTAACAACTAAAAAAAAAAATTTAAAAAGATACTGAATGGCTTTTTTTCAAAACGAGACTTTATTTGAACTCTGCAATTTTCTAAGTAATATATAATACAAAATTTACTGTTTTTTAATTCAAATACTTTTTAAAATATTAAAATAATAAATTATAATATCTAAAGATATGTCAAGTCTTAATATAAATCAGAACTATAAATCAAAATTTTGAGGAAAAAATCTTATAAAAGTAAAATTTTCCTGATATTTTTTTATAAAACATATTTTTTTTTCTATTCACAAGGAGGATCCTGATGAAGTTGACCTGTTTCAGATAATAGATTTATTCAAAACACAATAAAGGGGCTTGCAAATGAGATTTGTGTAAAGGTGCATGAATTACAGGGACATTTTTGTCTCTAAATGCAAAATCCATAATTCTATTTATTTGTTCTAAAAGTTTTTATCATATAAGGGCAAAGGGATGTTCTATTTTAAAGTCACCACTTTTTTTCTCATTTTAAAAAAATTTTGACCAAGTGGCCCTGCAAATGCACTATGGATATTGAGGGCTGTGCACAGGCCAAAGCTAATATAATCCACATAAAATATGTGCATGTGTTAGTGCACAGAGCACTGTCTTGGTAGACATGTACCTTTATTTAATCAAAGCTTGTCTGGAATGTACAATGGTAGCACATGGGAAGAAATCCTCCAACATAACACAGCTTGGACAGAGTCTGCCATGAAATTGCCACATGGGAGCTCTTTTGTGATTTTCTTACATTCCTTTTCCAGCTTCAGAGTCTCTAAGTACCTGTACACAGCTCAAATTGACAAAAGAGACAAACAAAATAAATCAGTCCAGTTTTCAATATTGACAGCAAACTTTAGAGGGGCAGTATTAAGTATGATTTTTGTCTACCAACTATGCCAAATTACAGAATGACCCCCAGAATTTGTTCTTTATTTGACCCAGTAGTATCTTTCAGATGAGTGAACTTCTTTCAGGAGTGCCCAGATTTCTTAGTGCTGTACCTGATTCTTTTCAGGATGGTATTTGAATGGAATTTTGTGATGGGTGGAGACGTCCTGTTATGTGTCAGCTCTTCAGGTTGGTTTTTGACTGCTAAGGCAGTTTGTCTGATCTTAACTCTGAAGATGATTAGGCATCTGCCTGTGAGTTCTGTTGGATTTCCTCATTAAAGTCTTTTTGGTAAGACCATGTTCCCAGTCATTATGCCCTGTTGAATGTGTTGCATGTCACTTCTTGCTGGTGGCGTAGCTCACTGAAGTCTGACTGTGAGTCTTGTTTCTGGTCTAAGCAGTCAGGCTGGGCCTTGGTTCCAGGTTTCATTTGCTCATGTCAAGTCAAGTCAATCTTTAAGCTCACATATTTGTCTCACTTTGATGACCTATTGGGAACTCTGGGTCACAATGAAGAAAAGAAAGAGTATTTGTTGGTTTTGTCCTGGCAATTTGGACTCAGAAATGACCTATCAATTCCACCTCCAACTTATCTTTCAGAACTAATTACATAACCCTACAAACCAGAGGGCATGGAAGTATAACCCTGTCAGGAACTATAGTCTCTGCTTTACCATGGTTCAGAAATTCTCCCTCCAGAATTTCTACTTCCCAGGGCCCAGGAGACTCCTGACTGAGATCAAGGGTTCTGCCAGAGAACCAGGCTCAAGATCTGGCCATTGGTGTTATCCTTCAAGACTGTGTCCCGGAAGTATTCCTTCAGGACTGAGATGCTCCTGGTCACAGACATCCTGTCTTCCCAGGACCCTCTTCAGCTTCCTAAGCATATCCAGTAGCAGCTTGTCCATGGATCAGGGGCTATAGGGTCTCAAGCAGCAAAGAGAACAGCGAGAACCTGCAAGATCCACAAGCTCCTAGACCCATGGAAGAGCAAGAAGAAAAAGTTTGGTCTGATAAGAGAGAGGGCTGTGTGTGGTGCAGTTCAGGCATGAGGAAGGAAGGTTTGAAGAAGAGAAGCTCTCCCATGCTGGGGGATGGCCCCCTGCCCAGATCAGGGAGGTAGGAGACGCAGTGTGGGACAAGTGCTCCCAGGCTCCTTCCAGAGAAAGGATTGGCTCCTTCAGAAAGGCACTTCAGGAACAGGATAAGGAACTTTCTGCAATGCATTATCCTCATAAAGGAAAAGAGATGGCATATTTCTTGCAAAAAGTCAAGACCCCATCAGTCATTTTCCAAGCTAGCAGCAGTAACACAAACCCAGAGCACCTAAAGAAAACACTGATAGTTCACAGCATGATGCAGCAACAGAGGTATGCAAAGTATCTCCACTGCACATTCCTAATCATAAGACAGAAGGTTCTGGGTGGCCATGTGTTTGATACCTTGGAGCATTTTCCTCAAACTAATAACAACTATACTGTTGGCTAGTGTCCCTAATTGTTATGGTCAAAGTAGACTAAAGAAAGGATAAACTCAGGGATTTGAATTCCCAGTTCAATTCTCACACAAATGACCACAAAGATTCTACATCTGCCCTGGAAGAAACCCTCATTCCCTGTAATCACAGAACTGAGATTGCCAAAAAGTAAACCCAGAATCACATCTTGTGAGTGGCTGAATTATAATGGACATTAAATTCCCAACATTGTAGAGTGTCTGCTATGAAGGCATTGATTAGGGCCAGGGGTTGGGGTGGGGGTGGTCCATAAATTGAAATGGCATTGTTGGAACGATCTTGATGACATTTGAGAGATGGAACACCTGAATTCCCAGTTCTCTTTGTCATTAGGAGCAGCTGCTCCACCCCCATCTGAGTTAACCCAGCTTTGCCTGAAGGGACACCAGTCACCAGCCTCCATGCAAGAAACTACTTATGCTCCTCAGGACCCACTCTCATTGCCCTTTTTGCTTTTAGGCCTACAACCATACTCAAGTCCCAATAGACCTTAAAATTGTGGTTCATAGTGGATCCTTGAGGAAGTACACTGCACAAAGGCTACATGATTTTTTTTTTTCATTTTATATAGACACAAAAATGAGGGAATATGTGTGGCAGTGGACTTATGAGACAACAGTGGAATAAACACAAAGTTGGATGAGACCAAATGTACTGATTGAGGCCCACTAAGTAGGGATTCTGCTTTTAATATTTCAGCTCAGTACTAGCGCAGGATCTCATTATTTGGTTCGCTGACTGAAATGTGGACCAAAAAGTGACCTAAATTCAATTATTCCTCTTGGAATGACATAGAAGAAATAATCCAAAGGTTAAGGAAGATATAACTTAGAATGACCTTGTCCTTAGTATCTGCTCACTTACTCTAAAACAAAGTACAGAGAATACATCTTTCACAGTGATTTTTGAGAAATAAATTTGTACAAAGTCCCAGGACCCTTAAAAATATCATTGGTCAATTTTACTGTAGGTCAGAAATTAAATGGGAACTGCTGCCACTAAATTAGAAAGCTTAAAGCATATAGTAGGAAAAAGTTGATCCTGGGATGGTAGGGGCAAAATAGCAGCACTCAGGTGATTATGATTACCATGAGGATAGTGAGACCAAAGGATCAATTAGAGAGACCTATAGCACTGGTTACTTGATTACTGAGTTTCTAGGAATTAAATAGATGGGAAGTCTACTAAATTCTTACTGAATCTGCATAGCCTAAGAGTTCTAGATCAAGTGAACAGAAGTCAAACTTGAATCACTAAAAGAGTTGAATATCTTCCCTTAATCAATTCCCAGACTGGAGCCAGTTTGCAGAACAGAAAGCCTTGAATGTAAAGAAGGCTGGGTGCCCTTGTGGAAAGACCCTCTACACTGCCAACATGTAAATGATTAATCTTTATCCCAGACTTATTCCAAGAGACCTATCACTTCTTACCAGGATGACTGTGCACTGAAGATACTAGAAATAACCAGGTGTTAGGGAGATTATGGGACATGCTTCTGAACTGACACTGATTCCAGTAAACCCAAAACACTGCTATGACCCAAAAGGTAGGATAGGGGCTGGCTGATGGAGGTCAGATGATCAATGGAATTTTAGCTCAAATGCATCTCACAGTTGGCTTAGAGGTCCCTGATCCCACCTGCTGTTAGTTCACCTATTCTTTAATGCATCATTGAAATAAACATATTTAGCAGCTGTGGATTCCCCACGTTGGTTCCCTGACCCTTGGAGTGGGGGTGATTATGGTGGAAAAGGTGAAGTGGAAGACACTAGAACTGTCTCTACCCAGAAAAATATTAAATTGAATGCAATACTGCATTCCTGGAGGGATTGGAAAAAAATAGTACCACCATCAAGGACTTGAAGGACATAGAGGGTATGATTCCCACTGTAGCCCATTCAACATTCCTATGTGGCTTGTGCAACAAACAGATGTATCTTAGAGAATGGCAGTAAATTACCATAAGCTTAAGAAGGTGGTGACTTCAGTTACAGCTGTTCTACCAGATGTGGTTTTATTTCATGAGCAAATTAGCACATCCCCCCATACCTGGCATCAGCAGGCAAGGCCAACAATATACTTTCCTTGTCTTACCTCAGCAGCCTTATGTCATAAATCAACTCATGGGGATCTTGATCTATTTTCCTTTCCAAACGGTGATCTAGAGCTTCTCAGTGGACTCTGTTTTCAGTGTTTCAGGTGATGCTACTCATGAAGCCTGAGATATTCAAAAGGGACTTCTAACATAGTCATATCATTTAAATTTATGTATTTATTTTGATACTGGGGATTGAACCTAGGGGCATTTAACACTGAACTACATCCCTAGCCATTTTTCTATATTTTACTTAGAGACAGGGCCTCACTAAGTTGCTTAGGGCCTTGCTAAATTGCTGAGGCTGGCTTTGAACTTGTAATCCTCCTGCCTCAGCTTTCCAAGCTGCTGGGATTAGCAACTTTCTTTCTATCTGTCATGAGAAAAGTTCAGGGCTTATTACCCTCAAGAATCCATGGCCTAAAAAAAAAGAATCCATGGCCTCAGTTCCTACACATTTGTATTTCCTCTTATTTGGACTAAAAACTGTTCATACCCCAACATGAGGTCTGGTATAATCCACTTTTTGTCTAGTCACCATCACCCAAGTCCAAGCACCTGGGATGTACCCTGGGTGGAGACCAGGTGCTGCAGCAAGGGGCAGAATGGGAGAAAGGAAAACTGACTCAGTCCAACACCTTCAATTTACTGGCAAATATCAAGAAGAAGCAAGTACCATGTACCGAAGAAGAGCCAGAGCCCCAATTTAAATGATCACAGTGCTTTTGCTAAAACCCAAGATGTTTCAGTCAGTACAGTAGGGAGGTATCAGCAAAGCTTCTCAAAATCAAATATCACATTTGAATCCTAAAGTTGCTGAGAATGAAGATGAAGACATGACTCCAGAGCACAACACAGTGATAGGATTCATGTTTTTTTCTCTGTTCTCTTTTTATGCTTTGTATGACACAGGACTCACTGTAGGCTTTTATTTATTCATTTTTGTCATGTCAACTTTTATTTCCTGTGCATTTTTTGCAATTCATTTTTATTTTGCATTTAAAATAGATAATACCATGTTAACTTATAGGAAAGATGCAAGAAATAATAAAAAGATGAACCCTACCCACATCCCAACATGTCTAGGTTAGGAAATACTACCCCTATCTTTGTAGGTGCTTCACGACCCTCTACAATCATATCTGTTCAATATTGTCACTGATTTAATTATGTTTTTATCAAAATAAATGCAGTTTAGAATCTCAGCTAAAGGTCACCATGCCATACAATGCCACTAAAAACTGCTTCTCATAGCTTAAAAGAGTTTTGAGGGGTTGGGGCTGTAGCTCACTGGGAGAGCATTTTCCTAGTATATGTGATGTACTGTGCTCAATTTTTAGCACCACATAAATATAAACAAATAAAATAAAGGCATGCTATCACTTTGTAACTACAAAAAAATCTTTTTAAAAAATGTGTTGGCATGATTTATTCTTATGGTGTTTTCTTGTGCTTCATTTATTTTAACTTGAGTATGATAATCCAGCACTTTACAGTTTAACTTTCTACTTGAGTAAAATTTGAGTGAACTAGGTGTAATCTCCACCCACCCAACCCCTGCCTTTTGTTTGTTTGTTTGTTCTGGGGATTGAACCCAGGGGTGCTTAACCACTGAGACACAATCTGCAGTGTTGAGAGCCACAGCCGAAGGGGCCCCAGCAAACTTCCAGCTGCCAGCAAACTTCCAGCTGCCGGCTGATGATTGGCTCACAGCAGCCCCAGCAACATCTAGCTGATTGGCTCCTCGGCCCCAGCAACATCTAGCTGATTGGCTCCTCTGCGGTGATGCTCATTGGGCTGTTTCCCTGCCCTTTCAGACCACGGAGCTGCTCATTGGGGGACTTTTTTGGCTCCACCCACGTGACCCAGCCAATCGGCCTCAAGAGCAGGAGGATTGTGGGAGGTGGAGAGAAGCTTGTGTGGGAGAGAGAGGCTTGTGGGAAGCCGGTGGTGGCAGTTGAGGCTCTGAGGGTTTTTCCTGAAAGGCTGTTTTGTTTGGCGTGTGTGGTTCTAAAAATAAAGTTAGTTTCTTTTGACAAGTGGCTCCTGATTGTGCCCAGCCAGACTGCGGCATTTGGTGGCTCGCACGGGGAGCGACTGAGGGTAAGTGAACTGCTCGCCCCTGAGGGCAGGGCGAGAGGATGGGTAGCCATTTTAAGATTCTTCTTTTGTTATTTTGTTTCACTTTTGTTTTAAGTTGCCTGTCCCTGGAGATGTGTGAGATGGAAGAAAAACCGCTCACATCTGAGGAACAGATAGGGAGAAAAGACGGATGGACATTTCAGGAGGCTATTATAATGATTTTGTGTTGTTCCAATTTTGTTTCACTCAGTTTCAGTTTTGTTAGGCGTTATCTTGTTGGGTTGTATTATAGTAGAAATACGGGATCAGAAATTAGTAAAAAAACAAACTGAAAGAGTGTTAAGTAAATTGTTAGAGGAAGGAGGCATCTCAGTAAAATCAAGAACAGTCAGGGCATACGTTGATACAATACAAAAATGTAGCCCATGGCTTTTTAAGGAGGAGTTGTTAAATATATCACAATGGAACCACCATGGTGAAGATTTAAAAAGAATAGAAAAGAAAAGCCCAGGGACTCTGCCAGTTGGCACATTGCCATTGTGGACATTCATATCTTGTTTGCTTAGTCCAAAGCCTTCAGTTCAGACAATGGTAGAGGAAGAAGAAGACATAATGATTCAAGTAAAAGAGAAGGTCTCTCAAGTTAGTCAGACAGAGGAAAAGATTCAAGTAAAAGAGAAGGCCTCTCAAGCTAGTCAGACAGAGAAAGAAAGTGTAAAACAGAAAAAGCCATCAGGGGGAAAGTTACAACAGGAGACTGCTACTAACACCTTTCTATCATCAGAGGGTGTAAGTGTCCAACCAACAGCACCACCTCTACAGGAGACTGCTACTAACACCTTTCTATCACCAGAGGACGTAAGTGTCCAACTAACAAGGCCACCTCCATATGCTGGGAGGTCCCCAAACCCCGCAGTTGATAGTTGGGATCCTGAGACAAGATCTCAAATATTAACATGCCCTGTATTTGAGGCAGGAGGGCAGCGATTTTACCAAGTTTTAAATTTCAAAACAGTGAAGCAGCTAAAAGAGGCTGTAACAACCTATGGTCCTCAAGCACCCTTCACTGTAAGCATGGTCGAATCCATTAACAACTTGAACATGACGCCAGCAGATTGTGCTAATATGTGTAAAGCTGTGCTAAATGGAGGACAATACCTTTTATGGAAGGCTGCCAATGAGGAATTTTGCAAGGAGATGGCTAGGCGAAATGTAGCATCTGGTTATCCTCAGAGAAATCTAGATATGTTGTTAGGAAAGGGACCTTATGAGGATCAGCAGCAACAAATTGCATATGATCCTGGTGTATATGCACAAATTGCTGTAGATGCAATTAAGGCATGGAAGACTTTACAAGGACATGGAGGTTTACAAGGTC